>NC_141542.1:32015000-32315000 GCF_021556685.1 Rattus norvegicus | reverse complement strand
GCATAAGTTAATGTGTAACCACTAGTGTGTGTACGTGCTTGTGGGGGTCAGAGGTCAGCTTCAGATGGTGCTCCTGAGGTGGTTTCTAACTTACCTGGGACTTCGCCAAATCAAGCAGCCTGTGAGCTACTTAGCCTGTGAGATTCCTGGGATTTACCTGTGTTTCCAATCTGGTCCTTGCCAGGACAGCAGGCAGTCATGCTTGACTTTGCCTTTGACATGGGTTTGAGTTCCTAACTCAGACCCTAACCCGTGTGAGGCAGGTGACTTATCTGACGGAGCAATCTTTCCTAAGCCACATTGTGTTGCCTTCAGTAGAGACTGTCAGGGTTAATAAGTGGATTGTGAGTGAAGGGAAGATTCAGGCCTGCCAGACAGAGGTGGCTCAGCAGTAAAGGACATGATGGCTTTACAGAAGAGCTGGATTCAATTCCTTCCCCAGTGGGTGGCTTATTGCTACCTCGAATTCTAGCTCCAGGGGATCTGACACACTCTTCTGGCCTCTTCAGGCACCCGCACTTGTGTGAACATCCCCAACTCACTGACATTTACACAGAGATACAATTAAACAATGAAACAAAACTTTAAAGAACAGGGAGCAGGGTCGGTTGTCTTCAATGAGGAGAGAAAGCTTGTCCTCAGTGTGCGTCCATTTCTCGGTTTTTCCTACACACTTGGAAAGTGTCCTAGGAGTCTGTAGACCTAGGCTTTGGGCTTGATCTGTCCACTGGAACTGATAGCATGACCTTACTCAAGCCGTTTGACATGCTGGACCCCAGTCTCCTCACTTGGAAATTTTAAAAAGGGTAAATTGAATGACTTTCACTTCCAAGGGTTATTCTGGGATCACTTGGGCTGTCTGGATATACCAGGACTTCCTGGAATGGAATTGAAAAGAGATTAGCAGCCACCATCCACCTCACCCCTTCAGCAAGAAACTAGATAGCTCCTGTCTCTTCATTTCCACGAACCACAGGGGGGCAGCTGAAGGTGTCTGCCTGGCCAGAGGACAAACCCTGCTTCACAGGAAGTTGCTTGTCTTGGCAAGACCATTATTTCTGGGGGGGGGGGGGAATGTCCCAAACAGCTTCATTCGCCCCCCCATGAACCAGCCTCTCTGAAGCATGCTTCTTTTATGTTACTGCGCTGAGAGTTCTGTTAACCAATCCAGTTCATTCAAAATTAGCCTCTTCAAGATGTCTTCCCCTTGAAATAGTCATCCAACCTGACCAATTCTGTATAGTCTTTGTAGAATTTAACAGGGATTGACACTCTCTGAGTATCCTTGGTGTCTTGTCCAAATAATGGGCCTTCCTTCCCTTCTTCTGAATATTATTTCAGGTGCGGCATTCTCAAGGGAGTTTGACCGTATAGCTCAGTGGTTTGCTCTTCTCCATTCACACAGATGTCAGCGGGGTTCTGCGTGTTTGAGCAGAGACTTCCCTGACCCCCTAATTATTTCTGTTTTAGTTTTGGCGCATTTTCTTCTCCTTTCCAGATGATTTCCTTTTTTTTTTTTTTCTTGACTCCCTGGGGGGTTCCATTACCCAGAGCCTGACCCCTAGCTCTCATTTCTTTTAAAACGATTTTCTTTCTTAGAAGTGGCATTCGCCAGCTCTCACAGCCCCTTTACAGCGCGTGCTTTCCACACTTCTATTTTGAGATTGTTCCCCACCAGCTGCTGCCGCCGCCCTCCACTGGCCGATTAGAACATCAGTCGTGAATGGCACACTGCGCCAGGGCTGAGAGCAGGGATCCACGACCTCCGCCTTCAGAGTTCTGGTGGGGTCTAAATGAAGTCACAGATGTGGTCAGATCCTGTCGATGACAAGCACGACAGCCAGCCAGCTGCGTTTGGATTACAGAGACATGGAGAACCCTCTTGGGCTACGGAAGAAAGGCTTCCTAGAAGAAAGGGCGTTGAGGGACGATCCTAAAGGCTGAATAGGAGTTTGTGGATGTGGCATCTCCCAAGCTCTCCCTGTTCCCTGCCGTGTTCTGACTTAGTTTTCGATTTCTTGTCTCCACAACCATTTAAGGGACACATGTCAAGCATTTTTCTTTCTTCTCTGTTGCCCTGTGGTGGAACATACAGTCATCTTAATTCTCATCTTTGGCTTTTAATTATTCTCCCAGCCCCAGTTGTTCCCCATCTGCCACCTCCTTCCTGGGCCACTACAGTGAATAATTGTTCTTTGATGAGTCTGCCTTAGTGACCCTGTCCGTTTTATCAGCTCCGGGCAACTTTGCTGCATTAATATTTTCTGAACACCATATTGGTATGTTATTCACTCACAAATGTGTCCAATGCTCAGAAGGTTTTCAAGTGTTTCATCTTAACTATTATCAAACCACCTCTGTGAAGGGAATCCCACACTTGTCACTCCCCCCCCCCCCCCAACTTACAGTGCAGCAAATCTTGACAACAGGGGTGACATTCTGTGCGTCATCTATGCCCGGTTTATATAATGTATTTGTTTCCTGCTAGTATTTGCATGCATATGTATAGCCAGTGAAAATGGTCCAATCTGGGCTGCAGAGATGGCTTACTCAGTGAAATTCTTTCCATGCACACAGGAGGATCTGAACCCATGTAAAAGGCCAGATAACGGTGGCACAGTCATGCGATTCTAGCATGTTGTGTTGGGGAAAGGTAGGCAGATCTGCAGAGTTCACTGGGAAGATACCTTAGTTAAATCAGTGAACCCCAGGTTCAGTGAGAGGCTCTGTCTCAAAATGTGTGATGGAAAGTGATTGAGGAAGACCGCTGATGTGGACTTTTGGCTTCTACAGACATACATGCACATCTTTGAACATGAGTGCAGGCATACACGCGTGCACTCACGTGCACACACACATACACACACACACACACACACACACACACACACACACAGAAAGAGTGTCGCGCCCACCTCGACCGGCAAGGAAGACACGACACCGTTGGATCCTTCTCTAACAGCCTTTATTGCAGGAACACCTTATTGATGATACGGGGACCCCGAGCAACAAAGGCACTTGCCTTATATACAAAACAGACTGTGGCTGTAAATTTGTCCACTGGGGATTGGTGGAGTATGAAATACCTATTTAGCATGAATATCACCCTGGCCTTGTAGGTGCTGGGGGTATGCCAACACATGCGCTGTAGGTGTTTACCACAAACGACCACCGGATGTTGGCGCCATCTTTAGCCGCTCCCTACAAAAGAGAGAGAGAGAGAGAGAGAGAGAGAGAGAGAGAGAGAGAGAGAGAGAATACTGATAATTAAATCGTGGAAAGAAACAGGACGCCCTCATCCAACTTCATGTATTGAAATTGTTATTCCACACTCTGCAACTCTGTTCTGTGATCCCTCCTGTTTGTGAACCCCAGGTCCCTAATGCATATGGACTATTTATTTCTGTACAGACAGGGGGCCCACCCCTTGTAAACAGTGCTCACTAATTACACAATGCAAACCAAGGCACACAGTAGTGTGACAGTATTGTTTTAAACTCAGAGTCAATTTCATGGCCTCACATAGAAAGGTAGGTAGATTCTTTAGCGGAGTTATGCAATTCAATTAATTTTTTTATTTGATGGCCTTGTCTTTCATGGTTTGTCTCTTTTAATGTAGCAATTAGATTTAATTACTTAAAACACGTACAAGGTAAGAATCACCTAAGTCTAATCTGTAGGAATCTCGGACGAAGATCACTCTGCACAAAGAAGTAAATGACGTCTTCCGGTTGTTTGCTTCACGAGGATGTAGAAAATGACATCGCCTGCCTTTTACGAGGCAGTTTGCTGACACAAAGGATATGACGAGCCAGCAAACTATTTAGAAATGTTCTTGACTTTGCCCTAAAAAATGTGTGTGTTCTTTCTCAGCCAAGATGGCTTGACATCAGGTTTTCTCTGGGCGGTCGCTGCTGCCCCCTGCTGGCGGTCATGATCCAGCCACGGATTTCCACCTGGAGAATAAATGTGCATTTCTAGAAGATGCGGTTTTCGTAAATGAAATAAAAGTTTGTGGCTTTATCATGTTTTAAAATGTTTACACACTCAAACAAGATTCAATGAACTATCTGGGCGGTGATGTATTTTACAGAATAGTGGACGAAGGATTGACTGTAGAGGCGGAACCCGCGCTGTGGATGGAGAGGTGGCGCTGGAGGAAGGAGGGGCTTATGCGATTGGGAATAGAACTTAGGCTTTCAAAACTAACACCTCTCTAATGCTGGCTGCCTCGGAATCACCTGGGAGCTTTGTTTGAACAAAACTCACTGGGCCTGATCTATGGCCCTTAATGATTAACAGTAGGTTCCCTGGAACGGGGATAAAACCCCACTTGTGCGTACCATTTTCTGATCTTTGGAGTTCACATAACAACTGTGGTTGTCAGTGTGCAGTCGTGAATGTGGGCCAACCAGAGATGTACTGTAGATGCCTGGACGGAACCTTTCCGTCATGTAAATGTTATAAATAGCCCCGTGAGCCCTGATCCTAACCAAATAAATCGATATCCTTGGAAAGGGTTGAATTCTGAACATTTATTATGTCTGTTGTAATTTACCTATCTGAAAATGCTTAAAAGTAATTTATTTTTTATGGTGGCCACGTTTAATAATTAGCAAGGAAACTTCTTGGGGTTTTGACAGTGGGCTCTGCAGACCGGGTAAGGGCTAGTTGGTGGCACACTTCTGACTCCACCCATGGGATGTCAGGGTGATGCAATGGGTAGCAGAGAGTGAGACTGTTCAAGGGAGAACGGTGACAGAAGTGCACTGGAGCATTATGAAGAGGCTCTAATTCTTAGAGTGGGGCTCACATCTAACTTCTGGAAGGAATTAAGGGATGTACTTAAATCTGGGATGGTTGGAAGGTTAGGATGTTTATACACACCCCCACCCAAGTTTGATGGCAGCAGGGAGAGAAACAGTTAGATTGTTTCCCTTTAAAAACCAGCTTTCTTTTCTCTGACCTTGTCCTCACAGACAAGAAAGGTGGTTAGATTACATTACAGAGTCATTGTCAAATTATTATATTTATAGGCCTTTGCTTCAAATAAGGATACTGATGTATGATCTCGCAGAATATTAAAAGTCCAATCACCTTCAAAGCACGAGTGGGACCGGAGCTGGGAAGGCAACTTAGCTTATAAAATGCAGACATGAGGACCCAAGTTCAATCCCCGGGAACCCAAGTGAAAAACAAAACAAAACAAAACAAAACTGGGCATGGAGCTGAAGAAATGGCTCACTGTTTAACAGTACTTGGTGGTTTTGCAGAGGACCTGAACTTGATTCCCAGTATGCATGTGGCAGCTTACAACCCCTTTTAACTCCAGTTCAGGGGACCTAACACCCTCTTTTCATGTAGGCATGCGTGCACGCGCGCGCGCACACACACACACATGTACGTACATATTCACACACAGTAGGGAATGAATTTGTGTCAACTCGCATGATGCTAGCACCAGACAGCTGCATTCACACCATCCATTCATTGTTTTTATTTTAAAATAAATTTTAAAAAGGCTGGGTGTGGCCACACAGTGCACAGGCTGAGGGGTATCCCTGGGGTTTGCTTGCTAACCAGTTTAGCCTAAACAGAGTCCCCAGTTTCAGTGAAAGACCTCATTTCATGAATTCTGAAGAACAACACCCAAGGTTGACCTGTGGCCTCACATAAGCACTGCCATACCACACATACGCATACATGCACGCACACACACGCATACATACACACAAACACTGTAGAGTTGAGTCGGTGAGCATGACGTCATTACCAGCCAGTTGAATTTTCATCTCAGGCTGTTCATTTACCTACATGCCAGTGAGCCAAGGCAAAAATCTCGCTTGGCCTCAGTTTTTTCATCAGAGAAATGGGTCTAAAAGTCTCTGAAGTGAAATGCTGTTGTAAGCATTCATTGTCTGTGTAAACCATGTGTCACAGTGCCAGGTCCTTAGGATGTAGGCCCCTTACCCTCACTCTAGGATCTTGAGCCCTTGAGAATGTAAGGGTTTGAATGGGAAATGTCACCTGCAGGCTACTGTATTAGTAAACTTGGACTCCAGTGAGTGGCTCTGCTTGGGGAATTTATGGAGGAGGTTGAGCTTCCTTGAAGCATTTACAGCCTAGCTCCACTTCCGGCTTTCTCTTTTTGCTGTGTGTGGATAACTTGCTGGCATACCATGTCATTCCTGACTCTAGCCCTCTGGAACTGTAAGCCAATACAAACTCCTCCTTAAGACACCTTTGACAATCGTATTTCATCAATGCAACAGAAAAGCAACTAATAGGATACTGGTTATTTAGGAGGGTTTAGCGTGTTGGCCGGCCACAGTGTCTGAGGATGTTGGATTGGATTAGTGACATACACAGAGTCAGGAAATCAGGGCAGGTGGGATCTACCTGCTCTCCGGCCATTATCTGGAGAGCAAAGACTTCAGAGTCGCTGAAGAGCGTGGGATCAACAAAGTTGGGGCTTCACCTCCTTTAACTTTTGCTTATTGGGAACAAACAGGCCCTCCCTCTGCATCCAGAGTGACCGGCCCCTTAGTGGGCTTTACAGGAGTAAGTTTACACCGGAGTTCACTTCATGGTCTGTCTTCATCATCGAACCTGTCTCTGCTGCCTTTTTAATCAGGATGCTTAGAAAGTAATCAGAGCTCTTAAAGAAGAAATTCATACGAGACCACTTGGCTGCAAGATATGCAAATGCAAACAGTGAGGTAAAATTTCTTCTCTCTTCAATAGTTGACGTGAAAATAAAGTGATACCCAGTAGCTGAGAACACGCCCTGTGCCCTTGCTGCAGGATTGTAAATGGGTCCAAGCCTCCTGGAAATCTACTTGATGACACAAAGAGACTCATGAAGATGCCCGGTTTTGTTTTGTTTTGTTTTGTTTTGTTTGTTTTTGTTTTTTTTCTTTTTGCAACAAAGACAAACATATGAACATAATTTTTTTCTTTCATTGGATAGTTTTCACTTACAGTTTAAATGTTACTCCTTTCCTAGTTTCCCCTCCAGAAACTATTCATCCTCCCTCTCCCTGCTTCTATGAGGGTGCTCCCTCACCCACCCACCCCACTCCCTCCCATCTCTCCACCCTGGCATTTCCCTACACTGGTGTATTGAGCTTTGACAGAACCAAGGGCCTCTCCTCCCATTGATGCCCAACAAGGCCATCCTCTGCTACATATGCGGATGGAGCCGTGGGTCCATCCCTGTGTCCTCTTGGGATGGTGATTTAGTCCCTGGGAGCTCTGGGGGGAGGTCTGGTTATTCTTTTTATGGGGTAGCAAACCCCTTCAGTTACTTCAGTCCCTCCTCTAACTCCTCCGTTGAGGACCCTGTTCTCAGTTCAATGGCTGGCTGCTAGTATCCGCCTCTGTATTTGTCAGGCTCTGGCAAAGCCTCTCAGGAGACAGCTACATCAGGCTCCTGTCAGCATGCCCTTCTTGGCATCCACAATATTGTCTGGGTTTGGTGTCTGTATATGGGTGTCTGCCGGGTGGGGCAGTCTCTGGATGGCCTTGCCTTCAGTCTCTGCTCCAGGTTTTGTCTCCGTATTTCCTCCTGTGAGTACTTTTGTTCCCCCTTCTAAGAAGGTCTGAAGCAAAAATAGTAAGGATAGAAAAGTGTGTCGGCATATCTACCCTAAACATTATCTACTGTCATTTGAATACTGAAGGGGGTCAGACAGGGGCATTGTGGCTCTGCCACTACAGTCTTTCATCCCAGGAACTTGTCAGCCCACAGCAATTGCTGAATTTTCAGCATTCTTTACTCTTAAGAAGCAACTTTTAACCCTCCCCAACTAAAAATAAACAAAGCTCACATAGGAACTTGTCATTATAATGTCTATTGTCCTGTGCATATCACTTCCTTATGCATCTTCTAAATAAGCAGACCCATGGGTACTGGTACTAGAATTGGTTCATTTATGTTTTAACAATGTGTGCATGCGTGCACATGTGTGCACACATACCTGCGTATGCAGATACAGAGCGCAGAGCTTAACGTCTGTCTATCTCTTCTCCACCTTTTGAGGCATGGTCTCTCCTTGAATCTGGAGTTCAGAGTTCGGGGCAGGCTGGCTGGCCGCCTAGCTCCTGGTACCCACCTGTCTCCTCCTTCCAGCACTGGGGCTGGAGACTGTTTCTGTCAAGGTTTCTATGAGGGTCTGGGGATCTGAACTCAGGACCTCAGAGTTGCCAGTGTTTGACTGAACATCCTCCCAGTCCCTCCTATTTTACATTAAAAAAGGAGTCTTAGGAAATCTTTCAATGGCACTGCCTACAGTTCCCAACTTAATTAATCTAATTAGTAGATTTAAGTACTAATTAGCATGTTTCCTATTAGAATTAGAATGCATCCTATTCTTTACAAGACACACAGCTTTTTTCCTGCATTTCTTTTTTTTTTTTTATTTCTCTCTGGGAACCTTCCATCAAATGTTGCCTAATATTTTTAGCGTTGTCTTTTTTCCTGAATCGAATATTTATTTTTTAAATTTTAACTTTTAATTTTTATTTTATATGCGTGAGTGTTTTGCCTGCACTCACGTCTGGGTACCCACTGCGTGCCTGACACCCAGGGAATCCAGAAGATGATGGCAAATGCCCTGGCACTGGGTGATAGACGAGTGTGAGCCCCAGGTAGATTCTAGGACTCAAACCTTGGTCCTCTGAGCAGCAGCCAGTGCTCTTAACTGTTGAGCCATTTCTCCATCCCCCAAAGTGTGTAGCCCATGCCGAACTCCAACTCATGATCCGCCCGTCTCTTCTTCTTCAGCATGTCCTACAGACAAGGTCACCACCACTAGCTAATTTTTTTTTTAAAAAAATTGATAATTAAAAATTAAAGCTTTGTGATTCTCTTTTTCTTCATCATGGATTCTTTCTAGAATCTGCTACGTCCTTTATTTTAGAAGTTAGAGTTTCCATGCCGCCAAACCTACTCCTTGCATCTGATTGCAACAAAATTCTGTTAAAGAGAATCTTTTCTTTTTTCCCCTTTTCATATTTGTATGGTATGCATGGGGGTGTCCATGTTTGCATGCATGTAAGCCTCTCTCTCTCTCTCTCTCTCTCTCTCTCTCCCTCTCTTCCCCTCCCCCCTCTCTCTGTGTGTGTGTGTGTGTGTGTGTGTGTGTGTGTGTGTGTGTGAACATAGGTGAACATGCAGTGGAGGCCCAAGACCGATATCAGGAATCATCCTCAGTTGTTCTAATATCCACCTTACTCATTGAAGCAGAATCTCTCATTAAACTCAAAGCTGCCCCCTTATGGCTCTTCTCCATGTTCTAGGGCTCCTGTCTTTACCTTCCGAGGCTAGGTTCACAGTTGGCTGCCGCAGCCACTCAAGCACCTGCTATTCTTATCATTCCTGGGGACCCAAACTCACGCCATCATTGTTAAACAAAGCTATCTCCCCAGCCAAAAAGACGAGTCTTAATATGAAGAAAGGAGACTAAGTGTGAATGTAATATATTTCATGATTTAGTCTGTCCTCATTTAACTCTATTATTAATTAAAGATTTGAAAAGAAGCACAAATTTAAGGCTTAGCAACCTGCCAATACAATTCTTCTCCTATAACTGTAACATTTCTCTAAATGCCTTTTAAATTCATGAGATCTTCGTTGTAGTGTCAGGTAAGAGACTTCCCCTTGGCTTAGCCAAGTTATCCACACACTTGGGTCTGACCTTGCAGGAGAAGACTCCACAGTGGGGTCTGCCCGTTCTCAAACGCACTGCGTAGAACCCAGACTGAACGTCCAAAATGCTGTGTGTTTTTCTTGTAGATCCCAGTTCTTCACACACCAGGCATTTTCCAAATCCACTCTTAGATGATGCTATCGCCTTCACTGAGAACTCAGAAATGATGCAGAACTCTTTCCTGGGCATCTTCCCACTACTCAGTCTGTCACCTGAAATCAAGGCTGGCCAGCTCCTGTCAGCTTTCTTCTGCCCTTGCATCCCGAATGGTACAGGCAATGAGCCCTCTCTTCTACATGATCAGTCGCTGTATGTCTTCTGGTTTATCCCTTGAGTGTATT
Organism: Rattus norvegicus; assembly: GCF_021556685.1. NCBI lineage: Eukaryota > Metazoa > Chordata > Mammalia > Rodentia > Muridae > Rattus > Rattus norvegicus. The sequence goes on along the minus strand of NC_141542.1, from coordinate 32,304,949 downwards.
ACGATAGAATCATTGTTTAAAACACCACTCAGTAGAACTGCCCTATCTCTTTCATCTCCTTCCAACTCTTTCTTTGCCCATCTGAAGTCTTAAGTCATTAATTCACGACCTCAAACTAGTTCTCCACCCCATCACACAGGCTTTCTGTCCGGTTCTTCCACTAAGTCACCCATGACTCTAGGGACCCTGTCACTAAGTACAGTAGCCATCACTGTATGTCCTTCTCATTGTTGACCTCTCTTCAGAACATTTTTTTTCTTTTTTCTTTTTTTCAGAGCTGGGGACCGAACCCAGGGCCTTGTGCTTGCTAGGCAAGCACTCTACCACTGAGCTAAATCCCCAACCCCTCTTCAGAACATTTTACACAGCTGGTCAAACATAGATGCTGCCTCCACACCATTGTTCTCTATCAATCACCAACTCTTGACTCTGCCCTAGAACTCGATTCACAGATTTAATTGTCATCTGGCCTTTCCCTGTGCTGGAAGTTCCATGGGGACAATGTTGGTCTCCTGAGAGCTACTGAGGAGCTTGCCTGCCTTTACCACACCTCAGCTCCCTGAGGCATTCATTATCTCCCTAGTTCCCTTTCCTTTCTGCACAGTCCTTCTGCACATCTATCCTTTCAAATTCCCAGAGTGCCCTTCACTTTGTCACTAGCATCTTAGATGAAACCACCACTGTCCCTTGATTGAAGTCATCCAGTAGCTTGTGTTTCCCTTTTTAAAATCTCTTTGAGAGTTTCGGATGTGAATTCAGTGCATTTTGGTTCCATCCACCCCTCACTCCCCCTATTCTAGGTCTTGAGCACCTAGATCTCCCCCTCTCTTTCATGTGCTCATCTTCATCCCCATGTGCCTGTGTCTGTGTGTGCACATACATGCTTGTGTGTACACACGTGTGTATGTACTATTTATTCTAGTTTATGCTACCCATGTACAGACACACAGGTGCCGAAATGCAAATGACATTTACCATTAGAATATAGGCCACCTATCCCTGAGGAAAACTGACTCTCTTCCCTAGAATCATCTACTGCTTATAGCTTCTCAACCAGGAGCCCTTGTTCCTCTCAACCTTGTGAGCCCTTCCCCCCGACCCTGCTGCAATATTGACTGGATTGATCCTGTATAGATCTTATGCAGGCAGCCTCAGCTGCAGAGAGTTCACTGTCTCAGCATCCCTGTCACATCCAAAAGACACTGCTTAACGGCAGCCCCCCCTGGTCCTCTTGCTCTGGCAATCTTTCCACAGGACTCTCTCTTGATCGCTTAGCAGTGTAAAACCCACATTCCTCACAACATCCAGAGAGAACTTTACAACACACAACCCTGATGATTTCAGTTCTTTGCTAATCCCTTTCCAGTTCCTTCCAATCGTGGCCTGCCAGTCCCCCCCAGAACTCCTTATACATCACCCATCTTCTTGCTCATGAATTTTCTCTATATCATCTCTCTTTTATTGTTTGAACCAACTAGACTTCCTGAATAGGATATGTCTCCTCTTAATTTTTATACACTTCATGTTCTGCTTTTTTTCATATCTTGCCACCTATAACTCATCCTCAAAGATAGGACTCCCTCTCTCAGGTCCTCCTCTTCATCCTCTTCCTCCTTCTCTTCGTTCCTCTCCAATTTTCTATTTAATTATGATCTGTTTCAAATTACTAATGGCTTATTTATTGGCTGGTTAGGTAATTTGCATCTATTTCCCTCAAAACTCCCAGGAGAGAAGCTTTTGGTAGTGTTTTTCACTCTGGTCTCCATACCAGTAGTCATTCTGTTCATGAACCAATGAATAGGCCAATAGAGAAAAATGAGTTTCTCCTCCTGTTTTCCCAATGGGTGATTAACAAGTAACAACAACAATGGAACTGTACACCAATATACAATGTATAATTCAGAAGAACTTAAATGCATAAAATATAAAAATAATAAGCCCTAGTAATCTATGGGCTGAGGTCAGGGTCAGGGTTAACATCATGATTTCTTGAGATAGCAGCCATGACCTGGCTGTTTAACTTGGTTTTGTTTCCTCCACTGTAAAGGAAAAGCCAAAGAATGATGATGAAACACTCTAAACAGAAAGAATCAGCATGAACTCAAGTACCATTGTAATGGTGTCTGTCCCTAAACAATGGAGAATTTTCTACAGGTTCTGTAGGGGTTTGCTTGTAGCTTTGTTTGCTCCATGTTGTAACTGAACACCAAGTGGTTGAATCTCACAGTGTGGGTAGACTTGTGAGTACCCAAGGTGAACACTTATCTCAGCTCCTTCTTTCAGGGTGTCCAGGGAGATTCCCCTGCCCTCTGGGAGCAAGGGGTCTGGGACGCACACTGCTTCCCATACCCTCACCCTCTCACAAGAGCAGACCCTTCATCGTCCCTGGGTTGGGCACTCAGCATGTAGCAGGCACCATGAGGGGTGCTGGGGCCATGGGTGCGGCCTTTGCTATTTGACAAGCCACCTCATCTTCAAGTCTCTCCATGACTTTCACTCTCAGATCATTTTGTTCCTGAGCAGATTTTGAGTGTGTATTATTTTCCAGTTCAGAGAACAGGCCTGCACCAGAGACTATAATTTCATCCACTGATTGCTTATGGAGGATGCTGTGCAGAATCCGTATTGATGAGTAGTTTCTCATTACACCTTTTCTGCTTAGCTCTATGCAGCCCATTGACAGACCAACTGACCCTGCCAGCATTTCTCTCTAAGTCCCAGATGTGTAGCAAATGCACAGATGTGGGCTGGGGAGATGGGTCAGTCAGTATGCAAGAGCGAGGACCTGTATTTAATCCCTAGAATTCACATAGAGAAAGCTGGAATCCGTGGTGCACAGTACTACAGAGGTAGAGACAAGTGCATTCCCAGGGTTCATTGGTTCACTGGTCTGTCAGTGAGCATCCCCAGATTCCAGTTTACATGTTTGCCATTTCCAAGACATTTTTTGGGCTAGCCTTTGCAGTAATTTACATAGCTTCTATTTAGCTAAATAAATCCATCAGTCTGTTTTCCATTGCTACAAGAAAACTCTAGAGACTAGATTACTTATAAAGAAAAGTTTACTTAGCCCGCAGTATTAACAGCTAAAAGTCTAAATAGCATCATCGTACTAGATCTACAGAGAGCCCTTTCTGGATGTGTCATGGAGGTGGATGGCATTAGAGTGGAGGCTTATGTGTGTGAGAGAGATGGTTAGAAAGAGAGAGCTGGAGAGAGAAGAGTTGGTATGGCTCCTTGATAACAACTAGAGTCTCATGAGAAGTCACTTAGTCCCATCCTAGTGAGGCTTTCTGGAAGAGCTTTAACAGTGCTATAACCTCCTAATATCACTTCTGTTCATCAAGCTTCCCACACATGAAGCTTTGAGAGGCACAGCCAAACTATATTCAAACTACAATAGTTAAGTTTCCAGACATATCTACGTAATGGTCAAACTCCGCTCAGGGACACGACATTGTCACAAGTTTGGGACATTGGCAAGGATCATGTTCAACACCTTACAATCCCAGTCCCTGACTGCACACCATCTCTGTAGTAGTTGCAGCCATGTCCTAGGTTTAGCTGATGACTTTTCCACTGATATGTAATGGGGATTGTGGATTACAGCCAAATCAATAACAAATCCGTGCTGTCCGTTGGTAAATGGTCCCAACAGTGATGTGGAAGAGAATGGGGTATGACAGCTTCTGGAAGCTTGTGCTATTTACCCTCTGAGAACCAGAGAGCCCTCTCTGATCCATGTCTTTCCTTGTGGTAAATTATGCATAACACGACACTCATCATCATAACTGTTTTCAAGTTTCACATCTCTAGAACCTTCTCACTATCTGAAACCAGAACTCCACTCACAAAACAGTGACCCCTCCCCTTCTCCCAGCCCTTTAGACCAGTGGTTTTCAACCATCCCAATGCTGTAATCCTTTAATACACTTCCTCATGTTCGGTTGACTCCCTACCATAAAATTCTTTTGTTGCTACTTCTAACTGTAATGTCACTACTTTTATGATTCACAATGTAAACGTCTGTTTGATGATGGTCTTAGGTGACCCCTGTGAAAGGGTTACTTGACGCCCAAAGTGGTCAAAGTGACCCACAGGCTGTGAACCGCTGTCCTAGACTCTGGCAAACACCATTCTGCTTTCTGTCTCTCTGAATTGGATTTCTCTAGGCTCCTCTCGTTGAAACGGAAGCACAGAGCGTTTCTGCTTCTGTGTCTGGCTTTTATCACTTAGCGTATTGTCTTTACGGTTTATCCACGTGTTAGCATATGCCAAGATTGCCTTTCCCTTAAACTGTCTATGCTATTGACCATGGATTGTCTGCTTCAGGCTCATGCCTTTGAACACTTACAGGCAGCTGGTATGGGACCGTTTGGCAGATGAGAGTTAAAGGTACATCTCACAGGTCCTTTGTTGATCCGTCAAAAGTTGAACCACGTCTGAAACTGTTGTACCATGCTTTGCCTGTCTTGATGGAATTATGTCCCCTAAACTATGTGGCAAAAATAAATCCCCTTCCTCATGAGTTGTTTCTGTCAGGTATTTGGGGCTAGAGAGATCGCTCAAGTTAAGAGCATGTGCTGTTCTTGCAGAGGAACCTGGTTCAGTTTCTACCGTTGGGCAGTTCCTAACTTCCTGTAACTCCAATTCCAGTGGACCCAATACCCTCTTCAGACCTCCATAGGTGCCTGCACACAGACTCTGCACATGAACTCAGGAAGACATGCATAAATACACCTAAAGAAGATAAATAAACCTTTAAAAAAAGTAATACAGAATCTATGATTGATGTTTCGCTTATCTTTTCATTGATTACCAAATTCTATATTATTTTTTATTTTTATTCTTTATTTATTTTGCTTTTTGACAATTCCATGCACGTATATAATATATTCTGCTTACTCTCTCCCCATCCTCTTTTACCTCCCTCCCCTGACACCTCCCCTCTTACCCTACCGTTTCCCTCTTCCAAACTCATGACTTTCGATTTTTGTTCTGTGACCTATTTAGTTTAACTGGGTCATTTACATGACATTGGATGAGAACTGTTCATTGGGACAGCACCTGATGGGACCATGGGTAGACCCTGCATATTTTCAAACAGGTTGTTCTCTGTGATCTTCTTGGCAAACATAAGCCCCTTCCTCACTGTTTAGGATTCAGTGAGGTCGAGGGCTTCAGAAGTGGAGGTTCTTGCCCAAGATCACACAGACTGGGAGGAACTATGAGTGAGCACTGGAGCCTCGCCTCTCTCCATGGTCTAGGATTTCCCTGCTGTATTCATATTCCAAACCTCCGGCTATTTGGGGGTTCGATTTTTATCATAATGAAACAAAAGGAAAAATAGGGATTTTCCCCAATGGACAAAGCAGATAAACTGACAAATGGCTTAGGATCGTAGTCTCCTGTAATGAATATTGTCTACATATTTACCTGAGTATTTACCCAATGGCCTTGCTTCACCTGGTTTGGCCTTGTTCAATGGCTTGCTTTTATGATGAAAAAATAAGAAAATTATTTTTCTTCCAGGTAATGTTTTTTATCTAGATCATTACATAGACTGAACATCTTTTAAATATATGAATATTGCTGGGAAAGACAATGGAGTCCTGTTGCTCCATTCTTATAAGAGCTGGCTTGGTTGCAGAAGCCTTCAAAGGTCTCAGACATGCTGTTTGCTCTCATGGCCACAAGGTGGAGACATACCATGTTAAATGGCTCACGTACTGCCTCCTGTGGTAGCCTCACGTCTTTATCAGCCTTTTTAGCATGTCTTAATCTCCTTCATATGTGCCATTGAGCATATTTCCTGTTACTGGTAAGTATTATTTAGGGCTATTTAATGAAACAAAACCAACAGAAGATAGAGATAGGTGGATGCATAGATGGAAGGACAGATAGGTAGACAGACAGATATGCCAATAGGTACTTAGATGGAGTATAGATGCACAGACATATGCAGAGATGTGAGATGTGTTAACAGTGAAGTTTATTAAAGGGACTGGTTCTGTGGTGATGTGGTGGAGAACTGCCATGATAGACTTGATTGTCTGTTAGCTAGAGAACCACAAAATCCAGCAGCAGAGCCCAGTCAGTGCAGGCTGCAAAGCATCAGATCCGGAGAATTTGCTCCTGCTGCTGCTGACGACGACGACGACGACGACGACAATGACAAGTCAAGGCAGATTTTCCCCATTCTATCCACTAATTTAAATACATGGATGTCTCCCCTACCATGCTGTCTTAGTTGGGGTTTTATTGCTGTGCACAGACATCATGACTGACAATTCTTATAAAGGAAAACATTTAATTGGGGCTGGCTTACAGATTTCATTCATTACCATCATTCTGGGAACATGGCAGCATCCAGGCAGACATGGGGCTGGAGGAGCTGAAAGTTCTACATCTTGATCCAAAGGCAGCCAGGAAGAGACTGATTATCACACTGGGCATAGCTTGAACATATCTGAGACCTTGAAGCCCACCTGCACAGTGACATACTTCCTCCAACAAGGCCACACCTCCCAATAGTGCAATCACCTAGGGGCCAAGCATTCAAACACACGAGTCTTACGGTGCCATAGCAACCAGCACAAATACATAATGCCTTGCCCTCTTCCTGGCTGGCCTTATTCTGGTCACCTGTCGTGCAAAAATTGCCATCACATTATAAAACTCACGTAAATACACATCTAAAAAAATAGGTCCAAAGGTATGTTATTGCCTTTAATACATAATGGAAAAAAAAATAAAGAATTTAGGAAGCTGGGCCTGGTTATTTCAGCCTGTATGTAATCCAAGCTGCTTAGAAGTCTGAGTCAGAAGGATCACAAGTTCAAAGCCTACCTGGGCTACAGAATGTTTTCGGGATTGGTTTGTATAACCCCTACATACATCACACACACACACACACACACACACACACACACACACACACACACACACACACATACACACACACACACACACACACACACACACACACATATATATGAAAAAGGGAAGTAGGAAGGTGTCCTGATGGTGGAGTACTTGCCAAGTGCATGTGTGAAGACTTAGGTTTCAACCTGACCCAACCAACAAGAAACAATAAAACATGAGTAAGAACTATGAGAGAAAAATAATATAATACTTCCAATGTTCCTGGCAAGCAGCAGACTTTCTAAGAGCAGGAAAGGAGACATGAGTGGGTGGGACATAAGTGCCCTGTGATAGTCAAAGTTATACTGGACAAGAAGAGATCTGGTGCTTTTGTGGCTGCAAAATACACTTCACCTCTCTTGTTCTCTTTATTTTTTTTAATGCATGTAGGTATATGTGGTATACATGAACATTCAAGTTTAAGGGTTTACGTGTGTGTGTGCATGTGTATGTGTGTGTGTGTGTGTGTGTGTGTGTGTGTGTGCGCACGCGCGCGCGCGCATGCGTGCATGTCCATGTGTGTGCATGTGGAAGCCACATATTAATGCTGGGTGCCCTCTTCAATTCCCCCTCACCCTATTTACTGAGATGAGGTATCTCACAGAATCTAGGCCTCCCAGGTTTGGCTAGTCCAGCTAGACAGCTCACCCAGAATACCATAGCTCAGCCTGTGAGAACTGGGTTGTAGGTGGCCTGCTATGGTCACTTGACTTTGGGTGGGTGAATTCAGTACACGTACTATAAGTGTGTATGTAGGTGCCCAAGGACTTCAGAGACTCAGATTCCCTGGAGCTGGAGTCACGGGTGGCTGTGAACCAACTGATGTAGGTGCTGGGAACCTGGAAGCCAGTTCTTCATAGAGAGCAGCTAATACTCTTTACTCCAGTGCCCGCGCCTACTCTCTTGCTGAGGTGGAGTGAGTCCAAGACTCTTGCATGCACTTGCAGTGTACATTGTGAACGTGACACCACAGAAGTCAATGAGACTCGAGACTTTAACTGATGATCAAGCTGATTAAGTGGCTTTAAAAGCTCATGGGGGAATTAATAGACCTCCCAAAGGAGGTTAATAATGCAAGGGAAGCATGTTTTAATATTTCCCATTTCAGTTGGTGACCTCTGTATCTAATAAACATGATTTTCAGTTATTGCTTTCATATATACATGTTCAATTGTAAACAAAAGAGCTTAATAGGACTTGAATTCGGTAAGTGTCGTGAGGCATTATTTAAAGCGTTTTCCTTCTTCTGACAGATTCACTGAGATTTATGGTTTCAGTTTCTAAAGACTCTCCCAGGGAAGACAAATAAGTCAGCACACACGGGCTCCATTTTATTAGGATAATTTAAAAGGACAGCCCGGGCGAAAACAAATCTTGGGGTCTGAGCCACTGGATAAAAACCCCATGAAATTCATGGCTCCTGAAATGAGTCCCAAGGCGGGATTTTAGTCAGTGACTGGCAGTTTCTTAGCTCCGCCTTGATTTCCTTGACTGTCAAGAACCTAATGTGGAGGTGAACTCAAGAGCGGGCACTCTTGGGAAGCCGACATCTTCTTCTGCTGGGAAAACAATGGTCAGTGGGGAGGTAGAAGTTTCCATTTCCTCGCCAAGCTTCAACCAACTTCCTTCTATTTCTTATTATTTTGTGATTCTATGTGGCTGAATAACAATTCTGGTAATATATATATATATATATATATATATATATATATATATATATATATATATATATATATATTTAAATCAAACAAAAAAGACAAAGAAGCTCAGGGCCTGGGCTTCCTTTTCCCTGGGCATTGATTTTGCTAAACTTAGATGCCTGGAATCCCACCATAATCCTGGTCATTGTATGTGATGTCCCCGTATGATTTAACTATATACACGTACATTTCCATTATCTATGTGTCTGCTGATGGACACTTTGGCTGGTTCAATTTCCTTGACACTGTGATTGAAGACGGATAACCAAGTATCTCTGTGGTAAGGTACGGCATCCTTTGGTTTGTATACTGGGTCATATTGTAGCTCTATTTTTTATTTTTATTTTTTGAGAAATTCCGGAATGTTCTAATTATATAGACTTTATCACTCAAACAACTGTGGAGGGTCCTCTCGACATGTGAAGGGCAGCACAGTCAGCTTTGCTTTTGCACTAGAGGGAGGCCGGACCATAGCTAATTAGTGTCTGCCACCCAGAGCAGGACAGATGGAAGTCACGTTGCCCCATGAGCAGCTTGGCATCTGGCCCCGTCTGCAGTGGGCGGCTGCATATCAGGTGTGGCAGACCTGTTAACAGGCACTGGAGCATAGTAACGCGGGGCTGAGCGGTGTGAGCGTCCCTTCAGGAAGGACACTGCCCTTCAGGAAGTCATAGGGACACTATCAATGAACCTGACAGAGGTAGCCTAGGAAACAAAACACTTCTGATTCTAGGACTCTGACCAGAAAGTCCTTAGCAATGTTTTCTTGTAAACATTATCTCCTGAATATCATAATATCATTGGTTTTGAAAACATCTACTATAGCATTCAAATGACCTTGAAAGTTCAGTGCTGCGACTTCCTGGATGGGCAGAACGTTTTTAAATTCTAGCTCCTTGTTTTGGATACAAGCCCCGGGAATGTAGAAATGTTTTGACTTGTGTGTGGCCTTTAGTCTATCCTTTCCCTTTTGTTTTCTTCCCTTAAAGACATGCTTCCAAAGTGCCCTCTCTAAGATTACTTCATTACCGTTTTATTTTTATTGAGGTGTTGTTCTTGTCTTGTATGTTTGGGACAAGGTCTCACTGCGCAACACAGACTGGCTGAGAATGTGCTATGAAGGTTAAGAGTCTGGACTGGAACTTGCAGAGATCTGCCTATCCCTGCCGTCGGAGTGCTGGCATTAAAGGTGTGCACTACCATGCCTGGCTAAAATTTTTATTTTTAAGTGTGTGTGTCTGTATGTGTGTGTGCCCTCAGGCCAGACTTCAACCCTAGAGCTCAAGTTATACGTACATAGGTGGTTGTGAGGCTCCTAAAGTTGCTGCTGGGATTAAATTTAGGTCTTTTGCAAGGGCAACACATGGTCTTAACTGATGACTGCCCCTCTGTCTATCTCTCCCCAGCTCCTTTATTTTTAACTATTACTATTAAGTTATTTATCCATCCGTTAAAACACTGCCCTGGGATTCTGACTTGGATGCTCTCCTCAGAGTCCTGATCACTTGGATGCCTCACAGTCTCCCTGGGGTTCCTAACGCTGGTGTTCCTGGTCCAAGGAGATGACCACATCTATATATATCTGTACCTATACCTATATCTAATCATCTCTATCTATATCATCATCTATATCATCTATATTTCTACCTCTATCTCTCTATCTCTCTATCTTACTGTCCTTGCTAGCTTTACATGTTGACTTGTTGAGGCCTGGAGCTTCTGAGAGGAAACCCTCCGTTGAGGAATTGTCTACCTCACACTGGCCTATGAGTATGTCTGGGGATGGGTTGCTTTGATTATTAACCGATGTAGGATCCTGCCCTGTTAAATACCTTACCCCAAGCGCAATTTCCCTGAGACAAGCCAGAATATTGGTGCATACAGGCAAGCATACATGTGATATGTAATTATCACCCTCTGCCTGGATTCCTTTCCTGTAGTCCATCTGTAGTTTTAAACCTACATCCTTCCATCCTCTGATGCATATGCTGAAAATGCTTGGAGCTCACAGCACGGGGAGCTCTGTCATCCTGTCAACAGAGGCTTGTACTTTCCTGCCTCTGCCCGAGTCTCCTTGGGACTCTCTGGCAAGCCGCAGCAGCACCTTATTTGAACCAGTTGAAAGCGTCACTTTGTGTCTGCTGAGATCCCAAGGCTCTGTGTCCGCTGAGGTCTTGCGATGAGCAGTTGCCACTTAGGCAGGACCTGTGCTTTTAAACAATAACAGCATAGAAGTTAAGGGGATGGCGGGTCAGTGAGTACATGCTTTCTGCATCTGTGTGAAGACCTGAGTTCGAATCCCTGGAACCTGTTTAAAGTCAGGCACGATAGTATACATTTGCAACCTCAGAGAGCTATGGCCAGAGAGAAGTGAGACAGGAGAGTTTGCCACACTGCACACACAAATTGTACCTACACAGAATACACTTGTCGAATACACAAAATGATGTAAATTAATGAATAAAAAGTAAAAGAAATATTGTCATATGCTGTTGCTGACTTGACTCTATCCGTTTTGCATCTCTTAACCTTAATTTAGTGAAGCAGGAGCCACTCCTGTGTTGATTTTGCCGACACTGAACATGGTCTCTACTGGGGCCTCACACCCTCCTCCCTAGCTGATCATCAGTTTTTGACTGTCGAGAGGTTTGTTGATATGAGATGACAGGAATAGTTGTCACACACCTTCCAGCCTCTAGCTACAGAAGCCAGCCCTTTGTTAGGAAAGTTCAGATATCGGCCTTGGAGTCAGTGATGGGGGTGTCTGCCATTGTTATAGCCAGTGATGGTTTAAAAGAACTCTACTTTGAATATAATATCACTCAATCACCCAACACCTATTTTCCTGTTGAAAACTGCCATTTTTAGTTTAGAGGAACCATTCACGCCTTTTGTTAAGTTTCCAAAGCACCACATAACGAACATGGTGGTGCCTACATATGAAAGACAATAACTGAAACGGTTGATGCTATGATTTCCGTGATAATTTGTGTACCATCCACGGAAGTGGCCTCCGTAAGTGGGAAATGCTTCACTCAAAACATTCACAGTCAATTTATGTTGAGGCAAAGAGAGCTGAAAGTAAGGTTTTTAGTTCTGCTTTTCCTCTGACTCATTTGTAAGCATTAAAAATAATAACAAATGAAAGAAGACATCCTGACAGAAATATTTGTTTCTAAACACAGCCAGTTTCCCATCACAATCCGTGATGTTAGGAAGTCAGGGTGAAACAGGGCTGTATCACTTTAAGAAACAATGCTGCGACCAAAGCGACAAGAACAGACCAAGAAATAGCTGCCAAAAATGGACTGCTTTTTTTTTTTTTGCATAACTTTATGGAAATCAAGAGGAGTGGGTTTGTTTGGGAATATTAGGTACTGTGATTTTTTTCAGACTTGAGTCTGTTTGGAGACCCTCTTGTCCAAGTCCCCCCAAGGCTATTATAAAACGATAGCATGAGCCTTCACGGGGAGTGATCTACTGACGTGCTGTCTCTGGGTGCAATGTGGCTTGCATTTACTTATTGTTTATTCTTGGCAGTGCACTTGTGAGAACGTAATTGCTTTTTCTGCAGAAGATAAAAGCACTCACAATTCTGGAAAATGCATTTATCCTCACTGCTCTTGTGGAGAAGTAAACACCCTTTCTGTCTTCCCCTTGCTCACTCTTGCTGACCTTCCAAGAGGGACAATATGTTGCACTGGACTGATCAGTCTATCTAGTTCCTTGATGTTCTGGTTTCCTGAACTCTGACCTCTACTTCACTTCCTGGTTAGCCTTTTTCTACATCAGCATCCTTCTACACTTAACAGTTTAGCTATGTGAGTTTATAAAAGAATTAATTGATGTACAACAAATGAATATGTTTGGTTCATACCTTGGGAATATTCTTCCAAGCTATATTAAAGGTAAATATACTTTGTGATTTCCATTAAGTTTCCAGAATAATTTTATCCAACCCACACCTAAAGACTACTCTAGAAGCATCTTGAGAATACATGTTGCGCAAATAGAATTTTAATAAAAGCTGTCAGATTTGAGAGATATCTTTTCCAGTAAAGCATGAGGAGATGAATTCAAGCCCTAATACCCAAATAAAAAATCATGATGGTAAGCACTTGTAATTCTAGTATTGGGCTCCTGCCTACTGAAAGACCAAGTCCAAAATTCAAATTAGATGTCTCCAAAGTAGTGATAACCAATGTACTCTGGCCTTCTCTATATGCAGATGCATACCCACACAAATGTGTGTGTTGTTCACACACAAGAGTGGGTGCCCACGTATGTGTGAGCACACACACACAGACACACACAGACACACACACACAGAGACACAGAGATGCACACAGTCACACAGACATGCACACAGACACACAGACAGACAGCCTGTGAGAGAACTTTGAGAGCTCATTTCCAACGTGTACCTCTAGCTTCAGTGTTCTATGCATCTATACTCTTGAATTTTCATTTCTCTGTGTGTCTGGGACCAATCCCCTCAAGAATGCTGGGAGGTTTACACATCTTCAAAGTCATACCAAAGGGAGATGCTGTGGGCCTTGACAAAAGTCTGGTGTCAGAGATGGACAGAGACGGACAGTGACAGAGATGATCCTTAAAATGAGGCAGAAAGAGGACACTCTGTGGTTTCCTCTCGGACAGAGTTGGTATAATGGAACCAGAGCAATTCCAAATCTCTAAAGTCCTGAAACAAATCTAAGAACACACTTGTGCTCCAAGGAAAAGGTTTTGTGAACAGAAAGAAGCAGGGGCTTTTCCGGAATGTTCAGTGTGCTAATATACTCAACACTGGGGAAGATGGATGAACTTTGGATCTCCTTGGTTATACTGTGCTGTTGGCTGTCAGGATTAGTGTGAATGATAAACACGAGAAACATATTCAAATACAGACTCCCCATGCCTCCTTTGTGACACATGGGTCTAGAATGGGACTCAGCAAAGATTCAGCGTGATCATATGAGCTTCTGGTCTGGGTGGCTAGTGTATTTGAAGTAGTACTTTCCTGTCAGAGGCAACTTGGAAACAAGACAGAGAGAAGTCATTCTCTCCTTAAAATTTTGAAGGTGGCAAGTGACTGGTATTACTTTCGTACCTGTTGCTGTGGGTCAACAAATGCTGGAAACCCAGGTTTGGTCTTTTGTACCTACAGTGAAGCCTGGAGTAGTCTGGAATTTCTGAGACGGATGCTGATGCTGGGGGAGAGGCTAGAAAACAAAAAGTGGCCAGTCAAAACTCTATGACTGGGGAACTTACAAAAGAGTCTGGCTTCTAGACAGGACTGCTCTTCATCTCACCTTCAAGACTGACCAATGGTGTCTCCAGTGTGTTAGAGTTCTGTTTCAATAAAAAGGTAGCTAAGGGGATGAGACTGACAGAGGAGAGAAGGGGCTGGATGGAGCCCTCCTGGAAACCTGGTCTGCTACCTGTGCCCTGAACTACTCACTGCTGGACCCTACCTGCTCTTGGGGATTGGAGGCTAGGTGGCGTGGCATCAATGCCACAGACTCTGAGAGTGTGTGTCTTTCTTAAAGACACAGCAAGCTCATCTGAACATTGCTGCAAGCTCCTTTAAAACCCTCCACCTATGCCCCATTGGTTCTAAGAAAGCATCCCCTCTAAACAGCAGTTCCTGATTAGCTGGTATTGTCTTCATCAGTGATCCTTGGTCTCTCAGGCAGTCCTTAATTAGGTTCTCCTGCTTAGGAAATGCTTGTTTGGCTGCTTGGCCCCCAACATTTACATAGTGGTGGCCCCCACCATTCCTGCTACACTGGTTCAGTGGGTTTGAGTGGTAGATAGGTAGATGCAATGCTTATAGGCAATAGGTGAAAGTTGAGCAACTTGCCCAATAGAATCCATCTCCTCTGAATGGTCAGGAATGGAGATTTTAGGCAGAGGATAGCCACACAGGAAACTAAAGGGTAGAGGTGTCATGGGAGGCTGTGGTGGCAGAAGTTTCAGGACCAGGATGTTACCTTCTGATTATCCATGGTCTCCGGCTGGGAGATAATCAGTGAGCTACAGAATCAGAGTGCAGAGCTAGGCAGGACATCCCTGCACATGAAGTCCACATTAAAGATACCCCGGTGTTCATGACCAGATCATGAGCCACCGAAGAGGTGTGTCCACCCAGAACTGGGACAGTGATCTCATTTGGCAGAAGGATCTTTTCATACAGGAGATTGAGGTAAAGATGCTTAGATGAAATCACTGTGGACCAGGGAGAGTTCTGAACCTAGTGACTAATATATAGCCTGAAAGGGAAGTAGAGATTACCGAGGAGAAGGTGAGGTGAACGTGTAGGCAAAGATGGGGCGACATGTCTCCACGCCAGGCTGCAGCCACCAGAAATAGTGAGGAAGGAATACAATTAATTGGCCTCCATAGTCATTGGAAGGACACCCCAACTTCATACTCTAGCCTCCAGAACCATGGAAAAGAACATTGCTATTGTCTGAAACCATTATGTTCATGTAAGTCAATCAAGGTGGCAGGGAGAAGCCACACTATCTTGCCTGCAACTCTGTGTGACAAAATACTTCAAGGAAACCTCATAGCTCATTGATACTCACAATTCATTGGAAACATTTGTTTATTTATAATTTGTACATGTGCATGTGGGGGTCTGAGGAAACCTTTCAGGAGTCAGTTCTCTCTACTATGTAGGTTCTGGGGATTGAACTCAGAATGCCATTACCCTCCAGCCATTTCTCCAGGCCCAAAGCAAATGGTATTAATTTAAATAGTTTTTCCTTCCTAAGGACCTAGGCGATACATTCTGTTGTGATTTACTATTGAAGATGAGGGGACTGGGAGCTAATATCCCTGCCTCAGAGCTCTCCTGTTGCTGTTTACGGGTGGGTCATTTGATCTTCTTGAAACCTCTTTTGAACATTTACAAAATATCAATCTTCTTCCTTTATGAGACCCTGAAATGTGAGAATTTAGTGACACAGAGTACGAAGATAGTGTTCGAAAGTTTGGAAGTGGGATCAATGTCTGTTTGGATTATTTTGCATCAAGAGACTGTATTGGAGAGAATGTTTTGCTTAGCTCTAAGTCATCAGTATAGAACAAACCAATAGGCTAAGGTACAGAGTCCCAAACCAACTCTGTAACTCATTCCTTAGCCCAATGAAAGGAGACGGGGAAACCTCTCCCAGCACAAGAATGCAGTTTTCCTGCTCTGAGACATGTTAAAAGAGATTCAGTCAATGGGTTCTAGAGCCTCACAGACATTCTAAGATGTGTGTATGAAAATAGGCTCTAGGGCCAAACAGGCAGTTTAGCTACAGCCCTTTGCATGGTCCACTTATATGTTATTGATAGCTAGTTCAGAATATCAACAAATGAAACAAATCCTCATAATGCCCTGGAAAAGTTTCTGTGACCTCTTGAAGCAGTTTTAGTTAAGAATATATTTGCCAAATTTTGTAAATGTGAATATATGTGCCAAATTTTTGGCACATGTAATCTCTCAGTGATTAAGGGCATTGTCTGATCTTATAGAAGTCCTGGATTCATTTCCAGAACAATCCGCACTCAAGTTCTGGAAGATCTGATCCCCCTTTCTGTCCCCCAAAGGCATCAGGCACATACATAGCACACATGCATACATACAGGTAAAATACCCATACCATGCACATTAAAAAAAAGAAGAAAAGAAAAAGGAATTCTATAGACTCCAGTTCACCCTATTTTTTGCCACAATATACTATTCAAATAACTCTAATGTAAAAACTAGGTACACTCCTCTATGTTTAAAGCTTCTGTGTGTTTATAAGATCAAAATAAAATTTGTAAGTGAAAGACAATAGTAACTAAAGCCTAATAACGCACAGTACCAATGGCACACTCAGTGCTCATGTGATGAACTGGGTACTGCAGCAGACGGAGGGCATCCATGACTGGGGTGGCTGATATGATGTGTATTTTCACCGTGGGAATATCTGCCAGATTTCATTTGTGCAGTGCCTATGGTGTGTATTAGCCAAGAAGACACCCCATCTCTCATATGATTGCTTCCTTGTTTATTGGTAAGCACTAGAGTAGCCACAGAAAAGCCAATGCACATATGGGCAGTAGCCAACTCTGACACATAAAGACGCATAAGGGTACCAGTGAGCTAAAACACATCTGTTATTGTTGTAGTCTCTCCCTCTCCCTCTCCCTCTCTCTATTTTCCTCCCTCCTTCCCTCCTGTGTGTATCTCTGTACCTCTCTTAATCTCTGTCTCTCTCCCTCCTTCCACAGTCTCATCCCCTTCCTCCTTCTGTGTGTGTATCTCTCTGTACCTCTCTCTGTCTCTCTGTTTATCCCTTTTCTCTCTTCCTTCCTTGCCTATGTGTGTCCGTGTATGGTGGGGAACAGAGTATGTGTGTGTGTGTAGTATGTACATATGTGTGTATATGTGTGTTCGTGTGTGTGTGTGTGTGTGTGTGTGTGTGTGTGTGTGTGTGTTTGAATGCAGCCACAGCACACATGTACAGGTTAAAGTCCAGTCTCAGATGTTAGTCCTCAGCTCCCACCTTTGCAAAGATCCTTTATTGCTTACCACTACATATGCCAGCCTCGTGGCCTGTGAGCTCCCAGGATTCTCCTGTCTCCAACTTCCATCTCTCTGCAGGTGCCCTGAGGTTACCAACAGGAGCTCCAACACTACCTACCTAAGTAGTTTGGGGGATGTGAACTCAGGTCCTCCCATTTGCCCACTAAGCTCTCTCTCCAGAACTAGCCCGAATCTAGTGAAGGTATCATATTGGTCAAGAAACAAGAATGAACCATAATGAAAGGAATCTTTGGACCGCCAGTGGCCCCCTCCCCACAGTTTGGAAATGTTAGTCTCCAGCAAAGTTGGTTATGATAGATTCATGTTTTCCTCTTATATTTGTTGCAAATGTAGTCAATATTCATTGCAGACATATAAACATTTAGTAGCTAAAAACTCTATTTTTACTGTTGTCTTGCAGAGAAATTCCCATTAACATTTAGATATCTGTTTGTTCTCTATGCAAATGATATTGTTTTATACTTCATTAAAGCATTTTTCCACTTAGTAAAGCAATGGGGACCTCTTCCCCAATTGTGAAGTATTCTCTTACAAACACATTTGATTGACTTTAAGTCTATGCTTATGTTAAAGTATAGCAAACAATCCACTTATTTGAATATTCAGGTTGCTCACAGTTTCTCACACTCCATAAATTATGCTGAAGTCTGGAAGGTACAAACCTTCTTTGGTAATGCAAATAATGAGTCCATTTGCCTGAGCGATATGATCTTTTCCTTAAGTTAGAACTCATGTATTGGAAATAATGCAAAATTTTAAAAGACAGTTTTACATGTAAATATTAAAAATAAAGCAGGCTAAAGTAAGTGAAGATGGCGATTCTCACTTTTTACTGGTGAGGAGATAGAGCTCTGGTGACCACCCAAGGGGATTTGTTCAGTAATTGTTCAAGGCAAACATAGCTGACTTTAAGTTGTAGATCCCATTCTGTGATTTGTCCTGGGGAGAACAGACTAAATATCTAATCACTCCAGAGAAGACTCTGACAGACCAAATACATAACTACTCCCAAGTGTAGCTTACAGAATCAGTGGGTTTATTAGGTTTAATTATAAAGGAGCATGGGGGAAGTGCAACTTAAAGACACCTGGCAATTCAAATGCAGCTCATTCGCAGATCCACCAACTCCAGCAGGGGCAATAACTCAAGAAAGCTGCATCTTTGGAGCTCACAGACCTATTTGCAGACAGCTCCACTGACAGTTTTCTTCCCAACCATTGTTTGCTGCTTATTTTAATCTTGTGAACCTTGCAACTTTCTGAGCTTCATAGGCTTCAGGGGCTTCCTTAGCCTCATATGTTTCCTCACCTTCAGAAGTATTAGGAGCTATTTCCTATAAGAGGGGGGTGTTTTGATTTGAAGGGAAGAGCTACAAAACAACCTCACAGGTGTAAAAACAAAACAACACAGAACAGAAAAATGATGTAATTAGCCAATCTCCATGGTTTCATGCTATGTCTACAAACATGTCTGATTATTGTTGGTTTTATTTGTGGTATTGGTAAAGACATTTGAAACAACCCAATATACTAGAATACATAGAAATTAGCCTCAATGTTTTTTATTTCAAATGCCTGATTAATAGTAGATATGCTGTTTTATTTCAAATTGAGAGGAATAATTTTATTACTTTTATTAATTGGGTTTGAATATTCGAAAGATCACCCCTAGTCACAGTTGGCCACATGATAGGACACTTTCTTCCTCTAGTTCCTGATTTCTTTGTTGATTCTTCTCTCACTGGCCTTAAGGTACAGTGTCCAGAGCTCTCAGTACTGGGCCTTTCCTTTCTCTCCTCTCTGTCCTCACCCTATGTCATAGCTTCAAGAACTGCAGATGCCTTGTTAGCTCTCTAGTGCCCAGCTCTTGCCTAGTCATCTTCTCTGAACTTACTCTTAGAGCTTCAGCTGCTCCTTGGCATGCCTGCTAGATGCCAAAGTGTCTTTGCCTGTCTTAGCTTACACAGACACCAAGTCCAGAGGAACTGTGCCCATGTTCTGGAGTTAAGACCTTTGTAGACAGATGTGATTTCAATACCTCCTTGTCCAGATTTATTGCCGCAAAGAATAGAGTGTTTTAATTCCAGTTTTCCTAACACCTGTCCAGGACTTAAACTTATCACTGCTAATAACATCACAACAGCACTCCATTACCAAACAAAACAAGCATTAGCTACTGTTAGGATAATGAGTTCCTTTGAATAGAGTGTGGCCACATTGATGTCAGGCGAAAGATGATCTGTGGAAAAGTGGCTGGCAGCTCAATTGGCCATCTTTCATGCCTCAAACTTAAGCTTTTAGAGGCATATACTTCAGGACAGAAGTGGCCCTGGTGCAAAGTGGGTATCTCCTGAATATACACAAGATGGACATGCCACCTCCATACATACATGGGTACATACTTATGCACACACAGACATGCTCATGAATGTACCCATACATCTACAGATACATTCCAGAGAGAGTACAGAAAGCACTGAGCTGGAATGGAGTCAGACTGTCGGACATGGAACACGCCTCTCTCTGACTCAGGAACTCTTCTATGTATTATAGCAGGGCTTGACTGCCTACCTTTGTTTCCCCAGGCTGGACTGAAATATCACGGTCCCCCAGCCACTCACTTACCTACTGTGGTGTTCAGCTTCACTGCTTTCCCAGGCATCCTGACATAAGACAGTGGCTATCCCTATTTTCTCTATCAAGAGACACAGAACCAGCTTCCTTATTTAAACCTCCCAAAGTGACTCTCACTGCTCGTGAGCCCTGCTGGCCCTGCTCTCTCCAGCACTCGGCCATGACAGTCCCCAACAGTCTACAACCCTGCAGAAGTGAGGGTGGTATGGCTCTGCTGGACTTGAAAAAGGCAGAGGACATATGTAGTCTCATGTCTTGTTTTCCAACTGATTTTCAAGGACAGAAAGTCAACAATGAACAGAAATACATTCTGTAAAATGGAAATTTAGGAAGGTCTCATGCTTTGACCCTAAGATCCCCCATCTGTAGGTGGTTCAATGGGAGCAAAAACAGGATTGTTTTGCTTTTTGTGAAGGCTCGGCCCTGGGGTTGTCATCTGCAGTGTTAAGACAGCACAGAGCTAATCCTGAGGGACCAATATTTTGCCTACGCTGTATATGTCACTCCCTGTGTTTATGACCTGTGAACAGTGCTGGACAAATTGTCAGGTGGCACTGGAACAATTTCCTAACACTGCAGGCGACAGTCACATGCGACTGACCCCTTCTTCCGCCCTCGCCCTCTTTACCGCTCTCCCAGGTCAATCAGAATCTCTTCTTATGACCCACGATCACATTTCATACTCTCAGCTGTCCTGCCCGGGACATTATGCCAAAGTTCGAAAGTAAACACTGTAACCAGAATGAGTTCAGAGAGGATCCCCTGCGTTTTTGCGGCCTTGGATAACGAGGCAATTTGTTCCCTGCTCCCTGTGGAGGATAAGTCTTGGGGTGCGTGCATGGTTTTTGATGATGCAACAGAGCAGTTTAGCCAGTCTGTCTGTACCTCTGTTCCAGCATCATTTGCATGCTGGTTAGAGACTCAGTGGCAGTCATCCTCTCCCGCTGAAGGGCCATGCCGTCAGAACGCAGCAGGCTAACTGCAGGCTTGATTCTTGTAGTGAGGTCTCAGAAAAGTACAGCAATGAGTCCCGGACAGCTACAAAAAAGCTAACAGGCCAGGACCATTTATTAGGTCTGGATTCACATAGACTAAACAGCTCTTGAACAGCTTTGTAGGTCCAACAAACGCTTGCTGTGGTATGAGAGTACTAAGTACCTCGGGTACTGGGAGTAGAGATGAAGGACAGGTATGTGCTCCATCCCTGAGGGTGTTGATAGACTAGTTCAGAGGATACAGAGGTGGTGTCCAAGCTGATAACAAGATTGTGGTCAGTATGGTGGTTGGTAAAGAGGTGGAGACTATGAGGTCATCGAGGCATGGGCCAAGCTTTAGGGAAGGCCCTGATGATCAGTATGAGGAAAAACATAAAAGAGCAGTTCAAGGACAGGTGGCCTCCAAACCAGTATCATCTGTGTGATGGGACGGCAGGAGCAAGGTCACCTAGCTGTGGCCTGCATCAGCTGTATGGAGCTGCTTCTGTCCCTGGAGTCCCGGGAGTCCCAACATGATCTTTACCTGGTGTGCATTTTGTGTAGGTTCTGCCCCACAGTTACCTGGTAACATCCAGGTGTGCCTGACTCACTACAAAAAGGACTTCCCCCTCCACTTTCTCTTGCTTTCCTGCTCTCTCTCTTTCTGTTCTCTCCCTTCTGCTTACCCTCTCTCCCCATTCCCCTCCTTGCTCATAGAAACCCTTGCTCAACGAAACCCTTGCTCATGGCTGGCCAACCTCTACTCCTCTTTTCTTTCTCTGTCCCTCTCTGTCTCTACTGCCCTCTCAGCTCCCATCCCCATTCCCTGAATAAACTCAGGGGTAAGGGATGCCTCAGCATGGGTCCTCAGAGGCAGCCCCTTCCCCCACACCTGACTGCACATTCACCAAACATATTCACTCCTTCTCCTCATCTTTTTATAAGACACAACACCTGCGGCCTTTGAGACCTTTAACTGCCATTGGGTGATTGAGATAGTGTCTCTCTGAACTCAGTTTTCTGTCTCCTCTTTCCTCTTGAATCACTCAAACATGATCACATGATTATTTACCCTTCACTCCTTCCTTTATTTTCCAGGCAAAGCTACTAGTTATTTTATTGTTAAATCATATCCATAAAATGGTGACACATATCAAGGTCTGTGTTTCCTATACCCCTTTTATCATTCATTTCTACCTCTCAGAAACCTTTCTGTGTCATTTCCTGCTTGTCCCCAGTGATAAACACTTAAACACACACACACACACACACACACACACACACACACACACACATCCTACCTACATACACCTCATTTTGCCTTATATAAGTTTTCTGTTTGGGAGAGACTTCATATATATATATATATATATATATATATGTGTGTCATATAAATAAATTTATATGTTATCACTTTAGAGCTGTACGACAGTTCTGCTAAGCAAAAGAGGGCGTGATGCACAATGTCTGTGCATCTGGTCTAAAATCACGTCACGACAGACCGTACTCAGGTAACCAGGACTCAAGCACCTTTCCTTTCAGACTAGCATTTATGCAGTCTGAATTATCAGGTTCTTCCTGATGCTCTTTCAGCTGCTGTGACTTTCATAGTCCTATGCAGGTCCTGTTAGACAGGCTTACACGGACCACCCAGCGCAGTTCCGTATTCGGTAAATCTTGGATGAAACTGGAGAATGTGCATTTCTTTCTCTCTCTGTATATGTGTGGTTATATCTATATATGTGTTTTCGCATGTATGTTCTTGAGTGTGTGTGTGTGTGTGTGTGTGTGTGTGTGTGTGCAAACACGCATGTATGGTATAGACTCTAGAGGTCTTCCTCTAAATCATCTTCTTTAATCACTTTCTACCTTATTTTTAAGACAAAATCTCTCACTCTGGAACTCAACAGTTCACTTAGGCTAGAGGGACAATGAGCCCCAGGAATTCATTGTCTTACATGGCCTTTTACATGTCAACAAGGGATGCATATCGGGTCCTGGTGCTTGGGCAGCAGGCGTTTAAACCATGGGGCCATCCCTTTAGATTCTCTTGTATTTGTATTCTACGATGATGTCAGGGGAGCTTGAAGCTGCTGGTCTAAGGACCACATCATACAAACTGTTCCTCTATCCAGTGACATTGTAACACCTCTGACTATTCCCCAGGCAGTGAACACACAATCCGACAGTGCTGAAATCAAACCACCCTGAAAACAGAATGTCTGATTTCTTTCATTTTAATTTTTTTACCAGTATGGTGAGAGCTCACTTGAGAGCAAAGCCTTCTCTAAACAATGGTGAGACTTTGTATAATTTTCATCTTTAATCACTTATAATCTTTCTTTAGCCTTCAAGGCACCTCCGCAAAGGGGGCAGCAGAGATATTCACGGATCGAATTGCAGGCTTGTCTGTAATTCAAGTAGGATGCACAGAGAGTCTGTTTCCCACAGATGCTTCATACCTTCGTTGAGTGCCCGAGAAATCCTAAATCTGAAACACATCTGATGCCAAGGGTTTCAGACAAGGAACTCAACTTGAAATACATTCACGGAAGGGACATCTTTCTTTGCTTCTGATGATGGCAAACTAAAAATAAACAAACAAATAGTGATCTTTAAATAGAACCCAGTGCACACACATTTGAATTTGATATATACCTCTGGGGATGTTTTTTGGGCAGTCTTCCAAGAGTTTCTGTCCTGCTGCAGAAAAACTGCTGCAGGCTGGGGTGGGAGAGGTGCCAAGTGCTTTCCCCAGTGATCCCAGCAGAGCCCAAGGACACAGTGGATGGGAAATGGTTATTTCCTAAAGCTTTTTGTGACATCTTGAGGGATGAGGTCAATGGCCACATTCCTACACCCAGCCATGCCTTCCAAAAGCACCGACTCTCTATCTGGGAGTGAGAGGTTCCACTAAACCTACAGATACCTGCAGATGGGAGTAAGGAGGGAGGCAGAGACAATCTCACTCTTCTTCCAGAACAAGTGAGGCTTTAATCAGCAACTCACTGTTGATGTCTCTCAGCATTGTGTTTAAATGAGAAAGCTGCTTAGGGCTGTTACATAATCAGGCAAAGCATGACTCCTAGGGAAAGTGCAGCGTGCCTTGGAATGGGGTTAAATGAAATGGTCTGGGCTAAAGTGAGATAGAAAAAGGAAGAGTTCACACGGCATTCTAAGCTCTTTCTGATTGCATCTGAGACCTATTTAACATTAAAGAATGCCATGGCTGATTATTGTTAACCTGACCGAAAATCTACAACTTGGGAAGTTATAAGCCTTGGGTTAGAGCCTACTTTGACCTTTTGCTAAAACAGTCATGTTGTCAAGTTGCCTCATAAAACATTATGCTTATATGCAAGTTCTTTATAAGAAGAAAGAAGGAAGAACCTCATTTATGCCGTATATATGGAGAATTAATAGCATGAATCAGGAGTGCACCAAGAGGCAATCTGCTCTGTTAGGTAACATCGGGGAGAAGATAGCTACCCACTTCGGTTGGATGGCGTCCTTTGGTGTGTTTGTGATGCACAAGAATACGCCACATCCCTTGCTTTTGCATACAGAGCTCCAGTGCACAGCTGACTCACTCTGGATCCCACTGGGGATTGTGAGTCTGAGTCAGCTGTAGGAAGAAGAGCTATAGAAGTTTCCTGGCTGCCAGAATGGGACACTGACCCTCACACTGAGTATTTGTTTCTCTTGGCTGGTTGTGGAGGAGGGGTGAACTCTGGGGCTGTCCTTAAAATGTTAACCCATTGGAGCTAGAGAGATAGCTCAGTGGTTAGGAGCCCTTACTGTTCTTGTAGTGGACCCAAGTTAGCACCCATGCTGTGTGACTTAAAAGTGCTTGTAACTCAAACACTTCGGCACTATGTTCTGGCCTCTGCAGGCACATGAATGGGTGCACGCATGTAAATGTACACATACATACATGCACACACAAATGCGTACCGACCTAAAAAGCTCTTAATCTAGAGACTGGGTAACGTGGCTTTTCCTTTGAACACAGAGCAAGCATGAGGTGTTCGCCTGAGCTCTCAGCCAGGAGAACTCCGTCCCTGCTGCTGTTTACTGGAGAGAATAGCAGACTCATCTCTTTCAGACGTTCCCTGTGCTGCTTACCTAATACCCACCTCTCCTCACCCAACACAGTCCACTTTTGCTGAACATTGATAAAGAAGAAACACTGGGAAATGTACTCCCTGCCCCGTGTGTGCTCCAGGTCGGCGACTGCCTTAACATAAATCCTCGGAAGGTAGATTTCAGTGCTTATCTCCCTAAGGAACACCAGCTCCCAAGTTCTGAGATACAGGATGTGAGAGTCACATTGTTTGATGCCATATAAACAATCGTGGAGGAGAGTGTCCAGTTTGTCATCATATGTCTCACAGGGAGTTCCACATAAGCAAGAGTATGAAAACAGAGGGAAGCAGAATTCTTGATCTGAAAGGCATGGCTTACTCCCTGCTTTCAGATAAGTACCCCCAACAATTACCCGTTTCCTCTTGGGCTCTGCTTGTCTGTAGACTCAGAGCCCAGTTTTAATGATGGCCCTGTCATTGGTTAAATGTCAATGTTAATATGGTCAGGTTTCTTGCTGCTGTATGTGTGGGCCCTCTCTCCCTTGTTTATACAAAAATAAACAAGTAGAGAAACATGCCCCCATCTTCTTGATTCCTTAGTTGCTTAGGAATAAGGAAAAATGCAGAAAGTTGATGGTGAAATGGTTTCCCTTTTTTACATCCTGATAACAGCCCCTCCTTCCATTCCCTGCCTCATACAGCACCTCCCACAACTCTCCCATTCACCCCTGAGAAGGCAGAGGCCCTCCCCAGGTACCAACCCTGTCTGGCACATCAAGTCACTGCAGAACTTGACACATCTTGAGCCCAGACAAGGACACACAGGCAGGCAACAGAATTGGAAACCCTGCATGAAGACCAAGCTGCACATCTGTTGCATATGTGGGGGGTGGGGGAGGGGCTAGGTCCAGCCCATATATGCTGTTTGGTTGGATTCAATTTCTTGGAGCCCTAAAGGTCCAGGTTAGCTCTGTTGGTCTTGTGGAGTCCCTATCCACTCTGGGTCCCTCAGTTCTTCCCCTAATTGTCCCACAAGAGTCCCTAAACTCTAGCATGGGGCTCAGGGTCTCTGCATCTATTTTGGTCAGTTGCTTAGTGGAGCCTCTCAGAGGAAAATTGTGCTAGGCTTCTATCTGCAAGCATAACGAGTATCATTAATAGTATCGGTGGGGTGGGGACTGGAGAGATGGCTCAGGAGTTAAGAGCACTGACTGCTCTTCCAGAGGTGCAAATTCCAGCAACCACATGGTTGCTCACAGCCATCTGTAATGAGATCTGATGCCCTCTTCTGGTGTGTCTGAAGACAGCTACAGCATACTTACATATAATAAATAAATAAATCTTTAAAAAAAATAGTGTCAAGGATTGGTTCTTGCCCATGGGATGGGTCTCGAGTTGGGGCAGTCATTGGTTGGCCACTTGCTTAGTCTCTTTCCATATTTGTCCATGTACTTCCTATAGGAAGGAGAAATTTTGGTTCAAAGGTTTTGTGGGTGGGTTGCTGTCCTTATCCCTTCACTGGGAGTCCTGCCTGGCTACACGAAGTGGCCACTTCAAGCTCCATATCCCCAACTGCTAGAAGTCTCAGATAAAGTCACCCTCATAGACTCCCTGGAGCCTCCCCCATCCTAGGTTTCTGGCACGTCATAGAGATGGTGGGGACCAATTGTTATTCTGTGGAAATTCAATAGAAGATTCTCAGATCTTATATCCATTGACCTGTAGCTTAATTTTAATTTACCTGGCACCACCCATGTCAAACCACTTAAAGAAATTAATAGTAATTTCTTAGAAGCTCCAAGAAGACAGTTGTGAACAGACATGGCCCTGGGCTGTGTTCCTTTTTGCTGTCTCACTGATGTTCCGGGAGCCATCTTGGATCTAATGCTGTATACAGAGGCAGATCAGGATTTTTCAAGGAGTCCTGTAAGCCTTGCTCTCCATCCTACCTTTTCCTTCCCAAGGTTGGTTTCCACATCTCCCATATGCCAGGGACTCAGGAAGGAGCCCACAAGAGGGGCTTGATCAGAGTGTACAGATAAGAGTGTGTGTGTTGAAAACCAAGGGCAGAGGGGAAGTAGCCTGAAGTGAGAAAGGAGCCTTTAGAGGAAGGGAAGGGTTCAAATTCAAAGCCACCACTGAGAAGGATCTCTCTCATCTACAGATGAGACAGGTAGAAACTGAGGTTAGTGCAGCCACTCCATAGCTCTTGCCATGGAATGAGGGGACCTGTGCACTGTGATTTATTTACCAGAGTCTCTGCAGGTAGGCTAAGCAGAGCTCCATCACTGACTCCTTTCTTGTTTCGAGACACGGTAGGTCCTGCAGCCCTGGTTTGCTCACTGCCTAAATGAAATGTCTTTGTGATTATGGCCAAACACAACTTGAAAAGGAAAGGTTAGTGTTGTGTGTTTCTTTGTTTTTAATCTTACAATAGCTTCCCTCACAGCCCGCCTGCATTGCGTCCACAGGCCATTGTGGGAGGCAGGGTAGGAACCCAGGCAGAAGCAGAGATGGTAACCGAAGCAGAGGTCCTGGAAGAACTCAGTTAACTGGCTCACTCTCCATGGTTTGCTCGGTATTGTGCTTACTTCTGTGTCCCAGGAAGACCTGTCTATGGGATGGCGCAGGCCACAGTGGGCTGGACACTTACTCATCAGTCACGAGTCAAGAAAAGCCCCCACCAACTTGCCTACAGGTCAATGTGACGCAAAAACTTTCTCCATCGTGTTCCTCTCTTCCCGGATGATCCTAGCTTGTGCCAAATTGCCAAAAAGGCTAAACAAGATCAACTTTAGTTTTAAATTTGCCCCCATGCTCTGGAGTTTGCACTTCTGCCTCCCAGTGTTGCTGGAATCACAACTCTGCGAGCCACAACACTGAATCCTCAAGCAGTGCTTTCTATGCCCTCCTTTGTCCTCAGGCACAGGACAGCGCCTCGCCCTTCCCAGAGTTCCAAGCGCTGTTTGATGTTTGTTGAGTTCTAATGCTTTGGGAAGAAGGTGAAGGAGGAAGTGAAAACAATACATTAGTTAGTCGAGATGACCAGGTGCTGCTGTCCCCCCAGAAACAAAAGATTCACAGTTCTGCAGATTTCCATTTTAGCCAGCACAGCATGAATGATTTTTAAAACCATTTCTATCTGAAGGGAGTGGGGAATCATCAGTCCCGGAGCTGAGGACTGAACCCAGGGCCTTTCACTTGCTAGGCAAGCGCTCTACAACTGAGCTAAATCCCCAACCCCTCAGTGACTTATTTTTATCACACCAGATTTATCACCACCTCTGGAACTGTTTCTTCTTTAGGTTTTACATCAGTGGTTCTCAACCTGTGGGTTGCAACCCCTTTGGGGGTGTCAAATGACCCTTTCACAGGGGTTGCATATCAGACATCGTCCTTATCAGATATTTACATTAAAATTCTTAACGGCAGCAAGATGACAGCTGTGATGTAGCAACGGAAGCACTTTAATGGTTGGGGACGGGTGGGCGGGGGGGAGTCACCATAACATGAGGAACCGTGTTAAGCATTAAGCACTGCTTTAGATGACCCTATGAGATAGCCTCTAACAGCCCATGCTTGGGAGTAGGAAATTTTTTGTAGTTTGTCCGAGCAAACTTTTACTATATATGACTTTAACACGAAATATATAGAATCCTGCTACTTGGACATATGATACCATAAAGGTAGCACAGGGATGGAAATTTAAGCATAGTAAGAATTTTAAGAATTCATTGCCGTAAAGTACATGTGGGCCTCTTCATGTGGGTTTGTTTTGTTTTACTTTGTTTGTTTCCTTTGTCTTTGCTTTTGGAATGCAGAGCCATGCCTTCCTTATGTGCTTTCTATGGCTGCTGTCACTTTAAATGACCAATCTGAGAGAGAACGGAGATTGCTTAGTGAGTAGAGCGTTTGCCACGGGAGCATTAATACTTGAGTTTGAAATCTCTGAGCCCAGGCAAAGCTGGGTATGGCGGTGCACCTCTGGAATCCTGGTGCTCCCATGGTAAGATCTGATGCAAACGGAAGAAGCCCAGGAGCAGCCTTGAAAATCAGACTTCACAGACAGAGGAAGATGAGGCCTGACACCACAGGCTGCCTTCTGATTGTCACAAGTGCTCTGTGGCACGTGCATATGTGCACACACACAAACACACACACACACTTATATACATTGTAAACATCATGCACACACACACAAAAATATAACAGCAGCTTTGAGGAGATGCCATAGAGACAACACATGTCACAAAGCTGCAAATAGGGACTAACTCTTCACAGAAAATTTGCCAAGTTTCCAAGACAGAAGGATAAACCGTTAAATTACAGTCTAGCTTGTGTGTGCAATTTAGAGGTAAAGAAAAGTTACTTGGCGCTAGCCCGAGCTAAGGAAAAAAATTTATTAAAAATGCCAGTGAAGTTGCTTTTCTAAAACATTATTATTTCCCTCATACGTGTTCTTAAAGATACCACTCTTGGGGCTGGGGATTTAGCTCAGTGGTAGAGCGCTTGCCTAGGAAGCGCAAGGCCCTGGGTTCGGTCCCCAGCTCCGAAAAAAAGAACCAAAAAAAAAAAAAAAGATACCACTCTTAATTGGCATCTTTGTGCATATTACTGGGAGTTAAATATGTACAGAGAAGTGGGAGAGAGGTTTGTATTAGAAGACACCAATTTTATTCTCTGACATTGTGTGTTTCTTAAAGCATTAGGGAAATTAAATCAGAAAGGGATGCTCATAGTTTTGAGGATGGCCTCCGGATTAGGTCATGTGACTGTCGATAAGACGTGCAGCCATCCGATGAGGAGGATGAAAGAAAGACTGTCCATCTGGATGTACAGCAGTAACTCGGCATTGCAAAGTGATTTAACTTGATCTTGAGCTGACATTTTTGAGGTCGTCTTAGCTGGCCAAGCCTTTGAAGTTCCAGAGCGGCACAATTTTAATACCGGGGTTTTCGGGAGCTTCTAGCTAGGCCGCTGTCTCCTGGAACCTCCAGGCTACCACTGTAGATTTAGAGTCCTCACTGGGAGGAACAGCTGTGCTTTTGAACCCACTGCCTTGACAAATAAAAACAAAGTAACAAAAACACACAAATGGTAATTCTGCCTACTGGTGCGTTTGTAAAGCCCAGACTTAGAGGCTTATAAAGAAAAATGAACAAATAAAGAACGCCCTTGGTCGTACACTTGGTCTAGATTTTTCTTCTAGTTCTAAATGCATCTCTAAAGGATACCAAAAAAGGGTTTACTAGTCGCTCTGCTTGTATGTCTCCAACTTAAATTTCTTCACCCCCCGTGTTATAATTGAGGTCCCTTGCATGCATGGCACATTAAAATGCCACACTATCAGCCTAGACGGCTGATGGACAGATAAACATCCAAGAGAACTAAAATGAAAAGAAGAACGAGGATCTTTCTATTATTAGGTTGGGAGGTAGGCTGGTATTAAAGAAAATATTCAGAATATTTTACCCCAGAGGGAATTATCACAACAGAAATCTCACAGTGTAGTGAGTTTATTGTAGAGGAGAGAGATTGTATTTAGCTTGTAATTCAGCACAGACAAATCTGAATTTATAGCTGATAGGTAGAATAAGAAATTGCAGATAAAAAGGGATTCTGGCTAAGGTGGTAAAAACAGGGCCTTCCTTGCTGAAGGCAGGCTGGGTGATGAGGCTGGGGATGGGGGCAGTGGGAGAAGGGTGGCCAGTGTGAAGTATAAGGAGTCTGGGGTACCAGCTGAGCTCGTTTTCTGACAGAACACGGTTGACACAGAAATGAACAGGGAAGGTAAAGTTCTAGGACCAGGAGAAAGGTCCAAGCAGTCCGTAGCAGAGTCTGCTCGAGGGGGATAATCTTTAACACTGAAAGTGGATTTAAGGAAGGGGCAGGGAGTTTCAGGGTTTTTATTTGGGGGAGACTAAGAAAAAGATGTCTTCTTTTCAGGGGTGTTGAAAAGTGTGTAAATATTTCAGAAGTCCAGGTGTCGGAGCTTCTGCCTCAGGAGCCATTTGGGAGTGTCTTGAATTATTCAGAGTCAGTCCAGTGTCTGTTAATAGTGTGATTTATTTGAGGCTGAGATTTGAGGAGAACAGGAGGAAGAGGGAAAGCCAGGGCCCCTGACCCAGCAACCTAAGCGGGAGGGGGGGAGGGGAGGAGTTATGCTGTACCATGTGGAACCAATGCTTTGGGCATAGAAAATAACAGCTGTAGCCCTGGACGCTCAACCTCAGCCCCCCACTTTGCAGCCCGGACCTGACGGGTACCAGCTAAGTAATCCTGAGCATTTAAGCCTCCTTGTGCTGTATTTATTCATTTGCAAACTGGGGGGGGGGGGCATGAGCAGTACCCACTTAGGGAGAGTCCTTGTCAAAAACTAAACCGAACGGCTCAGCAGAGCATCTAGCTAGCATATTGTAGAGCACGGAGAAAGGCTTTTTATCTACACCAACACAATTAACTTCTATTACCTAAGCTGTGTTTATTTATAGCAGCAGTCTGGAACACCTTAAAATGGAGGCAACTGGTTATTGCTCATCAAACAACTACATCTGATTTATCTTATGACTCACGATTACCTGCAAGAAATGAAGTATCGTGATCAAACTCATGAAGCTAAAAGTAGAGAACTTGAGCCCACAACATGTAGTCATTAGAAGCCATTTTTTGCCACATTCCTTAGAGGAGCCTTCCCCTTCCCCTTCCCTCCTCCTTACCCCCTTTCCCCTTCCCCCTTCCCTCCCCCTCCCTCCTTCCCCTTCCCCTCCCCCTTCCTCCTTCCCTGCCCCCCCTCCCCTCCCTCCATCCCCCTCCCCTTCCTACTTCCCCTTCCCTCCCTCCCTCCCTCTTTCCTTCTTTCCTCTTTTTCTTCTCTTCTCTTTCTTTCTTTCTTTCTTTCTTTCTTTCTCTCTCTCTTTCTTTCCTTCTTTCCTTCTTTCTCTTTCTGGTGAGTGCACCAAACACACACACACACACACACACACACAGACACACAGACACACACACACACAGACACACACACACACACACACACACACACACACACACACACACTCTTAAGAGGGGCTTCACGTTTTCATTCACCCTCGGAAGATGCGCACAGAGCACCTGCTGGGCGCTCATCTTGACACACCGCAGCATGCAGCAATGAACAAAGCAGATAAGAACTGCCTTTTGGAAGATTGCACAGCAGTGCAGGAAGTCATGCGAGAAATAAGATAAATGCGTATTTTGCAAAGCGGTTATGAAATAAATGGCAGGGAGAAAAATGAACCAGGCAGAAAAAGGAGGATGCGTTAAAGTGGGGTGGGAGGTGCACTCGTAAGAAGGGTGGCTAGGGTAGACGTCAGAGAGATGCTTCAGTGATGATGACGCCGAGGTGTGTGCGCAATGTATGCTGGAACTTGGAGCAGGGATATTCAAGGCAGAGGGAACAGACTGGAGTGGACTCGGTGGACTCAAGGGGCAGCCGGGAAGCAGATGTGGCCATACAGAGTGAGTCAGAGGAGAATGGTGTAAAAGAGGTCATTTCTTCTAGAAGCCTTGAAAGACTCTAGGGAACATGGGCTCCTCCTCCTCAGAGTTGAGAAGCCCTGAGGGGTAGGTAACACCATTCGCAGAGGTGTCCACAGTGGGAATCTTCCAGAGGACAAGATCAAGTACTCAATGTTCACAACGGGATGAGAAGCTGGTGTGTGCTAACCTCTAATGTCTTAGACCAAACAGAGTGAGGCTGAGCGGGCAGCTCAGTTATACATAAGCTCTCAGATTCAGCAGTGTGGCGTTTTGTTACTTAGCTGCTTATAGGCTTGGGAGTACTGGAGCCCACGCAGACACATGAAACCAGCAATCCCCTGACTCTGCATAGATGCTCCTGACTAATTATAGTTTAATCTGCACTAAAATCCCTGGCCCGCCTCACTCAGACCTCAGCAACTCTAGGCATAGGACAGTACCAGTGGTTTCCCACCTGACTGGGGGCTGTTGTTTCCCATTGTGATTTGGTGGCTGGCTGGTAGCTGCAGCTCATTCCCACTAGCCAGCAACCCTGGAATATAGCTAGCTAGGAAAAAAAATGAAACTCAAAGTATAGGCTCGTAGGTGTTACTTAACCATCGGTGTGCTAGAACGCCCTACCATCCGTAGCTTGGTACCAAGTGTTCAAATATGTGAGTCCATTTCATATTCAACAGATTTCTACTAGAAATATCCTGGCTTGACACTATGGCAGAGCTGAAGCCGCCCAAGTTCAACCATCCCAAATGGTAGCATATTTGTATGTTAATTTTAAGCATCCATTTGTCTTCCAGAGACTTCAGTTTCCCTTCTCTGTGATGTTGAAAGAGCCATTCTGGCTGTGAGTTAGGGTCTGCCATCTCAGTAAGTCAAAAGAGCAAGTTGGGCTTGTGGAGCACAGGCTGCTTTTACACAGCCAACAGCTAGCGCTCTCGCTTTCTCTCTCTCTCTCTCTCTCTCTCTCTCTCTCTCTCTCTCTCTCTCTCTCTCTGTCCATCTGCCCATCTGTCTGTCCGCCCATCTGTCTGTCTGTCTGTCTCTCTCTCTCTGTGTCTCTCTGTATGTATGTGTGTGTGTCTGTGTGTCTCTATGTCGCCCTCTCTCTGACTCTTTCCCCTCTCTCTGTTTCCCTGTCTGTCTCTCTGTCTGTCTGTCTCTGTCTTTGTCTCTCTGTCTCTGTCTCTCTGTCTCTCTCTGTGTCTGTGTGTCTCTCTGTCCCCCTCTCTCTGTCTCTCTCCCCTCTCTCTGTCTCTCTCCCCTCTCTCTGTTTCCCTGTCTCTCTGTCTCTGTCTCTGTCTCCGTTTCTCTCTCTCTCTCTCTCTCTCTCTCTCTCTCTCTCTCTCTCACACACACACACACACACACACACACACACATACACCTTGCTTAATTCTCTATAAAGGCTACCTAGCAGGAAGGGGAGAGAGAGATTTGTGCAACAAGTTTACATGTTGCAGGGGAAAGAAACCTAGTCTGGCTTTGACTAGATCCAAAGAGGTGAGCGACGTCTTTACCAGGAGCCAGAGGCATTGCCTTACCTTCCGATCCAGATGAGTACATGAGAGGCCTCACAGCTTTCTGGCTTTCGAACTCCTTAAGACTTGAGACTGGTGGGAATTCAATTCTCTGCCCTGCAGTAGGCAAAGCCAGCTTGCACGTATGAAATCAGTCAGTTGTAGCCTTTGGAATAGTCTATTTCATTTTCAGTTTTGTTTAACCTGGCTTTATAACATGTTATTTATTTCTTCATTCATAAAATAAGACTTCAAATTTTTTATACTTTATATATTTATTTTTAATACTTTCATTCATGAGAAGTGTAATTCACTTAATAATATTTATTAGCCCTTGGTTTGGAAAGATGGCTCAGAAGTTAAGGGCTCTTACAGCTCTTGCAGAGGATCTGGGCTCAGTACCCACATGGTGGCTCAGAACCTGCTGTTAGTCCAGTTCCAGGAGATCCACTGCCTTCTTCTGGAGTCCATGAGGCTGTGCATACATGTGATACATATAAAAATGTACACAATATATACACAGACAAATTTAAAAATAGAAATGAATAAATAAAATATAATTAACTTTCAAGTTGGAGATGTAGCTCAGTGGTTGGATTTCCAAATTTATCACGATACGAAACCCCAACATTTTCAGTAGAAGTCTGTGGTGGTTTGAATATAAAATACGACCCACTGCTACAGTCTTCTATGTGTACCATGTGTGAGGTCCCAAGGTCAATCTTAAAGGTCTGATGGCGGCTCAATGCCCCAGTGTAGGGGTACGCTAGGACGGTGAGGTAGGAGTGGGTGGGGGAGCACCTGCATAGAGGCAGGGGCAAGGGGGATGGGATAGGGGGGTTGTGGAGAGGAAACTGGGAAGGGGGACAACATTTGAAATGTAAATAAATAAAATAACCAATAAAAAAGCTATCTTTTAAGGAGACTGCACAGTCATACATACTGCATTTTCTATTATCTCCAAAGTTAATGCCACATTCAAATACAGCCATTTTCCCACCATACCAACGATTATAGCCATGGCTTCTGGGGTACGCTGCTAGATAGAGGCTTCAGCTATTCACATCCAGTCAGCTAAATTCCTGTTTACATGTCATTGTTTTTTGGTGCATCTTGCTATTTCTTATTTCTTATCCTACTTTTCCTAGTGGACGTGGTGTAGTCCCTCTTTTCTTTGATAAGAAATATGTGATTCTATATTGAGGTTTATTTCAATGAAAAAAAATTGGTCAGATAGGATTTATTTCTTACCAAAGACCCTTGCGATGCAAATGGCTCAATTAAAATATATTAAACTGCAGTTATCAGATGAGCTAAATCAGAGTATGCACGTAGAACCTAGAGTCATAATTTAAGATACATCCAATAAAGGAAGCCAGGTGAGGAGCCCTATTATACATTGGCAGAGCCCTGAATCACCATGAGAAAGCTTATGAGGTAAATATTGTAATATGAGGGGCCTTTTCGGCATACTAAGAAGGTAGGACCAGGGTTTGGTTCCTAGCACCCTTATGGAAGCTCATAATGGCCTGTGACTTAGATCCAAGGGATCAGATGTCCTCTTCTGGTCTCCAGGGGCACGAAAAACAAGCAGTGCACATATACAAATGGAGACAGACATTTATATTACATAAATAAATAAATCTTTAAAAAAAACAGTCAGCAGGTCTTGTGTCCCTCCACTTTCCTTCCAGCATCATGGATTTTTCATCTGGAAGCCAAATCCCAGTTAGTGATGGAAAGAAAGCCAAACTGAAGACCATGAACCTGGACATCATGTTGCTGTCAGCCTGAGGGCTTTCAGCGAGGACATAGCAGCCTTCTGTAGGCTGATATGGTGGTAATGGACGAGTGTGGTCTCTTCGAGGATGTCCTTAGGTGGCCACACGCTGTTGCATATTTCCTTACAGGGCTACATTGTTTAAGTTTATAAGGAAGGGGGAACACCGGCATTTCCAGTATGCAGAACATCCTGATTGGTCCATTTATTATGGCTAAACTGAACCCATGGTGTCTCAATTCACTTCTCATGAACAGGAAAAGGAAAGATAAATTTCCCCGTTTAAGTATAGAACCATTTAGTCTCTTTGGTTCCATTAATGCTACAGTAATAATAATGTCTATATGAATGTCCACAGTATTTGTGTGGTTACAGTCCAAAATTGGACTCAGGACAAACAGACCTGATAAATCGTGGTGTTGGTTGCTGCTGGATTTCGGAATCCATCCTGTCACAGTGTCCAAAACAAATTCATCAGAGTCACCTCATGCACTGAACTTGATTTCAACTCTCAAAACTTGACTAAAGGGTTATGCTCCAAATGCCTTGTTTATTGATATTTTTCCTCTGTCTCTTAAAACTTTATCCCAGCTGAAATCCCCCAACCCCGATGATAGGTCTTTGCAAAGTTCAGATAAAAATATATGAATTCTCAGTATCTAATCCAGTTAAAGATAAATGACCACGGGATTAACATAAATCCTATCCACAGCGCCAGTGATATCCAAAATCTTTCTAATCTCTGCAATAGAATCACTGGCAACAAGGCTCTGTGTGACAAACAGACTCCTAGCAACCCTTCCTCCAAGGAAATCCCATTAATCCAAACACCCATGAATCTGGGTATCACTTCACTCCAAGAAAGCTAGCACCCAATTACTGAACAAAGCGTGTTACAAAAAGTGTTTACTGGAGATGGAAAAATGGCTCAGTGTGTAAGGGTGCTTGCTATTTTTACAGAGAACCCAGTACCTATGTCAGGCAGTTCATAACCACCTCCAGCTCCAGAGGAAATCAGGCCTTTGTCGGTCATCTATGACACCTGTGTTGGCTCTCTCTCTCTCTCTCTCTCTCTCTCTCTCTCTCTCTCTCTCTCTCTCTCTCTCTCTCTCTCCCCCTCTCTCTCCCTCTCCCTCTCTCTCTGCCTCCCTCCCCCTCTCCTTTCTTTCCTCTCTCCCTCACACATACATGCACACATCCACTCATAGACACACATGCACATCAAGAAGGTCAGCACACACACACACACACACACACACACACACACACACACACACCTGACTTTCGTACAGTAACCAGACTGAGCTTTCCCTTTTTTGGCAAAGAAAATGTTCATTAGATTGAAACAGCATGGGGTTTGGCTCATTTAGTTCTTCAGTACCAAAGAAACGATTGGCCACTAAAAACAGAATGCGAACAGTCCTGCACTCCTGGCTTCTGCTTCCTTCCCTAATTTCTTAGACTGATGGTGTCTTCTTTGGAAGATTTGCTTTGGAAGACTACTGTCTCCTGTACCAACATCCGGCTTCTTTTAAACTCAGGTCTCCTGAAACCTTGGTCTAGGAAGCTGGGTCTCAGACCAGATTTTGTGTGCCTAGGAGCTGGGAAAAGCAGAATCATAGACACCCGTGTCCCCCTCAGAACTGCACTGTTAACAAGATATCCCTGGGGTATCTTACCACAGCCAGACCTGAGATGCTCTGGGTTAGGAAGGTTGACAATTTTCACAGCTCATCTGTAGATGGCACAAAGGGACAAGACTTGTGTGGGATGAAGGGGAGGGCTCCTGGCTTTGGAGTCAGACACATGTGCACTCAAGCCTCGACTTTTGTCCCCACTAGCTGTGGGAATTTAGACAAATCTTTTTTTATTTGCTCTAGCATCTGTACATGGTAAAATGCCATCCACCTATTTTGGCAAGAATTAAGCAGGATACAACCAAGGAATAGGATGTGCATACCCACGGCTGAATGGTGATGCATGTTAAGCTGTCCATCCACCCCTTATACCTTCTCATTCTTGAGGGTTCTGCCTTTTGGCCATCCCAAATTATTCAGAGCAAAAGATGCACTTCTAAATATAGACGTCTAGAAAATTAATATGATGGCCCAATCATAAAATAAAAAGTGATATCCACAGCCTTGATCAAATGCATGTGAACACTGATAGAATACAATTATGAAGGCATGAAGGCCTTTCTCCAATGTTCCTGTCTTCCTATGGCTCAACCAAGAAATAGCTTTGAGTCCACACTGAATGAGTCACGTGGATGGAGTACGTCCCCCGCCATCTTCTCATTTCTTAGACAGGCCCTCCCCCTCTCTAGGTTTGGGACTCTAACCATGGTCCCCAGGTTACACCTTAAGAGTCCAATATATTTCTGTTGGTTTTTTTCCCCTCCATCTTTCTCTCTGACTGATCATTAATCTTAAAAAAAAAAAACTTATTCTAGGTCCGAAGAGATAAGTCAGCAGGTAAAGGCATTTGTGAAGGTTTTAACCCCCTTGAGAGACTCTCAGTAACACATATCACATTAGGCTATACCCTATAGCAGGTACAGGGAATTTTAGATGGAGGTGAATGTTTACTGCAATTCAGTACCGTTTCAAAACATTGTCTAAACGGGATTGTTGGCCTTCATAGGGGGTATTTGGAGACACACCTAGTTACATCATATGCTTTGCCATTCAAAAATTCCGTTTAAAATGACATTTGTACCTACTTTTCACTGTGGCAAAAGTGTTTGCTTTATTTTTGTTTTGTTTTTTGAGACATGGTCTGACTATATATCCCTAAATGAGCTAGAATTCACATAGACAGGTTGACTTCAAACTCACAGAGATCCACCTGTCCGTCTCCCTAGTGCTGGGGTTAAAGGTATGTGCCAACACACCCAATGGTATGCGTATTTTTATAAGGATAAATACTGAATTTTTATGCATAGTATTTTGGCCAGTGCAGGCAGACATGGAGAGACTTTCAGGGCTAACTGCTGTCCATGGGAATACAATTAAGAAGTTACTAGTAAGATTACGATATCATGGTGCCTGGTGCATATACAAACTTTCCCCTGAGGTTTCTCTAAAACCAAAAATATTAGAGAATTCATGATATTTTGGTCCATAATTGAGAAATCATTTCTTCCTGTGACTATAATAAGCATTACGTTAGGGGATTGAATGCAGAGCGACTGTTTCCGTAAGATCACTGTACTAGGTTTCCCATTGCTGTGAGGAGACACCATGACCAAGGCAGCTCTCATAAAGGCAAACATTTAATTGAGACTGGCTTATAGTTTCAGAGGTTCAGTCCAGTATCATCATGGAGGGAAGGAAGGCAGCATCCAGGCAGACATGGGGCTGGAGGAGCTGAAAGTTCTACATCTTGATCAGGGCAGCCCGGACAAGACTCTCTCTTTCACATTGGGCAGAGCCCAAGCAACAGGAGCCCCCAAAGCCCACCCCCGCAGTGACACACTTCTTCCTCCAACAAGGCCACACCTCCTAATCGTGTCACTCCCTGTGGGCCAAGCACTCAGACACATGAGTCTTCAAACCACTGCATTCAGTAACTATCCATTTACCTTGCCCTCACTTTATTGTTGCCTGGGTGTGTGAGAGCTTTAAAAAGATGGAGTCTGGCTTTCTTCCCTCAGAGATTCCTACTTAGCCTGGGTACAGTCTGTGTTTCAGAATTTTTAAACTTTTTGTCTTGAGAAAATTGTAGAGCCGCGGGGACACACAAAGACAATACGAAGAGGTCCTTGGGCTCTCCACTCAGTCTTCCCTAGTGCTAACATCTGACATAGCCACAGCTGGACATCAAAGCCTAGTCATCAACAATCAGTAATAATGCTTATAGGCAGACGTCACTACTTCAGTCTTTCCCACTTCATTCTTCATTCTCTTATCAAACCTGGGCTCCTTGCTAGGCTAGACTGGCTGGCTAATGATGACCAGGGATCTGTCTCTCCCTTCCCTCCCAGTGCTGGGCTATAGGGGGCAGGATGTGCTGTACCGCTGGCTATGTAAGCAGTTGCTGTGGGATCCTCATGTTTGAGCAGCAAGCACCTTACTATGAGCTACATCCTTAGTCAAATGAAGTCCAAGGATCTACCAAATAGTCAAGGTTCTAAAAATCTCTACTCAAAGTGATATTTAATAACCACACTCATTTATTGTGCACACAGACAGACACAGATGCGTTGTGCAAACATAAAGCCCTCTCACAAGTGTGCATCCTAAAAGCTCTACACTTTTAAAAACAAGAGAGATTATAAGGTTAAAGTAGGCCTGACCTTCAAAAGAAAACGTCACGGCAGGAAAATGGCAGTTGACAGTTGCACAAAACATGTCCTAGTTTAGACCCCAAGTCAGGAAGAAGATGCTGGTCATTCCCAAGGCAATAAACAAAGGTTATGACTCCCTGAATTAAGGCCCGTGTCAGCACCGAGAAGGAAACACTGTGGATTTTGAAAATGTCACTTGTGCTTAAAATGTAGTGGATAAAGCCTGATAACATGGTAGGGGTGTGTGTGTCTGTGTGTGTGTGTGTGTGTGTGTGTGTCTGTGTGTGTGTCTGTGTGTGTGTCTGTGTGTGTGTCTGTGTGTGTGTGTCTGTGTGTGTCTGTGTGTGTGTCTGTGTGTGTGTCTGTGTGTGTGTGTCTGTGTGTGTGTGCGCGCGCGCGCGCGCGTTGAGTGCTTGCCCATACCCGCTGATCATGCTGAAAACGCACATTAGCGACCACTATCCTCTATAAATAAATCAGCGCTCCCTTCTCTGCCACCTGGGAAATTAAACACTGACCCAGCAAGTTTCCATAGTTTTTCTCTCTAAAAGTGTGGAAATGCGCATTAATCAGAGGTGCAGTGTGGGTGATAAATAGGGCTTACCTCTCATTCTAGCGACTATTTCCTGATGCTTGCCGTGGTTATCTGGGGATATTTGCAGTCAGAACAAGTTCCATGCCAGCCCGAGTCTAGCTATAGGAACTGGTTAGTAATTGGGATTAAGAACATTCACTGACCTTAGAGT
This sequence comes from Rattus norvegicus, assembly GCF_021556685.1. Lineage (NCBI taxonomy): Eukaryota > Metazoa > Chordata > Mammalia > Rodentia > Muridae > Rattus > Rattus norvegicus. The sequence goes on along the minus strand of NC_141542.1, from coordinate 32,264,203 downwards.
CCCCTTTCTTGAGGGTAAAGCTTTCTCTTTGCCACACCAGGATGACTAAGGGTTGACTTTTGTGGGCCTCTAAGATCTCACCTCTTCCCGTAAATGAGACAGCTCCTCTGTTTCTGGCTACTGATGTACCCTCCACCCCCAAATACACCCACAGAATATGACAAAAATACTGGATGATGCACAGTTGACTTGTCCTCCGAGACCTCCCTTCGTTTCCCTTTTGACAACTTCCTTTGCAGTAATGAGGCCTCGCTTCCTCTGCTCTCTCTAAGGTTCTTGGTGTCTTAGTGTTTTCCTTAGAACTTCCTGTTTCTGGCTAGCAGCCTGGGATATCTCAAGGGGCTTTTAATTTTCCAGAAAGTTATAGAGCATAATGCGTGCTTCATTAGGGATTTTGAGAAGATTCTTTATACTTCATGTTTTGGGGAGAGGCTCTGGTCTGAAGCAGCTACTCCTGGGAATGCTACTGGAGGCCCTTGGGGGCCTATGATGGGAGCTCTGATTGTTCACCCAAGAGGACAATGATGAGGCACCTGATTCTAAACATGCCACTTTCTAGCTCAGATCCTGACCCCTAGAATCAGTCCTGGGAGGGGGAAGAGGATAGGATGAGGTTGAGGGGAAGGAGCACCTTTCTCAGAGACTTAGCTCTAAATCACGGTTCATTCATCTTTATTGATCCATCCTTTTTCGCCTCATTCGCTGTGATCCTACGTCGCCCTGGGTAACAGCCTTTGAACACTCTGATTAGCATAGATCAGGTGGATTAAAAGACAGTGCTTTGGACAAACCATCACCGAATCTAACCTTTACTGCGAGCGAGTAACTGACTTCAGAGCACTAGATGAGGACCTCCTTGGGATTTTTCTTCTTCCACAGGAAATGCTTTAATGTTTGAGTTCATCAACTTTTTGCTCAGTTTAAACCATGCACTGGCTGGTGTGTTCTGCAAAAGCAAGGGGGACCGCTGATTTGCAGCATAACAGAAGCAGGGATATGCGCCTCTCTCAAGGAACAAATGTTGAGTAACAGAAAGACACAAGGAACAGAGACTGTTGTAAGGACATCGAGTTCCAGGTGACAAAGAGGGAAAGTCAATGTGCCTGGGAGCCACAGGAAAACTGTAACCCATACACCCCCTTGCAATTTCCTGATTTCTCTATGGTTCCACCCTATTTATAAAGAGAAGCAAAGTTGGGACTAGGGAGACGGCTTTTGTAGAGGACCAGAGTCCAGTTTCCGACACCCATGTCTGGTGGTTCGAACCTGTGACTTCAACTCCAGGAAATCTGTCATCCTCTTCTGGCCTCCTAGGGCACTGGCACACAAGTGCACACATTTATGCAAAGGACCATATGCAAATGAGATAGATAAATACCAAATTAATCTGCAGTGTCAATTGCCTGGATCATCCACTCCAGTATGCAGGCTTATGTCGGTGTGCTAGGCCATCAAGGGACATCATGACATTTACCAAGTCATGCTGTGCCACTCTCCTGGAACTGAGTCAGTCATCCTTGCCCGTGTGGTGATGTGTGCTGAGTACCAGGGAAGTTTTTGTATCTTTCACCTGTGTATCTTGTGACAGCTTCTGATCGATGGTATAGCATTTTGCAGTGCAGAACCTTGGTATACGGAAACCTTTGAAGACATGGCTTCCTTTAGGTCTCGATTGAAGAAGCCGGATGAGAAGCAAGAGGAACCAGCCCCAGCTGCCACACTTATAGGTTTCATTAGTCAGTCAAGTTCCAGGCTTGAGACTTTCTCGCTTTCCCTATATTTATTACCTCATTTGAGCCTCTCAGAAAACACAGGCGTCATGCATCTGTTACCTGCAGGAAGTAGAGGCACTGGGAAAGGGTCTGGTTGAAGGCCAAGTTATTTCAAGTTAGTCAAGTTAGCTCAAGACCTATACTCCTCTGAATTGTGGAGCAGTGTGTAGTTACATGAACTCTGCTAGGATCCTTGGGCTTGGCTCTCAACTCTGGTTAGCTGACATTCTTGTGAATTTAGTTTGTATTTTATTTTGTGTATATTGGTATTTTGCCTGCATATTTGAGTGCTCCCTGGTTTAGTGCCTGCAGAGATCAGAAGAGGGTGTTGAAAACACCTGGAACTGGAGGTCCAGATGGTTTTCAGTGGCCATGTAGATGCTGGGAATTGAACACTGAATCTTCTGGTAGAGAGCATCCAGTGCTCTTAATTGCTGAGCCATCTGTCTGGAGCCTAAGGGTTTTTTTATTTGTGCTATTTATTTATTTATTTATTCATTAATTCATTCATTTTTTTGAGCTGGGTCTCATTAGCTGGCTTGGAACTCAATTTTAACCATCACCAACCAACTATGTAGTTGGAGGCTTTGAATTCCGTAGGCTCAATTGGGCTACCCACATGACAAAGCCATCTTTGTCTTTGGCTGTTCTCCAGATATGTCAGTCATTGAACACTGTCCTGACCAATCAATCAATCATCAATCAATCAATGGAGCAAGCAAACTACAAGTGGGATATACTCTGAGATGGAGATTCAACATTCCTTTGTGCTGATCAACAACATGCTTTTGCTCCAAGCTTTTTAAAAAAATATTTTATCTTTAATTAATGAATTTATTATCTGTGCGAAGCAGAGTGTCAGTGTGGTGGCCAGAGAACTAACGTTGGGGATTGGTTTTTACTGCCTGTATGTGTATCCCAGGAATCAAACTTGGGTCAGCAAGCTTAGTAGCATGCGCTTTTACCAAAGGAGCCATCTGGGGAGCCTCTTTGCTTCCATTTCTACCTCTACTCATTAATTCAGCCATCAAATATTTAGTGAAGAGCCGCTGTTTCCCATACACTATTGCAGATGCATTGGGGTTCAACACTGAATGAAATCACCAATATTCTTGCCCTATGGATCTCATGCACTACAGGGATAATCAACCAAAATACAAGCAGATGTATATCTTTTGATAGGTGATTGTCTTAGTTAAGGTTTTATTGCTGTGAAGAGACACCATGACCACAGCAATTCTTATAGAGGAAAGCATTTAGTGGAGCCTAGCTTGCAGTTTGAGAGGTTTAGTCCACTATCATCACACGGGGAAACATGGCTGCATACAGGCAGATGTGGTTCTGGAGAGGCAGCTGAGAGTTCTATATCTGGATCCACAGGATGCAGAAAGAGTGAGTGAGCCCCACTAGAGCTTCTGGGATCTCAAAGCCTGCCCTCAGTGACACACTTACTCCAATAAGGCCACACCTGCATCAACAAGGTCACATCTCCCAATACTGCCACTCCCGATGGGCCTATGGGGGGGCCATTTTCATTCAAACCACTACAGCGATAACAGTGCTACTGGAGAGAACAAAGGATGAGCGTTTAGAGAATGGGTCAGTGACATCAAAAGATGTTGTTGGACTGAGAACATCAAATGCTATGGACTGATAATGGTCTTATAAAAGCTGGATTAGTCCGGGGTCCTCAGCCAATAGACTAGGTAAGAGATAAGAGTGGTTTGTATTAGAGATGAGGGAGGATTTGTCAAATGTGAGATGGGCTTTGAAGATGGTCAGCAGGCATGGTGGGAAGTCTGGGTATGAGTGAAAGAAGGCATGGATAATTCTGATCCTCCTGAGATGGCTGGTGGTCTGCCTCATGTAGCTAAGCAGGCTGGCCTGCAAGCACCAGAGATCTGCCTGACTCTGTTTGCCCAACTCTGGAATTAAAACCCAGCATGACCACATCCAGCTTTATTGTTAGTGCATTATCACTACATGTAAGTTCTGATCGAACATAAGCCCTGGTGCTTGCAAGGCAATGCTTTACCATCGGAGTCATCTCCCAGCCCTAAGACCAGGGGCTCTTAATAGCTGTTTCCTCCAGCTTCCCTTATATTACTCCGATGGTACTTTGTCTACCATAAATGGACTACAAAATCCTTAAAACATGTAAACGTAAGGCACATGATCATTTGATAATATCAGCGAATCAGTGTTCCCAAATTTTGACATTTGTTCTGAAATTGTTGGTGGGAGAATTTTTTCCCCAAATTAATTTTTTTATTTCAAATCAGGGTTGGTTATTGATTGATTGATTGATTGATTGATTGCAATGTACTTCAAGCTGATGGCAGTCAAATGTGGATATGGATAGATGATACCTCCATCAAACTGGGCTGTAGGCTAGTCTGTGCGACATTGTCTTGACTACGTGATTGACGTGGGAAAACACAGCCCACTGTGGGTAGCACCATCTTTAGGTGTGCAGTTCTAGGTTGTCTGTGAAAGCTGGCTGAGCACGAGCCACTGAGCAGCATCTCTCTGTGGTCTCTACCTTGAGTTCCTGCCCCGACTTCCCTCAGTGATAGTTTGTGACATAGAAGGGCAAGCCAAACTAACCTTTCCTCACAAGTTTCTTGGGACCAGTGTTTTGTCATGGCATCAGAATGAAAGTTAACCAGACCCAACACCTAGTGCCATTGGTGGAATAGTTGGGGCGCCAGAAGCTGACTCTAATATGAGAAGGAAAAGTTTTAGGGATGTGTGCAGAGTGGCCAATGTGGGCTTAGAGGATAAAGACCACCAGCATCACAATGGCCGTAGATGATTAAAGAGGCCCTAGGGCCACCCCCAAATGTCTCCTATACCACAGACCAAAGGCTGGGCACTAGCCCAAATTCTTGCTTCACATTACAACTCAATAAGGACAAATGGTGTACCCTATTAAATCATACAGTACCCAATAGACTAATCTTATCACTCTCTCGATGCCCATAGTCTTTGGGTGCATCTACTGTAGATGGTCATTTGACCTCATCAAGTAGGAAAGTGGTACTGAGATGGCTCCGCAGGTAAGCTTATGTCTTACCCAGAGCACATAGTGGAAGAGGAAAACAAACTCCCCCAAGAAGTTGTCCTCTGTCCTCCACCCTCTTACCAGGGCACACGCGCATCTTCGCATGTACACAGAATAAAGTAATAAAATGTAATAGAAAAGAAAGTGGTGTGAGGCTGACCCGAGCTTCCTGGCTGCATTGTTGTGGCTGGAAATCTAGACGCGACAGTCGCAAACAATGGCTGTTCATTTTAATCACACACTAGCATTCTGCCAGAGTCCTGCGCCTACCCCAGCCGCCTTCCCCAGACTGTGCTCCCTGAGACACCCTGTTCATTATTCCGGCACAGGCTTGATTGACTCATCAGTATGCCAAGAAAGAAACGCAGCTTCTGTTCTCTGAAAATGTCTCTGTTGCCCAGATGTCTCTGAGGGAGCTGGCCCAAATCCTGGGTTTGAGATGACCCCTGAGCAGGACAGTACAGGTTTTCTGAAGGCTGGTTAATTTATTTGTTTTGCCAAAGTACTTGGATAGTGAAGTAAGCATATTTTCCATGCTGTTGATCATTTGACTCACTGATTTGTAATATTGTAAAGTACATGGAAAAATATTAAAATTTAAGGAGGGACAAAAATTTTCTCCACGCTTTCTTTGAAATAATTAATGGTATACTTACTTGTATACATAGTTTTTATGTTTTACCTTGGAATGGACAGATATACTAATTTTTGTCAGCTTGTTGCAAACTAGAAGGACCCTTAACTGGAGGCTTGCTTCCATTAGTTTTGCCTGTGTTCTATATCTGAAGGGCACAGTCTTAATTAATGATTGATTTGGAAGGCTCCAGCCATTGTGAGTGATACCACCCTAGGGCAGATGGTTCTGGATTGTACAAGAAAGCAAGCTGAGCAAACAGGGAGAGAAAGTCCGTAAGCAAAAGTTTTCCTGTGTCTCTTTAGTTCCAGAATTCATATTCCTGAGTTTCTGCTCTGCCTTCCCTCCATGATGGACTATAAACTGTAAGCAAAACTGTTCCTTTCTTCTGAAGTTGGCTTTAATCATGGCATTTTAGCCCTGAAACCAAAAGCAAACTAGGACAATAGACTAAGACAGAACAAAGTTTCTGATATTAAGATAATTGAGGAAATCTGACTAATTTCCATGTGCTTGATATGACAATGGCATGATCTCAGCAAGAAGACACATATGGGGGAGAGGATGACAGAAATATTGAATTAATTCTGTCATTGCCATGTTACCCAGTGTACCAGTTATGAGTGTCTACCCTAGATGGGAGGAATTCAATTTTTCCAATATAAAATACAGGCGTAGACCCGTTAATTTCAAAGGTTCTCAGAGAAATGCTGTCACGTGAATTATATAAGTTGGCTCATACAGAATTTTCTTTTAAAGAACCAATTAAGGTTTTTTCTCCTACTATTAAAGCGGTCTGATTATATCACAGGGGGATTAGGAAAATGAAATCAAAAGGAAAACCAAAATTAGTGATGATTCCTTCTATCTGGAGGTAAGCACTATTTAAAACATTGACACATTTGCTTCCGGGCTTCTTATATGTATGTGTGTCCTCACAACAATGACGCATAACCATATGCATATCTCACATAACTTACATCTTTCCCTATAGCATTCAATCCTTTGAAAATATACTCACAGAAGTTGCATAATGATTCAACCCACAGACATGATAATTTTATTCAACTAGTAATTTAGTGTTGGTGCAAGTTAAATCAATACCTCTAGGGATAGTTTATTATTATGTCACTGAACGGTAATAACTTAGGTTACTAGTAATTTGTGTGAAGATGTTCCAACAGCTGTCTTCACTGCAGAAAGATTTTTTAAAGTGACATTCTTATGCTATCCTTGTAAAGTAAATAATGAACTATTTCCCCCTTCTATGTTATATTAAAGAGTTGGTATTGGTATATAATCCAATTGGCTTTTACAGTCTTCTTATTATCGCTATGCAACCAAGGCCAAAAAAATCCACCCTCTGTTGTGCCTTAGTTGAAATTGATTATGCCATTATCATTTGGTTTAAAATGTTCTTTCTTTTTTTTTTTCTTTTATATTTCTCTGGCTGAAGGGTAACTCAGAATAGGACAATTTTATTTCGGGCACCTGGGTCTATTGGTGTCCTATTTTGTAGCCTTCTATCTTAATTTCAGGTATATTCTTCAGGTCAGGGGTTATGCAAATGTTGGTCTTCTCACACAAAAATTATTAAACAGCCCTTACCTTTCTGTAAGGAATTTCTGATGGATTACTTTGATGAAACACAGCTTATAGGAGAAAGGGCTTATTTTAGCTTACAATTTCACAGAGATGGTGTCCGTCACTTCCGAGAAGGCGTGGCAGCAGAAAGAGAAGGCCAGTTTGGCAGTCAGGTAGCAAAGAGATCACATTATCCACAAACAGGAAGTGGAGGAATAGAACAGGAAGTCCCGAGAGGCCACTGAACCTCCAAGCCAGGAGCCAGGGCCTGACTCTCTATCAAGGCTCTCCCTCCTAAAGGGACATAACCTCGCCAAACACCCCCACCAACTGGAGACCAAGCGTTCAACCCGTGAGCCCCTAGGGGGAGGAGGCATTCTGTGTGCATATGACAATCATGCATGTCCTTTAGCTGTTGGGTGATTGTATGAAAATCAATGAGCTTTACCATCGGAGTCATCTCCCAGCCCTAAGACCAGGGGCTCTTAATAGCTGTTTCCTCCAGCTTCCCTTATATTACTCCGATGGTACTTTGTCTACCATAAATGGACTACAAAATCCTTAAAACATGTAAACGTAAGGTGCATGATCATTTGATAATATCAGCAAATCAGTGTTCCCAAATTTTGACATTTGTTCTGAAATTGTTGGTGGGAGAATTTTTTCCCCAAATTAATTTTTTTATTTCAAATCAGGGTTGGTTATTGATTGATTGATTGATTGATTGATTGCAATGTACTTCAAGCTGATAGAGTTGTTTAAATCTTCTTTTATCTCTAACATTAGAAGGTAGGGGAGGTCTACAGTTATCTTCAAAAAACTATTTCCAGCACCTCCCCCAACACTCTCTCTTACTGTTGGCAGAAATTTGTTTAGACAAATAGTTCAAGGCAACCATTGATCTGCCATTATGATCACTTCTTATGCATTGAATTAGACACTAATTTTGTTTATTAAAAATTCGCCTTCATATTTGAAAGTCCTTTTTTATATTGCTGTGAGTAAAAATGCAAGTTGATTATTTAACCTCTTTTCTGGTTTTGATTTTAAATACATTGCTCCATCATATTTCAGCTACCATTGTTTCTGGTGCCAGTCATCCTTCTTATAATTGTGATGTAGAAGGAAGGGAACACAGACATATGGCAAGTAAGTTTCAACATGAGGACCCTATATTGAACTTGGAATTATAAGTCTAAGCATATATATATATACATATATATATAATCTAAGCATATATATCATTATAATATATATCATTTTCAAAATAAATATATTTTGACATTACCTAGCTCTGCCCAGTAGACAGGCTCACAAAGAATTTCCAGTGCAGTGCAAAGAAAATCTTAAAGTGTGTTGATTGTGATTTTAAAATATTTTGAAGTACCTAGGAAATACTAGGACTCCTTGGAGAAATGCCTGACTCCCTTATCTGGGGCAGGAAATGAACAAGACTGGAACATCTTGTCATACCAGAAGGCAAGGCACTCCCTCAAAGACTGCTGGCATCTGTAAGAAGGACTCTGGAGACAGCTTCATTAGACTCCCAACAGCCAAAGTTGGGCTGTGTGGACACCAGTGAGATCAAATTGCAATAGAATGGAGGCTACTGAGACCATTTAATCCATGAGTCTATATAGAGTCTAAAACTATCCATGATCTTTGGAGCTAATAGAGGAGTAGACCCTGGAATACACGGAAATACATACAAGGAGGAGTGCATAAGGAGGTCTTAGCATTGAGACTGAAGGCCACTAACATTGCAGAGTCAGGCTCCTGCTAAGAGCAGCATCTACCAAGGTTTATGAAGGAATCTTCCCAAACCTAGGTTTCTTATAGCTCTGGGCGTAACACACAGAACCTATAGGGAATAGAGAAACTCACCATGTGGCAATGCATATAGTTCTAGCAATACAATCTGGATGGAGAGAATTCTAAAATACATATCGTGGTTTCACCATCAACACAATGCAAGGAAGAGGGAAAAGAGGACTGGAAGAAAACTGGAGACAGTGTGACAAAAGAGGCATGAGAGATAATAATTTGGATCTTGGTTTAAATATGCCAAGAGTTACAGAGAGGGGAAAGGAGGGGAAACAGGAGCAGGAGGGGATATGAAGAGGAAGAGTGGAAGGAGAGATTAAGGGAAAAGGAAAGTGAGGGAGGAGAGGAAGGGACCCTAGAATCTGCCTTACAATAAGTCCTCAAGAGATACTAATACTGTTGGTCCAGAGACATTGCTCAGAGACTCGGATGCAACATCAAACCGGAGTCAGGTGTTCTTGCTCCTGGGCAGTGAGAACACTGCTATTGTGTTCTTTCTACTTCCAAATAGATTTGAAACTCTCTCTATTTACAAAGAAACTTTAGGAGTGCAAGTTGACACAAATGGGGAGCTCACCTTTTTAATGAGAGCTTCTGTGTTCATTAACCAAACAGATGTGGCATCTGCTTCCAAGGCCATGTCTGGCTTGAAGGGGTATAGCTTTTCTTGCCCTGTTGGCCTGAGCATGCCAGTTCAGCTGTCTGTCCATTAACTAAGCCTCCTGGACAGAGGCTGCAGAAGAGTATGCTTTCTAAGATGCCTGTGTCATCCCGTGTCCTGCTTCTCCCTATGGATCTTGGAAGAACAGTGACTTGGGTGAATTCCAGGAGCTTCTGGCAGCTTCCACTGGAAAGAACCCTCCTAAAGAGAGCTGTGTCCTATCTCAGCTGTTCGAGATTGGAAGATGTGCAAATTCACATGTGCGCATGCTCATCCCCCTGCTGGGTGGGGTTCTTCTGCTCACCTCTAGGTGTCAATACATGTGTTTACCTACTTATTTGAACATTTGTTAGGTTATCTCTCAAAGGTCAGGTATTCATTCAAACCCTGGAAATCATACACCACAGAAATTAGAAACCCTACAAATCAGATAAAAAAAAAAAAAACAGAACTTTTAGACATTTACCTGTATGCTTCTATTGGTACGAAATATTTTCATTTTATTTTTAATTTAGTGTGCATGCCTTTGTGCTTGTGTGTGTGTGTGTGTGTGTGTGTGTGTGTGTGTGTGTGTTATGGGATGGTGTATTTATCTACATGTAGACACCTGGAAGTCGTGGGTTGATATCCAGTACCATCTTCTAACACTTACCACCTTACTTTTTGAGGCAAAGTCTCTTGTTGAACCGGAAGCTTGCCATTTTCATTAGATTGGCATCTGCAGGCTTCTGGGATCTCCGTCTTGTTGCCTCCCAACACCTGGGTTACAGATGCACGCTGTGACACCTAGATTTCATGGGGATGCTGGAGATCTGACCTCGGGTCTTTACATTTGTGGTGCAAACTCTTTACCCACTGAGCCAGCTACTCCCCCCAAAACTGTGAAATATTGAAATAAGGTATGGCATGGAACGTGAAAACATACACCTCTTACACCTTATTCGGCCTCTTAAGTGGATGCCAATTGTATTCAAAACCCCTTCTTGTTTTGGGATATACTTTATATCTTAGGTGTATTGATATATCTGCAGACCCTTTGACCTTTTCAGAAATTTTGCCTAGCACTCTCTCTTAGTCACTGTTCTATTGCTGTGAAGAGACACCATGACCAAAGCAACTCCTAGAAAAGAAGGCGTTTAATTGGGGACTTGCTCCCAGTTTCAGAAGTTCATTATTACCACTGCAGGGAAGCATGGTAGGACACATGGCCCTGGAGCAGTAGGTGAGAGCTACAGTCTAATCTGCAGGCTGAGGGAGAGGAGTGAGAGGAACGAGAGAGAGGGGAAGGGGAGGGAAAGAGAGGGAGAGAGGGGGAGAGAATTATACTCCTTATATATTGAAGTATATAAGCATAAGGGTGATCATGATTTCTCATTAATTTATTTACTTATTGACTTTACATCCCGATCCCAGCCACCCCCTCTCCTCCTGGTCTCCCTCACACAGCTTCTCCCCTATACCCCTCCCTTTCTCCTCTAAGGAGGGGAGATCCCTGGGTAACACCTCACCCTGGAACATCAAGTCACTACAGGACTAGGTGTATCCTTTCACTGAGGCCAGACAAAACTGTTTACTTAGGAGAATGGGATCCACAAACAGACAACAGATTTAGGGACAGCCCTCGTCCAGCTCCCCATGAAGACCAAGCTATACATCTGCTACATATATGCGGGGGTGATGGGGCTAGGTCCAGCCCATGCTTGCTGTTTGGTTGGTGGTTAAGTATCTGGAAGCCCCAAAGGCCCAGGTTAGTTGACTCTGTTGTTGGTCTTCCTGTGGAGCTCCTATTCCCACTGGTTCCTCATTCCTTCTCCAACTCTTCCGTAAGACTCCCTAAGCTCTGTCTAACCTTCGGCTGTGGGTCTCTGCATATGTCTTGGTCAGCTGCTGGGTGGTGTTAAGCTGGGCTCCTGTCTGTGAGCATAACAGAGTATCATTAACAGTGTCAGGGATGATTGGTTCTTGCCCATGTGGGTCTCAAGTTGGGCCGGTCATCAGTTGGCCAGTCCCTGCTCCATCTCTGTCCCTCTACATTTTGTAGGCAGGCCATATTGGGGTTGAAGGGTGTGTGGCTGGGTTGGTATTTTTATCTTTCCACTGGGAGTCCTGCTACACTACAGGAGGAGGCCACTTCAGGATCCATATCTAAGAGTCTCAGCTAGAGTCATCCTCAGAAACTCCCAGGTCTTATAGATGCTTCACGCCATCTACAGTTTCCAGTGTCTCTCCCCTGCTCTCCCTACATCTGATCTCCTCCCCTCCCCTTCCCCTTTCCCACCCATTTGCCTCCCTCAATCCACCTTGGATGTGTATTTTGTTTCCCCTTCTGGTCAGATTCAAGCCTCCTCCCTTGGGCCCTCGTTATTTGGCCTCTTTGGGTCTGTGGTTAGTACCATGTTTATCCTGTACTTTATGGCAAATATCCACTTAAAAGTGAGTACATACCATTCATGTCCTTTCGGGTCTGGCTACTTCACTCCGGAGATTTTCTGGTTCCATCTATTTGCTGGCAAATTCCATGATGTCCCTGTTTTTAACAGCTGAGTAGTATTTCGTTGTATAAATGAGCCACTTTAAAAAAAAAATCTCTTCATTTGAGAGACATCTGGGTTGCTTCCCTTTTCTGGCTATTTACAAATAAAGCTGCTATGAGCATAGTTGAGCATGTGTCCTTGTGGGATGGGGGAGCATCTTTTGGGTGTATGCCCAGGAGTGGTATAGCTGGGTCTTGAGGTAGAACTATTCCCATTTTTTTAAAGAGACCGCCAACTGGAATTCCAGAGTGGTTGTACAGGTTTGCACTCCCACCAGCAATGGAGGGGTGTTCCCCTATCTCCACATCCTTGCCAGCCTGTGCTGTCCCTTGAGTTTTTGATCTTAGCCATTCTGATGGGTATAAAGTGGAATCTCAGAGTCATTTTGATTCCCACTTCATGGGGGCCATTCTTATTCAAACCACAAACTCCATGGCTGACCAGTCAAGCACTAAGAGACTCAAGGTTTTGCAGCATCAGTCTCTGCCTTCCCTGTTTACTTCAGATCTAACTTTCCATAAAGCTAAGCCATGCCTTCTTCTTTCCTTTTCCTGTGGGTATTTCCAGTCACCTGTCTCTGAGCTGGGGAACTCACCTCGCTTGCCAGTCTGCCAAAGTCTTACCAGTATGTGGAGGTCAGAGAACAGGGCTGATCTTAGTTCTTGGTACTCATTTTTTTTTATCTTTACCTGGCATCTAACTAGCATTCAGCATCCATCTCTCCTCCTCCAACGCTCACTGGTTTTTGGACCACTTCACCATCATCACTATTGCTTGGTGCAAGCATCTCTCTGTTATATTTTAAGCCCCTAGATGATGAGAAAACTTTGCTTCTTTTTTTTTTATCTTTAAGAACATCTGGTACAGAATATTTTACAAAGTCATCCTCAGAAAGTGTTTTTTGAGTTTTCTCTGAATACATGATGGCATATTTCCCACAATGCCTGGACACCATGTAATATCTCTCTCTCTCTCTCTCTCTCTCTCTCTCTCTCTCTCTCTCTCTCTCTCTCTCTCTCTGTGTGTGTCTGTGTGTGTGTCTTTCTCTTCTCTCTCTCTCTCCCTCCCTCCCTCCTTCCCTCCTCTTTCTCTCTCTCTCTCTGTCTCTCTCTCTCTCTCTCTCTCTCTCTCTCTCTCTCTCTCTCACACACACACACACACACACACACACACACACACACACACACAGGAGGTGCTCTTTCCCAATATCTACTTGTAGAAGAATTACCTTTAATGTGGAAAAAAGCCTGATTAAAAGGAATTCTGGCATTCAGAGGTAATCCAGTGTAGATCAATCACAAAATGTAAAACATCACATCCACCTTTCTCATCTGTGAGGAAAATCAGAATAATTTCTCTAGTCATGTACTGAAAAGGCACAAGTCTGTTCTAAACCATGATACTTGGCTGGCCACTAGAAAGGCAGCTGCCTTTCTACTTGGGATAAATCCTGTGAGGGTGTTGTTGTGCTCTCTTGAGACCTGTGCGATAAATGGTGCAGATTAAACCCATCTTAGATTTTTTTTTTCCTTTACGAACTCCCACTGTGAGCAAGACAAAAGGCTATTCCCACTTGATTGATTTAGTCATTACACATGTAACATGCTCTGTGTCAGGCACTCTGCAAAGCACAAGATAGCCACAGCCTTGCGCTTTAGGGCTTCACAGTCAGGACAAAGAGAAAGCAAGGGTAAGTGTCCCTTCAAAGTCTCAGGCAAAGCAGAGCCAGGAGGCTGTGACAATGACCCACATGAGTGAATTTGCCCATTAGACCCTGCCATCTGTCCCTGTGTGTCTCACCTACTGCAACCCCTTTCCACTGACTGCCTTTGGTCTGAATGACCTTGGAGACAGCTCGAAACGCTGAGCTGAGGAGGGTGCATTTGCGTTCCTGGTCTGCACTTACTGTTCTTCAAATAGAATTTGCACAAACCTCTAATTTTCCCCTTTTCCCCAGCAGCCTAACTCAGTGACTGACGGCCAGCTCCTTACCCCCCCCCCCCGACTAAGGGATTTCTCTTCAGCCCATGTCTGGCATGCATTCGGGCACCCAGAACATGTGAGGCTGCGCTGAGTGGCATGGAGCAAATTAGCAGCGCCCGGGCAAGCTGCGAAATGCCCCAACTTCCTGCTTATCGTCCCAGGCAGAAAGCTGTCAAACCTTAACCTAGGAAGGCTCCTGTGTCCAGCAGCTCTCCCCTCTCAAAGCGGAACCTCTACTGTCAGACACTCCCCCTCCCCGCTTTTTGCAGACATAAGCTGAAACAGCTCCAGTGACTCAGTTCCTCACGAATGCTGCCTGAATTGATTTAGTCCGAGTTCAGATTTAGCACGTAATCACGTTCAATTTGCTTTGCTGCACCGCCTAGAGATAAAAGGCTGAGTGCATGTGTTTGTGTGTCTGTGTGTGTGTGTGTGTGTGTGTGTGTGTGTGTGTGTGTGTGTGTGTTGGAGGGGGGAGCAGCTTCAGCTTGTGTCGGCCTCTGTGATGATGTCATTGGCATGAGAGAGAGAGAGAGAGCCTGGTGCTTCTTTACTCTGCTGTGCTGCCTCAGAAGCTGCTTGCAGCGGCAGCAGGCTCCAGGTGGCTGAGTCTCCAACCAGCACCGCACCGCACCCCACCTCCCCCCCAGAAGCAGGGCAGTACCAGGACAGTATCCATCCAGAGGAGTCTCTTCACTCCCAACTCTGAGGCTGCCTAACTCTTCGCTGAGAATTCCGAAGAGGGGAATGCCAGCCCCTAGCATGGACTGTGATGTTTCCACTCTGGTCGCCTGTGTGGTGGATGTGGAGGTCTTTACCAATCAGGAGGTTAAGGTATGCAGCCACAGTGTTCGCTTTCTTTGCTGCTGTTCCGGGGGCTACTTGTCAGAGCTTTCTCTAGGGTAGGGGAAGTAGGACTTGGGTTAATCATTGGCAGTTTTATTGTTTGTACCCAGGAAGACAAGTGAAAGCGCATGGTGATGCTAGCTGGAATAAGTTAGAGGGGACCAGCGTGCTGTATTAGAATGCGATTGGATATCTCACGGTCAGCTTATTCTCATCTGTGTTAAGTGATCTGTGGTCATCTCTTTCCCGGGAGACATGTTTTCCTATTCTCTTCACGGTATCTCCACCGAGCTGGGTGATTTGTAGGTCCTGAGTACTGAGAGGGGGTTTCAATCACTGATGAAGGGGAGGATGTACACACAGTCACCAGGACATTGAGGATGTCCTGACAATAGGACAATACCCGTTCACGACATGTCCCCTACATACCCTGGGATGTGTGATCCTCGGACTGAACAAAAGCCGTTCTGCTGCAGTCAGTCTCCGGGGCGTAGAAATCTGAAGTCCAAGAGCAGCGTTTAAAGTTGCTTTTGTCAGGTGCAAAAGCGGGCGAGCCGCTTCCTCCTCGCACCGCTTTCCTCGTCCGTGAGGAAAGTTCATGCAGAAATCCACCTTTCCACCCTGAGGTGCAGAGTCTCACTCACTGGTCCCTGCTGGGCAGCAGTTGTGTCTGTTGTGGGCAACCGTCCTCTCATCACCATGATTCTCTTGGGGATTTTTTTTTCCAATTTGATTTTTCTGTTGTGAAAAGGGTTCTGTGCTTGTAAAATAAGAATCTTTCTTTCTCAGGTTCTGAAAAAGGACAAGTCAAGCTTCTTATTTATGAACAAGGGGTAAGGGGGAGGTAAATGGAAGGAGGGAGGGAGGGAGGGAGGGAGAGAGCACACGGTAGCTTATGCTGAAGCAGGAGGGAGAAAGGGAAGATTGTGTCATACAGTCAAAGATCATCAACCTCTAACCCTTACTTCCTGAAGCCCTGGATTCTTTAATACCGCGAGCTCAGGTGACAGGTTGGAGTCTCACGTGTAGAGATTAATATGTCACCAACCCCACACATGGTTGTACCACTCCAGGCTGCAGTTCCACACACTCTTTGGGAATGAAGCCAGTCTTCTTTCTGGCTTGCTATTCCTCAAATCTGAAGCACACGTTTCTGTATTTACTAATCCTTATTCCAGTATAAGTTCAACTCTGTACCACCTGTCATAGGAAGGGTTGAAGAATTTGAACAGAAATGTCTGGGGTTGCCTGTCATTGTCTCCTGAATGGAAATGTGTGTAAAGGACACAATTCCTCCGGTTTTATCTGCCGTGAGCATTCTAAGAGGACAGAGGTCACAAAAACCCCTCTAGGTTAAGGTTAGAACTAGCTTAAAATCTACTGTGGGTTACTAGCTAGAGTCCCCCTCCAGCACTGCTGGATCAGCAAGGAAAGTAAAATGCCAAGGCTCCCTGTGTCCTCACCAGGTTGTTTGTTTGGTGGGTTTTGTTTTGTTTTGTTTTGTTTGTGTCTTCACTATAACCTGTCCCAGAAATCTCAGTAAAGGTAATCTCAACTCTTTAAAGTTCATAAAGCAACAGGGAAGAAAACAGCTACTTATTAGAAACCTATAGTAAACTAGATGCTATACCTATCTATAAAAGAGGGATTTCAAATATACACACATCTACTGCATGTCTCTATGATGGGGAAAGAAAATAACCACTCATTCAGTATTTCCTAGAGACAGAGATTGTCCTATGGAGTTAAAGGGACACCAAGTTCTTAAGGGCTGGCTGAATTAGAGCATTTGGGGATAGTTTTGTGGAGAGGCTGGCAGGTTTATACCACACCTAGTCAAGTGACTCAACTTGTTTAACGGCAAACAATGGTATCAGAGGGGAGATGGTGAGAATGGATGTTCACAAAGCAGAACAAGCTTTCTTCAGAACCGTGGAATTTGGAGACATGGCCCGCATTCTCTTTCCTCCAATATCTCCGAGCCACATGGTTTTGTTTATTGTGGAGAAGCTCCTGGTTTTATGTCTCAGTTGACTTATCTGGAATGTGGGGGCAGTAATCCCCCCTATATTGGCTTATCCAGAGAAATGAAGAATTGTGGAAATGTGAAAAAAAATTGAATACAGTCCTTAACTTGTATTCGCTGGTCATTAAATGTGAGCTGTCCCTGTCATCCTGACCATCCTTTCCAACATTCTCTGAAAGACAGGAGACTCTAATAAACAACTCCAGCATAGTAGTCAGGGATAATTCAGAACAAAGACTGTGCTCTCCCCACACACGCCCACTGAGACACACACAAACACACACAACCTAGCCATCAAGAATACATGGGGGGTTGGGGATTTAGCTCAGTGGTAGAGCGCTTGCCTAGCAAGCGCAAGGTCCTGGGTTCGGTCCCCAGCCCCGAAAAAAAGAAAAGAAAAAAAAAAAGAATACATGGGTTGCTATTTCAGATGTGTGGTCATTTAATTGGTAGCGGTGACATCCTCATCAAGTCAAGATCTGTATTGTGTTTACTAAAAGAAAAGGAAAAATCAAATAAAAATGAGACATAAAAAATCTAGGATATCATCACTATGGCTTATTAGATGTTGTCTTAGAAAATTCAAATATAAAATTTTAGGTGCCAAAAACTTTCCGAGCCCATATTTACTGTTTATACCTAGAGGCTAATGATAGATAATAGTAGAGTTGGGAATTCCATTCTTCAAGGCCTTTGCCACCTGACGCTGTTGAGACTGGAGAGAGAACTCAGTGATTAGAGTGTACTGCTCTTAGAGTGAGCCAGTTCCCAGCAACCATATTGGATTGGATGCTGTTGCCCATATTACAACCTTCTGTAACTCCAACTCCAAGGAATCCTACTCCTGTCTGGACATTTGGACACCTGTAATCATGTGCACGTGTGCACATGCATATACAAACACGCAGTCAAAATTAAATAAAGACAAGCTGGAGAGACGATTCAGCAGTTAATAGAATAAAACAGTCTTCCCCCCAACACACATACACACAATTAAAAATAAAATAAATAGGGGCTCGAGAGATGGTTCGGTTCAATTCCCAATACCCACTTGGAAGCTCATAAATATCCATAATTTTAGTTTCAGGGCATCCAGCATCCTGTTTTGTCCTGCCTGCGTACCTAACGCACCGCATACCTGCAAGCATAACTAGCAGGCACATAAAGTAATACAATAAATTTTGAAAACAATGTAAACCTTAAAAAACACATTTGATGTCAATGATAACAGAGTTCTACATCCAGGCTTTCATGGTTTTGTAGCTCTCTATGGAGTCCCTATAGGAAAAGTGCCATGGTAAGGAGATGGGCATCCTTTGCAAGGATGGTGGTTTATGGGAGTGAAAGGTAGCCTGTGCACATACTCTCTCTCATGGTGACTTAGCAAGCCACCCCAGCCTGGGTTTTAGCTGGGTACACAGGAGAGCCTTCAGACTTCAATCTGCTAACATTTTTCAAAGCTGCTAGAGTGGCATTATAGCAGAAAATTGGGCTGTGATCAGCAGCCATATTCATTCTCATCTCTAGAAGTCGTCACTCGAGAGAAAATGTTCTGATAAATTGGTATGTGTGTACATGTGTGTATGGGGGGGTGTGATTTCCTCGAATAGTCTTCTCCTCTCTGAAAATAGCCATGCCACCTTATCAGGAGCCAACGCTCTTTTTAAAAAGTGAAAAGGGTAATAATTAAATTTGCTGTTCACTGTCCTTTGGGTTCTTAAGCTGGATTGAACATTGCTAACTCTGAAAGGTTTTAAAAATATATTGATGAGACCCAGGCCCTGTGCCCAGAACTTCTTCTATATTAGGTATGAATGGAACCCGAGTATAGACCATCATGTTACGCCAGTCTCTTGTCTCTTCTAGTCATAAATTGGTACATCAAGGTCAGCCAGCAGTTGCCTCTGCTGGAGTGCTTTGATCTACATCCGCCAAGCCAAGACTTAAACTATGCAAGTTTTGTCTTCAACCTGTCAGGGATGTCAAGGCTGGTCCCCAAACTGTTCGACCAGCTTAGCACATCTGGAGTTTATGTTTCCTCTGGGCAGAGACAGTAAACACTCCTGTAGGAACACTGCTAGAAGTGGTGGGTGGGCAGCATTCTCAAAGCTTTGGTAACAACTCTCTATAGTGTTCTGCTCTCTCAGGGAGGGAGGAAGGGAAGGGATGCCTTCTCTTTAGGATAGGAAGGTTCTGGTCCTTCCCTAGACATCCACCGCTGCCTCTTTAGACATCCGGATTAAAGTCAGAAATCTCACAGAGTTCCCATTTACTAACCTGAGCCAAAAAAGAAACTTGGCATGTATCATAGGAAATGTAGAAGTTTTAAAGGACATTTAGGCCTGGAATGTTTGCTGTGCCTGTTCATTTAAGAACTCGTGGATAAATTGTTGGTGCCCAGACAGTGTTCTCAGCAGTAAAGGATGGGCAAGGCGTCCCTGTCTTCGGAGAGTTCACATTCTCATGTGGGAGGCAGACAGTAAATTAGTATTGTGAAGAATGAACAGCACTGGGATAAAACAGCTTCTGTTGAATCCATAGACAATGGAAACATCTCTGGGGAGGTGGCACCGTATTAACTGTCATTAAAAGAAGTTGCTTAGAAAGCCATGTATAGGTCTTGGACAAACTCATTTCAGGTAGAGGGAATAGGAGGTTCAAAAAAGCAGCTTCATCTGTTGCTTTGACCCAGCCCACATTTAACCTCTTGGCAACCTTCATCAGGAATCTGCAGAAGTGTGTTTATACACATGTCTGAGCATCCCATGAGTGCAAAGCACATGGAGGTCAGAGAAGGCACAGATCCCCTGGCACTGGACTCATAAACAGTTACGAGCCAGCATTCTCATGCTGGGAATTGAAGCCAGCTTGCTTCTAGAAGAGTAGCAAGTGCTTTTAACCACTGAGCCATCTCTCCAGCCCCTATAATAATTCCTTAGCTATGACTAAAATTTAAAAGAGCCAAGGCGTTTCTCTTTCTTGTTGTATTTTTATTTTGTACAAACTCATAATAATTGTGGATATTTATGCAATATTGTGACATGTATTTATATTATAAGATGCTAAATTCAGGTTCCCTGGCATATCCACCCTGTTATATTCTAATCCTTTATTCATAAGAAATATTCAGATTTTGCTAGATATTTCAAGGCTGTATGTTCAAGGGAACACACACACCTGTCTTCTCTAACTGTAAGACGGGGTGTATTGGCCATCCTCTCTCCATGTTCCCATGAAACCTCAGGTAACTAACTACTTTTCCACCAAGAGCTCATGAGCTTTCATGGGATAACCCAATTTTAGATTCCTTGAATGTGCAAGTTTGTTTGTGTGATGGCTGTCTTCTGTTTCACTTACTCCCCATTTAACAGAATGCCTCTAAAAACACCTGTGTTGTCGCCAACGATTATGTCTTAAGGTCACTCATGAGTCTTCCATTTGCTTCTCTGCCTTTGAGCATTTCCCAGTATTTCCCCAATCCAGGTGACCTTGGATATGTCTCTTAACCATCCTGGGTGATCCATAATCATGCTGACAAAGAGAGATGGCTTTGTGCAGTCTTGTTTCTTTCCCTTCAAGAGTACAGGTGGCTGACTCAAAGTCTGTGTCATGCTGTTGAGTGGGTTACGGAAGAGACCAGCACTCTGCAGCCTTCCTAGCACAATGTTCTCTCTTCAGTGTTTGACCAACTAGGAATTTCAACTGGCTCACTTTGTCTGGTGAGAGCAGTAGAATACTGTACAGAGTGACTCAGATGAGCACATGAATGCAGGGTCTCAGGAGCTGCCTTGAAGAGGAACTGGTGGGTGTTTGTTAAAGCCGGTGGGGCTCAACTTCTGAAACTTTTAGCAAGTGCCAGGTAAGGGGCTGGGTGTGACCACTAAGGTACAGCAAACCACTACAGCTCTTTGAGGGTCATCAGGACCCCTGCATCTACGTGGTAACCTAGACCGGTTTGTACTGTATGCAGCTGAATGGTAAAAAATGGAGAATGTTAGAGAGCTATTCATAGGGAAACCATAGTAGCCGAAATGGGTAACTAAGTGATGATGGTGTTATCAAATGGGGTTTTATTATGCATATCTTTGTGTGTGGCTGTGTGCAAAGGGTATTGTGTGTAACAAATGGACTGTGAATAATATGGTCTAGAATTGATACCACTTTGGAATAAGTTGAAATTTATGAATAAACTCAAAATTGCAGTACCGAGCTTTTCTTTTGCCCCAAAACAATGTAGCAAATAAAGGGAAGATAGTTTTGTGTGGATGACAGATGCTCCCTGAGAAGGGTATCAGGTGGATTTCTCAGCCACCTGTCACTTCAGAGACAGACAAAGCACAATGTTATAACTAATGACCTTGGTAGGCTGAAGCGTCAGCCACAGACTTGCCCATCTATTTCAAGATCTTTTTCACTGTTGGAAAGTGAGACACTGATTGTAGTAGATACCTATAGCCAGAGTGTCAGATTTACCAAC
Organism: Rattus norvegicus; assembly: GCF_021556685.1. Classification (NCBI taxonomy): domain Eukaryota; kingdom Metazoa; phylum Chordata; class Mammalia; order Rodentia; family Muridae; genus Rattus; species Rattus norvegicus. The sequence goes on along the minus strand of NC_141542.1, from coordinate 32,242,798 downwards.
AGAACAAAACACAGCATCTTCACTAAAAGTATTCTCTTAGAAAGGCAGACTTGAATGAAGAACTCCGAATGCCCTTGGCACCTCCTCAATGCATCTATTTAAGTACAAATGCTGGTAAATCATAATAGTCTGTTTAGTGTTTCCTAATGAGCCTTGGAGTTGATGTGTCAGGAAGACGATGACCCCTGAAGGATTTAGTCTTACTTGATGTGCTTAAGTTAAAAGGTTAACATGTTTACAACATACTGCTATTCCACACTGAGTACCCCAGTTTTCCAAGAGTCTATGGGGGCTGAAGGCATCTGCTTGAGATTTTGTTTAAAATATATCGTTTATATTTGGGGATCTGTTTGAGAATCTTGTTTAAATTTTTTTTATTTTATTTTTCTCTCATATAATACATCCTGACCATAGTATCTTCTTCCTCCACTCCTCCCAGTCTCCTCCTTTCCCTCAGATCCACTGTTCCTCTATTTCCCATCAGAGAAGAGCAGGCCTCCCAGTGATTTCAACTGAGCACAGCATAACAAGATGCAATGAGTCTAGGCACAAACAAACCCTCATATGTAGGCCGGATGGGGCAACCCAGTAGGAGGAAAAGGGTCCCAAGAGCAGGCAGAAAATCAGAGAGCACAGCCGTCTGTTTCCCCATGGGCTCAGCGAGGGATAAATCATGAATTGTAGAACAGAGGCAGAAAGGAGGCTGCTTCATTTTGAGGTTAGTGCTTTCTAGATTATTTAGAATGCAGCTTTTCTCTAGGAAACCCATCCAGCAAGGCAAATTTCAAACTCTCAAGGCAGAGGACTTAGACTGGGATTTTGTTCATGACACATAATAAGATTTCTTGGGGTATTGTTATAGCTGCATCCACAGCATACCTAATAGAATCAACGTCTTCTATGACATCACTATGCCTTTCTGTACCAAGAACATCACCTGAGGCCATCTTTTTCTAGAACAGGATACATAAGCAAAGTTAAGAATAGCAATAATATATTGATCACTTACAATTTGTCAGGACTGTGCAAAGTACATTTTCATTCATCCACTCATTCATCAAATATGTATTGAGGTTTGAGGTTTGTTGAGGGTCAAATACTCAAATTGGCCCTGGATAGAGAGAGGAGCAAACCTGTTGGGCACCAAACAGTCCTGGCCTTTGTATTCCTCAGTGTTCTTCCCTACTTCCCCAAAAAGGACAGTGCCATTTTGACCTCTGAAGAAGCCTCCTTTACTGACATAGGTTGTTAGACTGTTCTAGAATTAGACATCCTGGTCAGTCTTCTCAGGTTGACTATTTGTGAATGGTATTGATTGTAGACAATGATCCTTCCTGCTCTTATGACCTGGTCTTTTCAACTGAAAGTGGAGCGAAATAATTGTGCCTACATCCATTTTGCTTTTAAATATTCCAGAACCGAAAACCCATCTCTTACGATGGAAACGGAATAGATGAAATCTGTTAGAGGGGTTGGGGATTTAGCTCAGTGGTAGAGCGCTTGCCTAGCAAGCACAAGGCCCTGGGTTCGGTCCCCAGCTCTGGAAAAAAAAAGAAATCTGTTAGAGATGTGAAAAGGCAATGTGACTGCTGGCCGAGGGAACAGGTAAAGGAAACCTGTGGAGATTCCAGCAGTGGTGTGCCAATACCATTGCACCCTCTTAGAAGGCCTGTTCTCCCCTATCTGGGAAGGTCATCCTCTCAGACCATTTACACAGCTTCAATAAGGATACACCTGAAGGAGTAAGGAGACAAAGGGAATACACATCAAGCCAGCCAGATCCACCATTATGTTGGTTAATGTTGTGGCATCCTCAGCCATAGAGGACTTATATTGGGTTTCGAGTTTATTTACAACTCTCTCCCTCTCCTTTTCCCTTTCCCTCTCCCTCTTCCTCTCCCTCTCTCTCTCCCTCCCCCTTCCTCTCCCTCTCCTTCTCCCCCTCCCTTCCCCCAACCCCCATCTCTCTCCCTATCCTTGTCTTTGTCCTTATCCTGTCTGCAGCTGTGAGCTGTTTTTTGTCCCAGTACAGCAGTGCCCTCACATCAGGGACATAGATCCCAGAAGCCACTGGCTCTGTATTCAAGAAGAATTATAGTCAAGGGCAGGTGACAGGGACACGGACCTTCTTTGCTTTTCTTCTTCTCTTGGTTGTAATTTTCTTGACCACCTTCCAAGCCTCCATGGGTACGGCCCACCCTAGAGCATGAGATAACAGGAATTGGGGGTTGGGGGGGATCTGAAAAACAGAAAGAATCCCCATTCCCCAAGAACAAATAGTACAGTATAGGGAAAGTTCGGCTACTTCTTGTAGGGGAAGTCGCTAGATGGAACTGAAAATCAATGAGACATAGAACCCTTGCTCGAGCCAAGACGGAAGCCAGGGATTCAGTGTCTCCCATCAGACTCAGAGGGAAACTCGAGTCCTTGTTGGGGCGTTCCAGGCTGGACAAGCAGCTGCCCTGCTGTGCTAACCTTCCCTTTACATTCGTTAATTTAATGGTCTCCTCCCCTTTACCTTTGTTAATTTAATGGTCTCTAACGTACGCTCCCTGCCCTTGCACCCTATTGAGCTAGCTCATTGTACATCCACATGGCTTGCTCCTCACTTTCTGTCATGCCATTGATTCATTTCTGAGGTGGTAGGCAACAGTAACCCAGGCTGGCCTGGAATTCGCCTTATGATTGAGCGTGACTTTGAACTTCTAATCCTTCAGCTTCTACCTCCCAAGGACTGGGATCACAGGCCTGGTGTTACCATGTTCAGTTTATATGGTACCTGGGATGGAGCCCAGGCTTCCTGCATGCTTGTAAACACTAGACCAACAGTGCCACATCTTCTGCCTCTCGATCAATTAATTTTTTTTTGATTGGCACATCTAAGTTAGTGCACTAACCCACTGGATGGTCTCGATTCCTCTCTCAGCTTTATCTTCAGTGCCGTCGCAAGGTGGCATTTTGTGTGTTGATGTGTTATTCGTTGTCTAACTTCCCCCACTAAAGTACAGATGTCATAAGGGCTATTCTTTTTATCCGCCACCAGGTCAGTCCTAAGACTGTATGGGTCATAGTTAGATGACCGTCTGTTAGAAATACAGTGGGCTGCAGTTCCCAGCACCAGACTGTACTGACACCGATTCTTCTTGGAAAGGGCTGGGCAGAAGCTCCAAGCCTAAGACGCTTAAATAAGAGGGAACTTCACATGAAAATAACAGAGGTTTTAAGGCAAGATGCTCATTAAGGAAGAGAGGTTGAGCTCATAGCCCATTTATTCAAAAAAAAATCCCTTTAAGCACCTCCTTCTGAGCAGGACTGTTACAGGGAATTACAGACTGACCTCACTCCAGTAAAGCTACACTATAATTACACTGTAATTACAATACTTTCAATATTGACCTTCAGATCCCATTTCTACTTGAAAACTGTGGAGATAGCTGGAAATTAGATTAATTACCCAAGCTGAGTTCAATTTCTCATTTGCTTCATAGGCATCATGCCCTAAAAATTCTGTCATGCACCGCTCTCCTCGGGTGCTTAGTAATTTCTATCATAAAAATAGTTCTCAATTCTGGAATATTTAAAAATAAAATTTGAGCTAAAAGCCCTACCGTCCAATGTCCGAATGAATAAGCAGTAAATCTGAATTATGGATGAGAAAGATAGTGGATCATCTATTTTATATTTTCCCTTTGAAAGGAGGCATTCCACGTGTTGTGGTCAGCAAAATGGTGCACTAGGTAACTAAGCATATTACTCATGGCAGTTAACATTGTGCAGCCTCAGAAGACTTGAACTCTCTTTGAAAGAGTGCTACCTCATAGCCACAATTTTATGTGGGTAGGAAGCATTGTTCTTACAATTTAACATTTGTTAAGTAGAATCTCCTTTCTTCTAAAGAAGAAAGTCAAGTTGGTTCATGTTCTCTCTCTCTCTCTCTCTCTCTCTCTCTCTCTCTCTCTCTCTCTCTGTGTGTGTGTGTGTGTGTGTGTGTGTGTGTGTGTGTGTGTGTGTGCGCGCGCATGCATGCCTATATGTGGAGGCCAGAGGACAACCTCGAATGCTATCTTCAGAAACTGTGTTCACTCCCTATGAGAAGATCACTCATTGCCCTTGAACTCATGAAGAAGGCGAGGGTGTCTGGTCAGCAAGCCACATTTTCCTGTCCCTATCTCCCCAGCACTGGGATTGCAGTCACGTATTCTATACCACCTGGAGTTTATACGTAGACTCTGAAGATCCGGCTCAGATCCACATGCCTTCTGAAGGGCCAGCATGTCACTGGTTAGGTGTCCTTGCTTCGTATTGTGCTTTGTTGCAAAGGTATGGCAGGACGCTGCTTGGTCTTTGGAAGCAGAGACGTCGCTTCTCTTGTTTACCAATTTCCCCACATATAAGAAGAGAATGTGGATTTTGATGAGGGGGTTGCTGTGATGGCAATGATCAGACAGGTGGAGGGAATCATGATCAATCATGAGGTGGCGCTTTAGGGAGCCTTACACTTTCACAATTATGGTGGAACATGTGCTATGGTGTAGGAGACACTTAGCCTTAGGAATATTGGAACAGGAGGTGGAGTTTCAACCTCCTAGGCTGGCAGGGGCGTAAAACAGACACAATGAAATGAAGAACGGCCTTGGTTTGCTCTGCTTCCATTTTAACGGAAGATGGGAAGTGGTTGTTAGCTGGTATTCTGGGATGAGAGGAAGCATTACTAAGGGGTAATTATGAAGTTACAGCTTTATAGGATAAAGAAAGTACTCACCTGGTGAAGCAAAGAAAGGAGGAAGGGATGGTACCCCAGGAAGAGCCTGCAGCAGAGCAGAAATTCCAGGAAGTAGATACCAGGCTGGATATGAGGTCATACCAAATCAGGACTCACATTAGGAAGGAGTTTGGAATGTACCCTCAATTTCAGTAGATCTGGGATCTGGAAGCATTTGGGGCAGATTAGAGATTTGTCACCTTGGCAGGCTAAAAGTTTTTGTGGTTCTTTTGTGACTTGTAACCAATGCTGCCAGAGGAGGGGGACAGAGACGATGCCAGAGAGGATGGCTGCAGCATCCTCCACATGAGCGCCTGTGACACTCGGCCCCTAAGTCGCAGGATCCTTGAAGCCTGTGATTGCCTTCTAGTTATTCCTCTGCCTTTCTAATAATAAGGGAAGATGTTAAAATAGGAAAGCAATCATCTGGAGGATATGATTAGGTTTCCATTCAATGGAGCCGGTCGGGAAGGAGTACATGTTAATGTGACCTGTATAAGATCTTCATGATATTTCTAGGCTCAGGGATCTAAAACCAGGACTCTGTGGACAAAGCAGAGAGACTCAGAGACACAGGGAGGGTATTTTTGGTACAGCTATTCTGCCTTGATGCCCCTCACATTTCTAACAACTTCACATGAGAAATTCAATGATGTGCACTATTGGATCTAGAATATTCTAGGCTATTCTGGAGACTGAGCAATACAGTTCATTTTATTTGCTATTTCATATGTAAAACTAAAATAAAAATTTAGTTAATGGGATTTTTGATGCATATATACAACCTCCCCTACACACACACACACACAAATCCATTTATTTATTTATTTATTTATTTATTTATTTATTTATTTACTGATTCATTCATTCTCTCTCTTTTGTTTGTTTTTGTTTTCATTTTCTCAAGACAAGAGTTATTCTGTGTACCCCTGGCTGTCCTGGAAACCTCGGTAGAGGAGGTTAGCCTCAGACTCACAGAGATCCATCTGCTTCTCTGCCTTCTTAGAACTGGGATTAGAGATTAAAGGTGTACACCACCACTGCATCAGTTGGAAATACAAATTATTACTCCTAACACAAGCTTATGGGATAACATAGTCAAAGTTGACCATATACAAAGGAAAAACTCAGTTTTGTGCCATTTCACTTAACTGTCATGGGGATGCCCCAATCTTCCTGTAGCATAGTGGTCCATGCTGAATAGATTCAAGATAAAGGTTGGGTGAGAGAAGCAGACTAGACTTCAGACATCATATTCAACTGGATAGAGTGTGGCATTTGGACCTGTTTGTGTGCAAGAGAAGCTGAGAACATCACCTTGGTCTAGGTGGCGCCAGGCCCAGGTACAAAATCAAGATTATCTTATACACAGAAGAAGAGAAAGTGGATATTCAAAAGACTTGTGGTAACTTCTACAGAACTAACAGATGTGCCCTTCAGATGAAAGACTTGGCAAGTCGTCATAATTTTATATCTGCTAAGTAAAAGAAGCTCAAGCAGCCTTAAAGCACACATGTGAGGACTGCAATCTGGCTACTGCTTCTGGAAGGTGGTGAGATCAGAATTCAGGTAGCTCCTTCTTTCGTCAACTTCCAGATCCTGGTGTTTGCTGTCTGTGATGGTTAAAATTGGCTTTGAACTTGACAGCATCAAGAATCACCCAGTAGATAGACCCCACATGGACCATGACTATAATGGATTTTCTAGATTAGATAAGTTGTGAAGGGGTAGACCCACACTTATTATGAGTGGCACATTTCTACGGAGTGGGCCCTGTAGTGAGTAAATGGGGGACAAGCGGGTTGAGCAGCATCTTTCATCTCTCTCTGCTTCCTGACTGCAGATCCAGTATGACCAGCTGCCTCAACCTTCTGCATGACCTTCCCACTACTACGGACTGTGACACAAAATTAAACCTGCCATTCCTTAACTTGCTTTTGTGAGACACTTGTAGAAGCAACGAGAAAAAGCATCTAATTGGTCCTTCTTTCCCTAGTGGGCGTCTCACACATCTCTTTACGTGGCCGCTGTCCAGTTGAGTTGTTCCCTCCGCTCTGTAGATGTTTTATTGACAGATCCCCGAGTATCATTTGCATCCTTTGCCGCTATGGTGCAGGGCATGTGTCTTGTAGACTAATATAAATCATCTTGAGCCCTTTCCTATCCTTCATTGTTGCAACAGCTTCCCTGATGGATGGGGCTGTGCTGCTGAGGTACAACCCAAAAGGAGAACACTGAGTAGTTATAGGCGTCAGGCTTACCTGAGCAACTCTTAGGCACTCCACTCTGATGAAAGAGGTAGAATGAGTGTTAGTAGGAACCAGAGGAGAAGAACGTAGGCTTTGTACTCGTGGTCCTACTAGTTAGTAGTTTGTCAGTGTTAGGAAGACATCTTTATTTCTGACTCACATTTGCCATCTTCACAGAGAATATAAAATGATATTATCCTCTAGGGTGTTGCAACCAGAATAAACATGTATTTAAGGTCTCCTGCAGGTACTCAACATATGGCTGTTATTTTTCTAGTCCCTTTTTGTGCTGATGGAGACCCCTTACATTCTGTAGAGCCTATGAATATTGCGTGATCTTTATGACAGTGCCATGTCTTCTGACATTATTTTTTAGAACTTCGAAATGATAGTTTTACTCCATGTTTCTACTGTTGATCCGTTTTTGCTTTACTTAGACTTCATACAAATTTGGAGTCCCATAGGGCCTCTTCAATATCTAGCCTCTTCGGATAAGTACCCAGTTGAAGGTTAGAAAGGAGGCACCTGCTTTCCAATGGTAGCCATCTCCCCTTCAGATGCAGCCTCCCAGTGGATTCCTCCAGAGATGGTATCACTACCCATGATGCTTCAGATTTTTTTCTTGAAGTTCTATAACTACAATCCACTTATCCCAGCTGTGCCATGCTCTGCAAAAAGGCAGAATAAGTATTTTTCTTTTTTGGCTAGAAAAACAGTTATGTTCTTAGATGACAACAATTGGTCCTTACTCAATTGTCAGATCTACTTGGGATGACGGGTGTGACTTTTCTCTATATTATCAAGGTATCGATCAAATTCCTGCCTCCCATAACTTAGGTCTGCTTGACTTATGTTTCAAATTATCATCCAGTTGTCTGTCCTTTTTCTCACCTCTTCCAGTGGTCCTGAATCACCACCAATTGATAGCATCATCTATGCCATCCTTGGGGAAATGCAGATTTGTGATAGGAAGGAGTTGCCCACATCAGCCAGTCAAGAGCAAAACTGGGTTGGAAAGGCAAACATCCAGCCTCACCCAGCACTCTTGCCTGGTGCTGACTGTCATTTATTTGTCTGTTTATTGGGCAGCTGCTTTGAGCTTTCAGAGGATTAATAGTGCAATTAATGTTAGAATGACTTTGATACATGAGGGTCTCCTTCCCCATAAAGCCACAGGCTGACCATATCAGCTGCCAGGCTCTCAGAAAGGATACTAAAATTTATCTAAAAATGAAAAAAAAAACAAATCAAAACAACACTTGAACCCCAAATGTATCAATATATGTCTTCCCGTGTATTGGGATTCCCATGCCTCTCCCCTTCTTTTCTGCCCCTGTTTTCAACAAGAGCACTCATTTTCCAAATACTTAATTTGCTTATCTATTTTATCTATTATCTGTTTCTTTTTACCAGGAGGTAGGCTTTATAGAAACAGAAATCTGTTTGTGACTGAATCCCCAGTTCAGCATGGGATAGAAATGCAGGAAACGTGTACTGAATAGAGAGTTGAATGTCAGTACTGAAGCGATTGTCAGAAGAACGCAGGCATTTATGTTTATTATTTTCATTTTCTGCTATGGCTTCCTGCCTCCTCTTCCCCTATACTTAACTCTAACAAGTGTCCATGAAGCTCCAGATCCTTGGGATTTTGATTCCTGTAAGAATCTTGCTCTATAAGGTCCATCTATGTCTTCCTTGGTGCTTCCTTACCATCACGCACTTAATTCTAAACCACATTTATTGCAGTGAGGTACAGTAGTCTTCTTTTTTTTTATTAACTTGAGTATTTCTTATATACATTTCGAGTGTTATTCCCTTTCCCGGTTTCCGGGCAAACAACAGTAGTCTTCTAATGCAAGTAGTAAGGCCTTCAGTGCCAGAGATCCATTCCTCCTACGCATTGTACCTGGAAATGTATAAAACAAATAGTTAATAATGAATTATAGATACTGTTTGTAAAGCTAGGCATGGTGGTACACACCTCTAATCTCAAACACATGGGGCTGATGCAGAAAAAAATATATAAATTAAAAGCCAGTCCGGCCTACAAAACACTACGTTAGCAAAATACAGTTTCAGTAAATATTCGGATCTAAAAGAGTAGCCAATAAGCACTAAAGATATCTAAAGATAAAAGTTCTTTGCTCAGGTAACACTTATGGAGTGTCCATTATATTCCAGATTGTCCTAGACTCTCATGATGCTAGGGAAATCACAGGCCCTTCTGGAGTCAAGGGGTCTTAGTTCCATTATTAAAATAGTTTTAAAACACAAACTCCAATGGAAGCTTAAAGATAATTTTATTAGAGTTGAAAAGATAACCCCTCAAGACAGGCAAGCTGTGTATGTCTCAGAGAAGGAGGATGTAGGAGAAGGAAGTGAGCTATACTGCTTATCTGAAGAAGGTAAGGAGGTTGGACACGTGACAGAGAAGCAGCCACATCATTGTGATGGTGGTGGTGGTGGTGCTGCTGCTGCTGTTGTTGCTGGTGATGTTGGTGTTGGTGGTACTGGTGATAGTAGTGGTGCTGGTGGTGACAGTGCTGGTGGTGGTGGTGCAGGTGGTACTGGTGTGTATTTGGGGGGACATGATTTAGAGAAGCAGTAAGGAAGATCATGGTGCCAGAAAAAAAAATATTTAGACTCAGGCCAACATTTGAAGACAAAGATTGAAGAGACAAAAAGAAAATATATCTGTCTGAGTCAGGACATCATGGCTGGGGTTGGGGATTTAGCTCAGTGGTAGGGCGCTTGCCTAGCAAGCGCAAGGCCCTGGGTTCGGTCCTCAGCTGCAAAAAAGAAAAAAAAAAGGACATCATGGCTGCTCATAGGGACTAAGCTAGGGACAGGAGTTCTGGGAAGGAAAAGTACAGTATCTCATTAAAGAAGGGTTGCGATATTTATCTCTTCCTGTCTTCCTCAGGGTGGTCCCTTAGCCAGGTGACTGACCAGGACCAACTAGAATATTAGGTCTGCATCCAGTCAAGAGATTCTATTCTCTTGAGGGGAAGGAGCCTTCTTTTAATAGTCCCTTGTTCTCTATTATGAAGAGTTTTCATCTAATATAGCAATAAAGATGTTTTCTAATAAGCATTGTCTAGTGGTAGAGAAGAAATGATATGCAAAGTAATAAAGTCCAATAATATGCTAGGAGTGATGTGTGTTAGGAAGAAAACAATAATGGACAGGAAAGTGGGGAGGTGACTCAGGTAGAAATCTCCCCTGTGGTGGTAGGCAGGCTGACTGAGATGTTGGCATGCTAGCAGAGACTGAACAAACGAAGCCCTCCAGAAAGAGTTCCTTCAGTGAGCAAGGCACGGAGGCTCAAGAATTCAAAAATAGAGCTCTCTAGTGAGAAGGCTGGCACATCAACCAGAGTACAGGAAGTGTGAGAGCAGCCGGGATAAAATGGGATGCCAGTGGGCTATGTGAGCAGAGAGAGCTGACTTTCCAAATGCTATGTAAATGTCACCATCTCTATCCTCCTTGTCATCTCCCTGTCCTCGCTCTGCCCTTTTCCTGATGCCTCACTTCCTTTAGAAGCTCCTATCCTGGTGGTAGCACGATGACTCGTGATGTATGCCTTTATTCAGGTGAACTGTAGAAGTTCAGCTTCCTGGAGTGATGAGAACACTGAATTCTAGAATGTTCGGTCATGGCCATGGTCACTGTGGACCTGGAGAAGACTAGGAGGGTGGGATTTAGATGGACGGAATCATCTACCGACAACACTCATCATGTGGCTCCTTTGATGAGGCCACCCTTACAGCCACAAAGCCATCTCAGATGTCACCTTCTGTTGACTCACTGCCATATTCTCTTTTTCCTGCAGAGAGAGAGAGAGAGAGAGAGAGAGAGAGAGAGAGAGAGAGAGAAGGGAAAGTTGCATACAACAGCTTTGCTGTGTACACATTCCCACAGCATACTACCTTTATTGTCTCTTGCAGTACCTGTTAATGGCTCCCTCCTGACCATCTCAGCAGTGTAGACTGAGCTCACCAGGAGCTCAGCCACCATCTAAGGTAGAGACCTTAACCAAAGAAGACCAGCTGAGAGAAGGACAGTGCCCCAGTTTTGGGACAATCAGCTTCTTGACATGTTTCTTGAGACTAAATTAGTCTAAGTTTAGTGTCTTAGCCTAGGAGTGTCCTTAAGGTCTGATCCTGGTCTCGGCCCCACCTCATCAACTGTCTACAGTGAAATACTTCAAGCCCAGTGGTTAACAGGGAACTTTATTGATTCTGAAATAAACGAATAAGGCAGTTGCCTTGTGCTAGCTACTCACTAAAAGGTGTGAGTTTTCCTTTGAAGCTTTAACAGGGTAGAAATTGACCCACATTGGAAATCCGATGAAGCTACATCAATTAAGCAAAACTCCAATTCATTGTTATCTTAGCCTGGGCTCTCCAGCGAGCTGAGCCAAGCATCAAAGCCAAGTGCACAGGTCATAGTAAGAACAGAACCAAAAAGCAAGATGGGGGCTGAAGAGCATGGAGCACAGTAGAGCACAGAGGAGGGGCTTACAAGTACGAGGCCAGGTTTGGAGAAGATCTTTACTGTTAGAATTACTTGCTGAAACTCATGGAAAGACTACAAAACTATCTAGGGTACCATGCAGAACATTATATCCAGGGCCTTTATCCTTTGGCTCCCAGACACCACAGGGGCTTCTTGTTGTCTGAAGTAGACATCTGTGAGTAACAAGTGAGTTCTTAGGATGTGATGGCAGAGGACCCCAGCAGGGAAGGAGGCAGACATGGAAGAGAAACCCCGAGCTGCAAAGTGTAGAAAGTTAACCAGAACATGCATGGGGATAAGTGGCCCAGCCACGGCTGTGCTGATAGGAAGGAGATAGGTAGAGGGCCGGGGAAGGATGCCCTGGAATTATTTAAGGCAGCCCCTGCACACTTCTCACTCTTTATTGACAGTCTACCTTATTCCAAGAAAGAAATAAGGCTGCTTGTACCCCTACCAATCACGTCTCTCTTCTGGAGCCCCCCATTCCATGCATAACCAGGAAGTTACAGTCATCGTTCATAAGGCTTTGAACATCCCCTTCCTCAAAAGCCTGGAGACACTTCCAGGGAAAAGCTGAAGTACATCAGATTGTTTGATGATTGGTCTAACATTTCTCTCAAGAAAAAAAAAAAGTCCCTTCCAGTTTTACTTGTAGATTCATTTTTGTTGCTGTTGTCTTTGGGCATTTGAGACAGGGTCTAACATAACAGTGCTGGCTTTGAACTCCTGATGCCGGGATTACAGCCAAGCTCCACCATGCCCTGATCCCTGCATTGCCTCCATTCACCTCCACTTGCATCAGTACCATCCTGTTACTTCTCTCCTTACCTCTCATTATCTGCGCCCCATGGAGCTGACAAAAAACTACGCTATCAGCATCTCACAGAGCTGCTAAGTCATCAGGAAATGAGTAGATGTTCTGGTTTCTCTGAGTTAAAAGAAGCAAGGTTTGGAGTAGGTACAGATTTTCTAAATAAGACCGATGAACGTTAAGCAGTGGGAAACTGGACTTCCAGATGAAGACCTCAGGCCAGTGAGATGGCTCAGTAGGCAAGAGTGCTTGCTATCAAGCTTGGCCATCTAAGTTCTATCTCTAGATCCCACATGGTAGAAGAACCAACACCAACAAATTGTCCTATGATCCCTACATACACAGAGCCTACATGCATGTGAACATACACACATATACACACAAAATTAATAAAGATCTAAAAGAAAGCATTTAAAAGAACTCATCATCGTTAAAAGGTACCACTCAAATTATATATCATATTCATATATATACATACATACACACACACACACACACACACACACACACACACACACACACACATATATATATATATATATATATATATACACCAAGGCTGCCCATGAGAAGACATTCATTCATGTTTTATTTGCCTGACAAGGGATATGTCCCTGGGATATACATAGGAATTGCAAAATCAAGTAAATGAAAAATCTGATTTAAAACAGAACAAAAGATGTGAACAGACATTTCCTGAACGTGTATACCTAGATGAAAAAGAAAATTAGTCTTCAGTGGATATGCTGCTTAAACTCATAGCAAGACACCACTACACCACAGTCAACAAAATGGCTAAAAGCAAAAAGACAGCCAGTGCCAAGCATTGGCAAGATCTTGTAACAACTGGAACTCTCGTACATTACCAACAGGGGGCCAAATTATTACAACTGCTTTGGAAAGCCATTCGCGGTTTCTTCCAGAACAGAATCTATGTCTACCCTGCGATTCAAATTTGTGAGACAAATGAGTCCAGATGACACAGACAAAAATGTTTATAGAAATTGACTCATAACAGCCTAAAAGTGGATCTGTTCAAATGCCCCTACAAGGAGAACAGGTGACTGTGTTTATGTGTAGTTTTATAGCAGACAGGTATATTCTCCTATTAAAACATAGAATAAAATAAGGCAGGCTTTAAAACTACTTACAAAGGGGCTGGAGAGATGGCTCAGCGGTTAAGAGCACCTGACTGCTCTTCCAGAGGTCATGAGTTCAATTCCCAGCAACCACATGGTGGCTCACAACCATCTGTAAGGAGATCCGATGCCCTCTTCTGGTGTATCTGAAGACAGCTACAGTGTACTTATATATATAATAAATAAAATAAATAAAAAAAAACTACTTACAAAGTTTGGGATTAGGCAAAACCTATTCTGTAGTGATAGAAGCCAGAATAGTGGCTACCCCAAGGGCTGGGAGAGCTGGTTCATGGCTGGACAGACAGCATGGAGCCTTCTAGGGTACTGTAGGTGGGTGGCAGTTAGGCAGTGCTTAGTTACTCTATACTATAACTACATTGTTGATCTGGTGTGTTTTGTCTCTGTCTCTTAGACCTTAATAATAATAAATTAATATGGGTCAAAATTCAGAACAAAAAGTTGATGATCCATCTTGCTAAGAAGGGGGTTCAGAATGTCTTGTGAAATGAAAGGCAGGAACACTATGAGAAAATTAAACACAGACTCAGGAAACCCAGACTTCAAGGTTTACATTGACCATTAGCCAACTAATTTTGGAAAGTAACCTATTCAGACCTCGGTTTCCTTATCTGTGAAATGGCTGATTGCTAGGGATACTTTGTGGGCTTCAGAGGTCCCTGCCTCCGGTGACTTCCTTTCCTCCCAAGGTCCAGATGAAGACAGATGCCTTGTGTTCCTTCTGCTCTGCCCAATGACACAGGGCCCTTGGCAACAGAGAAAAAAAATCTCTGCAGTCTGCACAGCCTACTCAGAGGTCTGCCAGGGTTGCCTGGGCTAGGCCAGCACTGTGGTAAAGCAAGAAAGTAGGTTTCTGCAGTCCTCAGCCTACCTCCCCCACCATGGATCAAGAACTTGTTTCAGGCCCTTGCTCAACCACCTCCTGTCCTGTCAGGTCAAGCTTGTTCCCAGCAGTGTAATGTGGCTAACTGATGCAGTAGGTGTTAGAAAGCTTCTAGGCCACTACCCAAAGACCATACATGGACTGACCCTGGGCTCCAACTGCATATGTAGCAATGAATAGCCTAGTAAGGGCACCAGTGGAAGGGGAAGTCCTTGGTCCTGCCAAGGCTGGACTCCCAGTGAACAGGATTCTTGGGGGAGGGTGGTAATGGAGGGAGGATGGGGAGGGGAACACCCATAGAGAAGGGGAGGGGAGGGGTTGGGGGATGTTGGCCTGGAAACCGGGAAAGGGAATAACATTTGAAATGTAAATAAGAAATACCCAATTTAATAAAGATTGAAAAAAGAAAGAGAGAAAGAAAGAAAGAAAGAAAGAAAGAAAGGAAGGAAGGAAGGAAGGAAGGAAGGAAGGAAGGAAGAAAGGAAGCCAGCCCTAACAAAATCACCAGGCTTTCCCCATAGGTTCCCCCGAGCTCTGACTGCAAAGAAAGCAGTCACCAACACCTTTGTGAGAAGAAATGAGTTGAAATGTGCAAAGGCCTGTGGCACCTCTCTCAAAGCCCACGATGGCTCCTAAACAACCATTGTTCTCCACGTAGCTCACGCCCACTGAGCTCACTGCCAATGCCGTCTGCTTCGGCAGATACCATGGGTAGTGATTTAACGATGACCAAAAGAAGTGCTTAGTTGCATAAAGCAGCAAAGCAGGAAATAACCTTAGAAATGATCTTGTCAAACACCATGGATTTCTTAAGGTCTGTGAGGGTATTGAAAAGCTCGCTTAGGCAGCTTATTGGGAGAATGCGGGAACGTGTTCTGCAATTGCAGCAAAACAAGCTTGCAGACCAGCAGAACCCATGCAGCCCTGGTGACTCTGGCAGCCCGGTTTGCAGAACCTCACCCGGGTGTCACGGTTAACGTGACTCGGCTTTGAAGTCTCCTGGGACTCAAAGCCATGGCTTGTTTTCTAATACAGTATTTTGACTTTTCTGAGGAGAGCTCTGGGCGATCCCTCACAAACACCTGGTTTTCCTACCGCCTTGTCTATTCTAGAAAATTAATCCTGTCCATCAGCCACTCGAGCCATACCATTTCAGCAAGACGATTCTAACTCTACCCTCTAATGTACACCCCCTCCACTATAGCCTTTGTCTAGCATCATCCCTCAGACCAGTTTCTTTCACTTTTATTATTTATGGGGTATTTTTGTTCCTTTGCAATTTCACTATAGACTTTTGTGCCCTCTCCCCCTCTCCCCTTTCCTCCCTGCACTTATTAGCCCTTCCCCCACCCACTATTAGTCTCATTCCCCTATTTACCAACTTTGGTTTTGTTTAGTGTCCCACGGACTTTTTAATCTGGGCCATGTTTATGATCCTGGGTTTGGAATTAACCATCCGATCCTGAAGACTCAAGCGTGGGTATACAGCTAGATACCATGCCTCCCAGGCTCCCAGAATCTGTCAGTTACCAACAAATCAACACTACGTGGGGGGCCTCTGTGAGCTGCCCCAACTCCCCCATAGCTAACTGTTAAGAAGTCTCAGTGTGTGGGGATTCATGGAGGACCAATCAAATGGCTGCTGGAGATTCATGGCTGTCATATCTGTATCCTGCTTGGAAGATGCTATCTGCAATCGCTCTTCCCATCCTCTGGCCTTAGATTCTTTTGCCCCTCTTCCACAGGGTTCCCTTGTATAGATACAGACATTGAAGCCCAGAGCCTATGAGACATTCCCAGTGGTCAAATCCTGAGAACTTCTATAGCCAAGTGTATTTCACCTGTTCTTGTCGAAATACACCTCAGGGACCTCAATCTGTTTCTAGTCCCTAGGTGCCACTGGAAACTGGATTGGAGACTCATTCTTTCTTCTCTTTTGCTAACCCTGGATTGCCTCAAATTTTCTATATAGAAGAAAATGACTTTGAACTTAAAGAGTAACCCCGTTGGCTCTGAATTGCTTGAACAACCACCTGAGGTTTACGCAGTGCTGGAGACAGAATCCAGAGCTTTGTGCACACTAAGCAAGCACTCTACTGCCAAGCCATGCCCCGCCATTTGCAATAGTTAAGGCCCCTTGCACACACACTGCCTCCCCTTTAGTCCATTCTTAGCAGTGAAGGTGATCTTTCAGAAACACAAAGAGGGTCATGTTTCTCAATTCACACTTTGTTGTTTTAGAATCAACCCAAAAGGGATGCAGTGGTCCAGGAGGCCAACAGAATTAGATGCATTGTCCACACTCTGAGTTCGTTCTCTTACTTGTTATGCTTCAAGGTGTGCTGGCAGCTTCTCTACCTGAAGATCTTCTCTGGGTTTTTTCTGGAGTTGGCTCTTGTCCCCAGGTTGTTCCCCAGAGGGCCTCTCACCATGCAACCTAAAGTAGCCCATCCTTCACTCTGTAAGCCACTCCCCACCATTCCACCATTCCCCATATTCTCATCAGCTCTAGTAGATCATTTACATATAATCCATATTCACCAATGGGTTGCAAACTCTGGGAGGATGCCATGACTGCCAATGTTAGTCACCAGAGACAGGATCATGCTTTCAATGGGCTCCCAGTGGGTGCTTGTCGACAGACTGACTGCTGGAAGGAAAGAAGGAAGAAAGGAAGGAAGGAAGGAAGGAAGGAAGGAAGGGAGGGAGGGAGGGAGGGAGGGAGGGAGGGAGGAAGGAAGGAAGGAAGGAAGGAAGGAAGGAAGGAAGGAAGGGAGGGAGGGAGGGTGGGTGTGTGTTCAATGCCTGGGAGATCTGATGGTCCCGGCTTGGGTAATACAAGTGTTTGAATGGTTTTCTTATAGCCAAGCTTCCAGGGTTCCTGAACACAAGTATGTATGGATGTATGGACAGCTACCCTGTGTAAATGTTTTTATTCCTAATGACCACCCTAAGTGCTCAGTCCCACTGCACAAGTGCACACATGGAGGCACAGAATGGATAGGACATTTTCAATGATTGAATCCTGCTATTTTCGGTTAGCCGAGTGTACTTGATCTGCTCTTGTTGAAACAACCCCACATCTCTGTGTTCGAAAACCAGTGGTGTTAACTACATGTTGATAAATATTTCCCCTCATCTACACCTACTCCATTTTAACACCAGTGTCTGAATTCTCATTTCCTCCTACAAGAAAGAAATATGGCCCAGATTTTCATTGTAAGACAAGATGTCTCAGTTTCCCACGCAAATTTTTTTTTGCTGACTTTTTCTCTTTCTTTTCTTTGCTTTTCTTTTTTTCGTACCTATGATTTCTTTAAATGACAATAGATCTTTGAGTCCTCTTGGTGGTTATCATAGTATAAACAGAATTTTTTTTCTGTTTGATTTACAGTTTGGTCTTTGCTGTAAATTCTGGAAACAGGATTCCCCTTCAGCTGCTGCTTCTCACTAAATGAACGTTTTAGAATGTGGTCATTGAATGGTGAAATGTAAATGCCTTGCACACCAGTGCCAAGAATCAACCTTCTTCTTAGAATTGGTGTCTAATATTGTTTGTCACTTATTATGTGATTTTTCTCTGATTTCATCTAAGGAAATGCTTAGTATATCCTTTCAAATAAAAACTTTAAAGGTTAAACATTTGATTTGGTATCTGTATAGAACATAGAAGCCTAGAGGCAAAACGGGCTTAACTCCACTTGGTTTTCTAATATTTTTTCTCAGAGATCTGTGAGTTTGTTAACAGAGAAATAGAAGAGTAGAGAGATGGCTCAGCAGTTAAGATCATTTGCTGAATTAGATTCTAGTTCATTCATGGCACCATCTTAGAATCAGCTATGCTACAAAGTTGTCTTTCTGTTACTGTATTGAGTTTTCTTTAAAATTACATCAAGAAAATAATAAATTCTAAACATCTATGGGGTACCATAGATGTTAATAGTAATAAGTCGTACTCAACAAAACTCAATACTCAACAAAAACTCAATGAGAAGGGAACCCATGAATGTATCCCCATTTTATAGATGAGAACAATGAGGCAGAAAGAAGCCAAGGCACCTGAGTTGGGTTGCAGGACAATCATGTACAATAGTACATTTATTTTAGGAGATGACGACAGCATTGGGTTTAATCCAATAAAGAGAGCTGAAGGAGAAATAAAGGCTTCTCAGTAGCTCAAGTTCCCAGGAAGAAAAGGAGAAAAAGCTATTCTTAGGGCAGGGTGGTGGTGTGAGCAAATTGAATCATCTTACGTAAAGAAGCCAGAGCCCAATTTGTGCTGTGAGATGCTAATGCAAATTGTGCTGATTTGGAATATATGCTTAATTTGAACATTTGGCTTTGTTCTATAATTTTATGGGCCTTAAAAGTAATTGGGTTCTAGAAAGTTCTACATTTATGCATAGTCAAGCCATCTTAAAATAAAAATAACCTAACTCAACAATAAGGCTTTTTGTATAAGGGGTCTAGGGACCCTTTAGGTCAAAGACACACTGATGGCCTGGTTTTGATCCACAACTATAGCTTCTCCAATTTGACAGAAGGAAAGATGTTGGTCTGAGCATCCACCGCTATTGAATTGCAAGTTGGTACAAAGATCTTTAAGAAAAGTGATGAGTCCATGCTGTCTGCCTTTGCTCTAGTGTTTAAAGACAGCATCTAGCAAAGGTATTTCTAGCTCTAGTCCTGAAGCCATATAGCCCTGTACCATCTCTCTGAGACGTACTTTTCTCATTTAATGAATTGGAATGATGCCTACTTTAGAGAGACTGTGGCATCAGGTAGAAGCGTAAGGGAAGTCACATGTGACAGAGAATAAAAGAAAACCCAGCAAGTCACTATTACTGTGGCTGCCATCTTTGTTCAGGGAGTAACTCTGTAGCACATTCTCAGTCTAGAACAACATCCTAAAAGTATTTGCTTTACAAAGGACAGTATATCCTTGATGCCACTGTCCCCCGAAGCCCACCTGAGGTCATTACCTTTAAGGTGATATTATATTTGGTTTCTACTCTTTCAAATCTGATAGCTTTTTAAACAAAGCCCCTTCAAGCACGGATGGTTTGTATGGTATTCACCAAAGTTAGAGAGAATCTTTTGACTCACGAGAATATAAAGGTTTATCAAAAAAATGAGAAAAATTCTGGCAACTCCTACCAATATTTACATAGAAACTGCTACTACTCTAATGTTACCAAGGAATGGTGGTTGGTCTAAGTGCCCGCTGCTGTTGCCTTACTAACTCTTGGTACAGAGATCTTGGAGAAAAGCAATGAGTCTGTGCTGTCTGCCTTTGCTCTAGTGTTTAAAAGACAGTGCACCATTCTGCAAAGAAAGGAGAATGTAAAGATTTATCAGAAAGCTAACTTCAGTAATCCTAAGCCAAACCCCTGAGAGCCCAGTACCTACTGTACTTAACCTTGCCTTCATAGCCACTCCCTACCCCCCCAAACATTCCTTTTAATTAGTTGAATATTCATATGCTACTATTGCCTTATCCTGGGTTGCCCTGGGTGACATCTTTGTCACGCAACACAAAATCAATCATATTTACCAGCAGGAGTGAATTGGGAAGGCATGCATTATATTGCACAGTATTTGACAGAGAGGCTTTTAATTTATTTATTTTTAGCATCTTAACTCCCTTCCAAGCCGCCAAGAAGATAATTACACTTCAGACACCACAATATTAATCCCAGGCAGTCTATCATAGAGAGGCAAAATAGCCTTTGTAATGTCGTTTGCATAAATTAATGAGTCTTTTCTGGTATGCCTTGGACCTTCAGGACTCCATCATAGATCTCGGCCAATTTGACCTTTGATGGGAAATGAAGCAGGCTTTCTGGGGTGCTCCACTTCCGTCTCCATTCACCTTGCTCCTTATTGGAGAGAACTTGTCCTCTCAGACTCTTTTCCTTCCCTTTCTCCCAGTGAAATGTTCTGGACTTCAAGAATTACATTTGAGTAATCTGTTTCAAAGGAAACTGAAACTCATCTTTAGTTAGCATTAGGAGCAAGCTTTCCAAAAACGTTCCTCTGTTTTGGTCAATAGGAAACATGAGAAGAATAAAATTCTTTCATCATAACGCTCAAAGTTTTGGAGACTTAATACTCATCCTCAATAGAAGGACTAGATCCACAGTGACTAATGGTTTCGAATGCACAAGCATGTTAGTATTCCATTTGCTTCTCCAGGGAATTAAAACATACATGCATACATACATACATACATACATACATACATTCATATTCTGTGCCTCAGCGTGTAGGAAGTCATAGTTCTTCTTGATGATGGCTTCGCTTTCTGTCTCGACCCTGTAGGAGTTCTTATCTCCCTAGGGACCCAGGAGGACCTATGGGTTGGTTGGCATATCTGTACCCTCTGGGATATGTAGAGAGAATGTTAGTGTCTAAATCCCATTCCTCATACCAAGCCTCTTTCGTTATTCTGTCTACAGTGACAGATGGCTGAATCTTCTCCTCTCTCTGGCCTGGCAGAGCTCACATGGAGTAAATCAGTGTCTGAAGAATCTTCCACACTGAAAGCCTTTCTTAGAAAAGATGTTCAACCAGGTGCCTGATGCAGGATTCTGGGGGAGGGTCCTGTCCTGTAGAAACACACCGTTTCAGGATCAGGCCCCTGAAAGATAATAAAGAGACTTTGTAGATCAGAGCCTTCATCTCAAAGTTGTTCTCAACAGAGCTCAGGAATAGGGAAGAAAATGAGAAGAGTTTGTAGAGTGAGGATGAAGAATGGAGAAGAGCTTTTCAAGGACCCTTTGGCTGACGTAGCTGGGTAGAACAGAAAGACACATGTTCAGACTTCTTTAAGACCCAGCTTTGAGTGTATTCTGTGTGACCTTGACTAAAAGCAACATGGGTAGCATGGACGACTCCTGGGAAAATTATATCGTAACTGTACAAGAAAGCTATTGGACATTGGGATGCTATTGCTGGTGTTTTTTATTCCATTTATCTCTTCCCAAGACTTCCAGAAGATCAAAGTCTCTTCTTCAAGAGATATTTGTGCACACATAAGAGGCTCCATTGTAGGCCAGAGAGATGACGTAAATTATTTCCTACAGCTACTCCCACCATTAGGACTTTATTTCAATGACTTATGGTGGAGATAAGTTCTTCTAAATTTAGAAATATAACACAACATGAAGTTAAATTGGGCAAAGAATTATAAACTGAGGCTTCAAGGGATGTCAAAGACTCATGCAAGTGCCTGCTTACTAACCATCTCTAAAGTCTGATGAGGCATCCTAAGAATTAACTAATCCCTCTGCACAATGTAACTATTTTTAAGTCAGAAGGGAACACGTGATGACAGAGTGTGTCACCAGGGAAAGCAATAAGAAAGGTCCTAAGGACTATGGCATTTGCAAAGTCTTTCAAATCCATCAAAAAGCTCTCTACTTTTTGGATTCAGAACTCTTTATTGTCGTTATGCCTAGTGGGGCTCAAGTTTTCCCAAATGCGTGCATTTCGAACTACTCTTTGGATATGCGTGTCTTATATGTATGTTTTCTTTTCTCTCTGTGTTTATATTACTTATTTACATAGGTGTGTGCCCATATGTGTGAAGGCCAATGGTCAAAATCTTTTCTCTATTGCTCTCAATCTCTAATTTTGGGAGGGAGCAGGGATCAAGGTCTTTCATTACTTAAGCTA
This sequence comes from Rattus norvegicus, assembly GCF_021556685.1. Taxonomy (NCBI): domain Eukaryota; kingdom Metazoa; phylum Chordata; class Mammalia; order Rodentia; family Muridae; genus Rattus; species Rattus norvegicus. The sequence continues at coordinate 32,220,738 of NC_141542.1, read as the reverse complement.
GATAAACTCCAAACTCATCAACGAGCATCTGAGGTCCTCCCTTCTCCATGTTCATGCCCTGAACCCTATGCAGGGGACCCATGCAAAGTCACTGTGCCTGACTTTTTACACTGATTTTGGGAACCAAACTTAAATTTAACAGGCACCTTTATGGGTTGGGCCATCTCCTCAGAGCTATCTTAACCGAGTCCTTCAGTTATCTCTCTATAATCATCTTCTTTCCTCTCCTTTCTCTCTCTTCTCCTCCTCTTCCTCAACTTTCCACCAACCATGTGCAGCTTAAAATAGTCCTATGTTCCTTAATGTACCAAGAATCCATCTGATTCCTCAATCTCCATCTACCCCTTTACCAAGAAGGATGGATATTCGTTCTAAGGAACCTTCCTCCTAGCATCCTTTGTTGTTGAATAGTACAGTGTTTGAAAAGTCTATGCTGATTTACTTATTTGTTTTGACAGTACTAGACATTGAACCCAGGATGTCATGCATGCTAAGAAAACCCAACCACTGATCTACATCCACAACTCTCCTATTAATGTGTCAATTTTGGGACAGTTTCTCACTAAATTACCTACATGGGGCTTGAACTCACAATCCCCCTGCCCTTTCAAATAGATCAGATAATAGGCCTTTTCTGTTGGTCCTTGATAGATACATACATTTACGAAAATAAAAATCCTCCTGATTGACACCAAGAAACCCAGTGCTAAGGGTAGAATTTGGGAGTCAAAGATGACTATTTTTGAGGGTTTTTAGTTTTGTTGTTGTTGTTGTTTGTTTTTTTTTTTTTTGCTTTGTTTTTTGGGGTTTTGGTTTTTTTGGTTTTTTTTTTTTGGTTTTTTTTTTGAGGGGGTGGTGGTAGTGGTAGTTATTTGTTTTGTTTTGGTTTGGTTTGGTTTTTGTTTTTTGGTTTTTTTTTTGGCTAATGTTACCTATCTGTTTTCCATAAAAGAGAAAAATTATTCTTCAGTGCACATGTACATTTAAGTAATAAACGGGGAGTGAATTACACATGAAGGTTTTCAGTTTCTCTTTAAATTACAGTTTTGGATGCTCTGCTTTTAGCTCCGTTCTAAAATAAAAATGTTCCTTAAACATCCTTTATTGTTCCTTAAAAGTCTCAGAGCAAGGTTGAAATCCCTCAGCTCTGCACAGTTTCCCCCATTTTTCTGCCCTTGACTGTCTGACATTCTGAACAAGATGCTCGCTAATACACTTCAGGCCGATTCTGAATCACTCCCCAGCTTACAAAATAATGTTTGTTCCTTAAACTGCGTTCCTTTGCAAGATGCTCTTGACGGGTGCTCGCTACTTGCCCTCCTCCCACTGTCTAGACAATTTTTACTTACCTTTAGATGTGTTTAAGAACCACCTCCTGTTGTAGTTTGAGTGGAAAATGGCCTCTGGAGCCTCATGTGTCTGTATAGTTGGTCTCCAGCTACTGATGCTGTTCGGGAATGCTTTAGGAGGTGGAACCCTGCTGGAGGAAGTGCTTCACTGGGGCTGGGTCTTGGGGCTTGCTAACTCAGCCCCACTTCCTGTTTATGAGTACCAGAAGAATAAAACCTTAATGCTCAGGCTCTGCCTCCGCCTCCTGCCATTGTGCCTTTTCCGCCATATTGGATGCCATCCCTATGAAACCATAAGTCAAAAGAAACCTTTTCCTGTACATTGCTTCTGTCAGGTTATTTTAACAACATGATGAGAAAGAAACTAAGACACCTCTCTGGGTGAGAAATACTCTTTACCTGTGAGCTTCAATTTCAGGTCCTCCTTGTGTGCTCTGTTGGCTTCCGGGCAAGTATCGCTCACAGTGCTTAGATACTGTATTGTCTTTATTGTTACTTCCTGGAAGTTGGCAATTGCCGTCAGGTGGCAGAAGCCCAGTATGTGCTCAGGAAATGTGGAAGAAACGATTGCTATCTATACAAAACCATCTGCATTTGCTTTACAGAGTGGATCCCATTGAATTCCTTATTCTGATAGTATAATAGCATGTCCTGCCCCATTCTCTCTCTAGGTGGGTAGAGCCCTGGCATTTAGTTGCTAATCCACTAAAACCTTTCAATATAAATTATGGCTACCACATGTCTATTGTTTAAAATCACTTATGAAATTATAGGAAAGGAACTCTTTGGCATAAATTTGATTATCTCCAAAACTCAGTAATGCTATTAATATAAAAATTATAATTTCACCATGCCATTTATCACAGCATTTGATTTTTCTTAATTCTGAGGAGAACATAGTGTGATGCTGTAAAACTTGAGGATGCTGGGGTGACAGAGGAAAAGGATGGATAAATGTGTGGATAATAAACACAAAAAAGTGTCTTGTCAATTAGAAAACATGTTTCCTGTCATCTAATAAGGCTCTGTATAATTTCTCATGAAAGACTGTTCTGTATCATTTTCCAATATCATTTAATATTCAATTAAATTATTAAGAATTTTTAAAATTAAAGTTCAACCTGCTGGTTGATCTCTTGGCAATAAAGCTTTTGCAACAGAAGCACAATGACACAAATTCCATACCACAGAGTACATGGTTTTTAAAAAGCCATACATGGTAGTGCCTACATATAATCCCAGGAATGGGGAGATAGACTCTAGAGAGTTCCTGGGTTTTAGTGGTCATCTGACGTGGTGAGCTCCAGGTTCAGTAAGAGACTCTGATACAAAAGATATTATGAAGAGCTATTGAGGAAGACATATAATGTTCATCTCTAGCCTATGCACACATAGACACAGACATGGATACACACACACACACACACACACACACATGAACATAATTATGCACACCACAGAGAGAGAGAGACACACACACATACACACACACACACACACACACACACACACACAGAAAGACAGAGACAGACAGAGAGAGACAGGGAGACAGAGAAACAGAGAGAGGAGAGAGAGGGGGGAAAGGGGGAAGAAGGAGAGAGACAGAAACAGAAATATGGACACACATTAATATGCATAGGGACCTCATATATACATACACACACAGAGAGAGGGAGACAGAGACAAGGACAGAAACACCTGAGAATACATACATACACACACACACACACACACACACACACACATACACACACATACACACACACACACACACACACACACACACAAATTAAATTTCTCAGAAGCTGGTAAAATTTTTGTCTGTAATTAAAGCAAGGCAGAAATAAGAAAAACCAAAACCCCACAACTCCGTGGAGTCTGCTAAAGCTATAGAGAAATAAGAATATTCTCAAATCTATTAATTAAGTTAGGAAGCCAAGTTTCTTTCTTTCTTTTTAAAATACATTTATCTTAGAGCAAGCTGCATGCCTATAATTTTCTTGATTGATTTACTTGTTGGTTTTGGGCCAAACCATCTTTCAAGTACAGAGTTAGGAAAATTTGAAATGTCCATTCCTTTGCCTCTTGGAAACTTTCTACGAACAACTGTTTTATCTCCTCTGTACAGAACAAAAAAGTCACTGGGATTGGGATTGGTCTAAATGCAACACTGGTTGCTTACAGCTTAATTTATTTACTAAGTTGATGATGGGCAGCTTCAAAGGGTGTTTGCATTTTGAGGCTTTTAATGCCAACTGTGAAGTCTGAGAAATGTAAGGCATCCAGGAGCCACAGGGAATGTTGGAACTACTTCTGATGTCTGCTGGATACTGTCTGCTGCTTGATATTCCAGTACCCTTCAGAATGCTATTCTGTGGGGCCCAGTACACAGCTTAACACTTCATGTGCCTGGTGCTCCTACTGGATAAAAAAAATAATATAACACTTTAGAATGCATATTCCTTCACAGGAGGGGTGAGGGACAATACAGCAGCAGTCCAGGACTTTTTAATCTTTAAGATGTTGGTGAGAGCTCTAGAAAATGAAGGCTTCGAAGCCACAGGACACTTGGGTTTGTAAAACATTTGTTCCTAAAGTGAGTTGGCTTCACCTTTGACAGGAAAAAAATAATTGATTAGTTTTTTAAAAAACTAAAATGCTTTTTTTTCATATAATATATCATATATTTTGATCATGATTTTTCCCTCACACCCAACTTTCTGTTCTCTCTCTCTTTCTCTCTGTCTCTCTCTGTCTCTCTCTGTGTCTCTCTGTGTCTCTCTCTGTCTCTGTCTCTGTCTCTCTCTCTCTCTCTCTGTCTCTCTCTCTCTCTCTCTCTCACACACACACACACACACACACACACACACACACACACACACACACACACATCAAAACAATCAAAAGATTCTAGGTATGGAGCCTGTCCTGCACTGTGGTTGGACAGACCCAGCAACACTTCATTGCAGAAAACTGATTTTCCCTTTGTCAGCCATTTTCTCTGTAAATTCGAGGACTAAGGGTTCATTGCCTGTCTGCAAACTTTGTAGACCCTTCTCCCGGAGGTTTCTGTTTTCTCTCCGTCATGGAAACGCTGTCAGAGTAGTCTGGAGATTTTCCAACGTGTGTATGTAACTTCATCTTCTCAACAATCACACCAGGGACGCAGCACCATCCTTACAGGGCCCATTTCCGCTCTGACCAAAATGCATCTGCTATTTCCCTTTTCTTTCTATCCACATCCCCAGTAGCTGTTCTTAGAAATTTGTTTCATTGTGAGAATCCTTATGTATTTATTTTCCAGCAACAAGGTGTTTTGCATGATGTATAATGCCCATTTCTGATAGCGGTTCTTGCTCATAATATTTCTATGTCATGCATGTTACACAGCTCACCCTTCACTCTCACGGATACTATACAAGAAGCATTTGTATGCCATCTCAAAGACTCAAGATGGCGCCTCAAGAATCAGCTCCTTATCTAATGCCTGTGTTGATGACACAGTCAAGATCTCATCTTTCTAACTGCAGAGAGGCCTCAAGAAAATGTAAGGAAGACATTTTTTTCCGTAGTCAAATTCAGGATGTGCTTATCTTCGAATGGCTTAAACTGTGTATCAGTAAATTCTCTGTGAGTTTTCACATGAGTGGTCTTTCTGATGTTTGACCCTCAGATGGTCTGGATCAGAGTAATCTGGGCCTGTCCCACGTGTATGGAATTAGAACCTCTATTTTTGAAGCTTTGGAATGAACATTTTGAACAGGTCTTCCCAGGTGACCCTTACGTTCCCAGAGAAATAGAGCAGTGTATCTCAGTGTACAGCCAGGGGCCACTACCATCAAATCCTTAAGCAGTTGTATAAAATGTAGACTTCTAGGCCCCATCTCAGATAATATGATCAAGGTCTAAAGTCAACTTCTATGTTTAGTGTGCATCTTGTTAAGTACTTTGTGTAACCATTAGTCTGAATTTTATAAACATTTTCTGATATGCGTCTGGATGTAAAAAATATTCAGACCCAGTCTCCACACAAATACGTAGTTTGAGAAAGCAAAGCCAACCTGTGTTGATCAATGAAGCATAGTATATTCAAGTGCTAACCCATGTTATAGCAGCTAATCCCAGTACAAACAGATGAGAAAGACATGAAATAGGGTTGGGCTGTTCTAAGGACAACAAGTGGTTCCAAGGTTACCAGAAAAGTTGAGTTATTAATATTTTCCCAAGTCCCCGAAGTCTCCATGATTAAGATAATTAAACTGCAATCAGGAACTTCCGTCAGAGCTGCAACATCCCAGAACAGGGTGAGCAAGAGAACCTGAGATGAGTTTGGCTAATGGTGCGATGGTGGAGCCTCTACCTGGATGGCCCCAGAGCACGCCATCACTGCAGAACTGATGTCTCAGGTTTCCCCACCAGGAAAAACTTCAGGGTCACCCAGGAATGGTCAGGCTCCTGCTTCCCAATGGTCTGCTGCAGCGCACTGCCTTACACGGAGTCGGCTGCCAATACCTACCAACCACACAGTAGGCTCTATCAAATTTTCCTGCAATTGTTTCTTTCGCTTACCAATTCAGGAGTCAATCTTTATAGATTGCTGTGCTCTAGATAGTCATGGTCTTCTTTGTCTCTTCCGGGACAAGAAGAATATGGCACTCGTGGCAATCTGAATAAGAATGGTTCTCATAGATTCGTATATCTGAAGGCGTAGCCACTAGGGAGTGACACTATATGACAAGGGTTAGCAGGTATGGCCTTGTTGGAGGAAGTGTGTCACTGAAAGTGGGCTTGGAGGTTTTCAGAAGCCCACGCTAGGTCCAGATTTTCTGTCTCTATTTTCTATCTGTGTCTTGTGTCTCTTTGTCCCCCCCACCCCTCACCCCCCATGGATCAGGATGTCACTTTCAGTTACTTCTCTGGCCTACTGCCACCATGTTTTCTGACATGATAGTAATGGACTCAGCCCCTGAAACTGTAAGCCAGCCCCAGTTAAATATTTTCTTTTATAAGAGTTGCCTTGGACATAGTATCTCTTCATAGGAATAGAGCAGTGCCTAAACCAGCAGTGTCTTACCTGTAAGGCCATTCACTATGTAGACCCATACAGGAGATGATAGTCACCCTGCCAGGCGTCAGGATTCTTATCTTGACCCAAATGGCCACCTTTGAGCTCCTAAATTTTTAACTAAATATTATGATGATGATGATGATGATGGTGGTGGTGGTGGTGGTGGTGGTGGTGGTGGTGGTGGTGGTGATCGTTATTGTTTTGCACTTAGAGTTTATAAAGTGGCAGCTGTGCCTAATACAATTCTACTTTCTACTTCCAAACATTAACTCCCTAAAAAATTCTGCAACTGAGTTAGAAATCCTCCAGTATACAGAAGTTACTTTGCCTAAAACCATATGGAATCAAAGGGCTTTCTCAGCTCCTTTCTGCCCAGACCCCAGTGGCCACCCACCCTCCCCACAGCACCACCATGCTTAAAATACGGTCCGTCTCTATGCTCTCCTTGGTAAATTACCATGATTTTATAATATTTGCACATTTACTTACAGTGATCGGCCCATATCTTTTGTTCTGATTTGAAAAATATATTAACTTTACTAAAATGTCTTTACTCAGATGCCCCACAGAGATGTCTGGGGTACTTGAAACCTATATTCCTTATTTTTCTTGTTGCTCTGATAAAACACCTGACAAGTTCAACTTAAAGGCTTGCAGATTGACAATGCCATTTACATCATAGGTCATTGGTGCCACCCCTTAATTTCCCCATGATTCAGTCACTAAGGCTCCTTGTTTTCCTGTATGACCCTGACACCACACAGTTCCCAACAGGAAAGATTCCTGAATATTTGAGTACCACTCTTGCTCTGAGGTAAAGATTGCTTATCTTTAGAATGAAGACTTAGGTTTTATTCCCTTTGTTTAATATTTATTGGAAAAGACAGGCTTGACAAGGAGCCAGGACTCTGCCTTTGCCTCTGGAATTGGCTGTTGGGAAAGGCTGTGAAATTCTATTTGCATTGACAGCCAGGAAAGGGCCTTCATGCAGCTCTCTGCCAAACTGCTCTGTCTGCTTCAGCCCATCAGTGACTTCAAATATAAGATTATGTATGTCCCCGTCACTGAATCATAAAGGTGGGTCATCCCTCCTGAGCTGTAGCTCAGTGGTCCATAGGCAGTGTGGTTCCACAGTGTGATTTAAAAGGAAGCACAACGCCTTTCAGTAGTCGAAGATAGAAGACCATTTCTATCATTCTTTAAGTTCTCCAGGGGAACTTAAAGACGTTAGAACACAGCATCAGTCTCTCCTGGCCCACCAGTGTGAAATTTTTTAGGTCATTTGTAGTTGTAGTAATTAAGCAGTAAGCTAAACTGTGTGTTAGCTGAGTGATTCTTAGTTTGGTGTGTGTGTGTGTGTGTGTGTGTGTGTGTGTGTGTGTTTAATGTAAGCATATTAAATCATTAGGAAGATAATTTGTTCTGACATATGTGTTCTTAAGGTTTTGTATGCAGTAAGGTATTTTGAATGTAGGTGCTCGGGATTGCTAGGCCTCGGGAGAGAGAACTGTGCCAGAGAGAAATGGACCTAGCTTCACAGCATATCTGTTACATTTTTTGATCTGTGACAATTGCCATGAGGCAGTGGCAGCGTGGCTCAGGGTAAAGGCTTTCGATATAAAATGCAACCGATTTTGAACTGCACGACTCTGAGGAAGATGTTTACTAATTCCCCGAGCTTCATTCTCTTTATCTGTAAAATGGAGGCATCGATATTTATCCTATAGACTATAGGTGATAATAATATACAGCTCATTTCAAAAGGCTGGAAAAGTGGGCTGCAGAGCTGGGCCGTCAGCTAAGAGCACTTGCTTCCCTTAGAGTTTTCGTGCATTCAGTTCCCAGCACTCAAGGTAAGTGGCTCTCCACTGATCGCAACTCCAGGCCTTCTTATGCTCTTTTCTGGCCACCATGGTGACCTGAACATATATGGCACACACTTACGCATACACACACACACAAACTAAATAAATCTTCAGAAGGCTGGGAGATTTTCAAACTTCACCCAGGAGATTACACATGTTCGAACTGACAAATATGCTTAGCATGTATGAAATAGAACAAAATGTTTACAGCTATCAAAACATCCTATGGTACCCCATTAATATGTATATGTTTTCTATGTATCAGTTTAAAATGAAATCTAGGGGCTGGAGAGATGGCTCAAGGGTTAAGAGCACTGAATGCTCTTCCAGAGGTCCTGAGTTCAAGTCCCAGCAACCACATGGTGGCTCACAGCCATCTGTAATGGGATCTGATGCCCTCTTCTGGTGTGTCCGAAGACAGCTACAGTGTACTTATGTATAATAAGTAAAAACATCTTTAAAAGAATAAAATGAAATCTAATCCATATAATATTTACTTTGTAATCTATTGAGAAAATTATAGATGTGATACCTTATAACATCTTTGGGATGTCTGATGGGAAGTAGCCAATCAATGTGCAATATTTCTAGTTAAAAGAGTCACTAATAGGAAGAAACAGAAAGATAACAGAGTGAAGGAGATGTTTGGCTCATTTCTTTCCCTTGAGCACTATTTAGAGGAAGAGGAGACCATTTTCCGTGTGCTAATTGAAGCGATTATGTCATGTGGAGCCTTTCTCTCCTCCAGCCACTTCCTCAGATCTCACTTGGCATTTGTTGTTACAGGGCCTTTCCTCCTGAAGGGCAACCAGCAGCGTCTTAGGCTGTGAACACAGTCGTGGAAGAGTCAGGATCAATCGTTGTTCACTCTTTGAGAGCTTGTTGAAAACACATTCCCAGCCACAAACACCAGAGATCCGTGTTTCAGTCAGGAAAACCTAGCATCCCCGTGCAAAGAGCAGCTGTGGGTGAGAATTAAGACAGGGCTTTGCCTTTGAAAGAGCCAGTCCTGGAGTCTTGAGCCTATTAATTAGAGACAGATACCATAAGCTAGACATATGTCCAGACCTGTTAGGAACCAGATGCACCTGCTAAAAATGTCAAGCTAATTTCCAATACATATCCCTAAAGTTGAAAGCTCTGTTCTTAGGTTAAGAACACACACACACACACACACACACACACACACACACACACACACACACACTGAGTTAAGCATTTTTCTCGTTTTGCATGTAAGTGTACCTAGCTGTGTATAACCATAGACCTCCTTAAGACATGTCCAGCTTCATAAAACCTTTCAAAAGAGGGCATTAGCATATGCAGTCCCCAGCTCCTTCACTGAAGGGACTAGATGACATGGCTGCTGCTTACCTGGATATGATAAATGAGTCTCCCTGACCTGTATTTCATGAGAAGTTACAGACTCTTGGCAGAAGAAATCATTTTCCCAGTTTCCATTGGTCCCCTTTAGTACATGATTCTGTAGGGAGAGCCAACCTTCTTAGTTTCAACCACATCTTCTCGGTGCCCAAGGATCACTTCTGTGCTCAATGTTCTTGGGCATTTAGCTCACCCCACTGTCTGTTTTATTACCGTGACTGTCTTATATCCTAGAGTATTCATTTCCATTGCATTAATCTTTATATAGCTTCAACAAAAGGCCTTTCATTGGGCTTGATATCACGTTAAAGGTCCAGTGTTTCGATGTGAACACACTTTGCAGCGCTAGATTAAAATACCCCCAATTGTTTTCTACTTCTTTTTAAAAATCAGGGGATAGCACTTAAGGGAGCGAGTGCCTTTAAATGTCCTATTGAGTGGCATTGTACTGACATCTCTAATTCAGAATGATAAATCACCTCACCTATACTGCCAAGCTGTGCCTTTTTAACAGCACTGCCCAAAGCTAATCTGGCCAAGAATGCAGGCTTCCCTGGAATGGTCCTTAACCTTTCAAAGCTGGGGATAAAGCAAGCCTGGCTTCTTCCATCATTAACCCATTGCATGACCTCAACCAGGATGTTCAGCCATTCTGTGCCACAGTTTCCAAGATCAATAGTAGCCAGAGACATCTGTGAAGTGGTTTGTGCAATGTCGGGTACTGACGAGCACGTGTGAACTGGCTCACAACGCATCGCTTTTTTAAGGGGCCACTAGATAGGAGCACATTTTGTAAGTGATCTCACTCCTCTTTCACATCGAGGACATGGGAGGGCTGTTCATACCATTCCCATTTTGCAGGTGAAAAGACTGAGAGGCACCAAAGACAAGTCACTAGAACAAAGCCCCTCTGCAGGAAGTAAGAGAGAAAACAGAATCCCAAAGCGATTGTCTGAAAACCAAGCCAACAGTTGTAAACAGGTATTGTTCCCTTGTGGTGTTTAGAATGAGAGTGTCCCCTGTTAGTGGCACTGCTTAGGGAGATGCTGCCTTGCTGTTCAGGACAGGCTTTGAGATTTCATCATCGACCCACTGATTGTCAGATCGCTCTTTCTGCTTCCTGCTTGCAATCCAAAAGGGTGCTTGCGCAGTGTCATGCCCCTGCCACCATACCAGCCACTTGCTGTCACGGCCCCTCTCTGTGATCAACTCTTAACCCTTTGGAGCCATGTGCCAAAATAAACTTTCTTTTATTTTGCTCTGTTGGCCAGGGTGTTTTATCACAACAGACGAGCAGCCGGTAAACCTTTGATCTAAACGATGTTATTGGCCAAGCAGAATGTAGTCAAGTGGTAGTGGGCATGAAGAACAGCCAGAGGCCCGAATGAATCCGCATGAAGTATCCGACTCGGCCTCTCCAGGGGAGAGAGCTCCTGCCTTGCAAGGAGACAGTTAGCTGTGTCAGAGACTGCTTTTATTATCACAATTAGGGGATGTTGCCTGCAGTTAGTGAAGGAGGGGGGCCATAGGTTGTACCCTATAACAACCGCCCCCTCTTCCGCCAAAGAATAGCCACAATTCTGAAGCATCCCATAGCTAGAATGTTCTGCCTGTGCATCTCCAATGGAGGTATTTGACACTTTTTATGGCTAAAGTACCTACATGTGTCTATTTGATGATGATGAATTCCATATTGTTAGGATGTGGCCTACGGTGAAGATGACAGCCCTCCTCCCATATTTCAATCTTTATTGATCAATTTTTAAATGCCTGATCATGTTTCACCAAGAAAACTTAGCAGCCATTCAAAGAGAAACGCAAAAGAATCCCCGGCTATATGTCACAGTGATCCGAGAGGCTTTACCCAATGTCCTTGCTCCAAAAAAATTCTGACTCATTTGGTTTGGTATGGCTTGGTGAGTTTAGTGTACACTCAGAGTTAAGCATCATTAGCTGTACTGGATTGAGGTGTTCAGATGAGTAGAATGCAGGTAGCACAGTGGCTTAATAGTGGGTTGGATATTAAAAGCTAAACATAAAGAATAGAAGGATTCGAAATGTTTGCAGTAACCGTCCAGCGATGCACTACACGAACCTTTCATGAGGAAACAGAAGAGTCGTACTTTATATACCCAAAGTCACATTTTCCAAAGGGCCTGACCTGTCAACCACTCAATGTCAAGAAACGACGAATAAATAGTACAGGTTAAAGGGAATAAAGAGACATAGAAACTGAATTCCTCACATAGTAAGGGACATCTGTGAGATAATCTTCGAAACCTAAGTGCAGTTTGTAGAGTTCTGTACTAGTTTGTCTCTTGTCACTGGTGTGAAATACCTGGTTGAAGAGCAATTTGAAGTAGGGTGTGTGTTGTGGCTCATGGCTCAAGGGTACAGTCCATCATGGCGGGAAAGTCCAGGCAGTGGGAGGGGAGCTTGAAACAGCTGCTGACATCGCATCTGCAGCCAATCAGATTTCCACAGTGTAGATTAGTCTCTCAAGGGAAGGCAGGCAGCAGAATGATTTACACCCACAGTGGTAATTTATCTAGTGGTCAGCTTCATGACAGAAAATTGATGAGATTTGGGTGACCGTGTGGTAACTTGAGTCCATTTGGGTTAGAACAGAGAGGCCGAGGCAAAGACAAGGCAAACACAGCCCACAGAGAAAACAATAAGAGCGGGCAACAGGAAATCATTGCAAGAGAGTTCTGCTGGCCTTTCATTTTCTGATCAATCTCTGTCTTAAATCACTTTTTTTTAAAGAAACAAAACATATGTCCTTTCCTTGTCCTCTCAGGCAGACCCTTTCTATGTTCAGCCTGTACTTGTGTTCCATTTACATGCGTGAGCCACAGGGGTGCCTGGATGAATCCAACATCTAGTTAGAGGGGATGTGAACCCATGTATGAGCCAATGGCTGCAACAAACTGCCCCCCTGTGCCCCACGCACCCACACTTGATACTCCTTGAACTCATCTGAAAACTGCAGGCTCCAGCAGGATGAGATAAATGTTAGCGACTGCTCAGCCAAAAGGCTGATTTACTGGAATCTAGAGTGTTTCCATAGACAGAAACTCATAGGCTACTTTGAAGAGGTACAATTTGAATTCCTCATTTGTGAGAGTGGGGTGGCTCCTTTCAAACCCTTTGTATTCAAAAAAGGGTTCCCTAAAGTAGCCTTTGGTTGGAAAAGCCTTGTACCTTGTGTAACTGTTAAGATCCAAGAGGGGACTAGACAGATGGAGAATGGAATTAAACTGCATCGCTCCTGATTCCGTGGGTATGGGTAGATGAACAGGTTTCATGGAGGAGAAATAGAACCCACTCTATAGCCAGTTCTTCATAGAGATGCTGCTTCTCCTGTGGGAACTGCTTGCTTCTACTCACAGCTTGTGCTAAGGCGAAATATACTTTATAACCAACACAGAGTCCAGAATTCTCTTGGGCCATATTAGACTATGTAGTTGAAAAAAATCAAATACTTTCCCCAATATTCTGTGTGTGTGCCTGTAGAGCTCTAGGTTGATATTGGAAGTCATCCTCAATGGCTCTTTTTCAAATTTACTGAGGCAGGGACTCACAACGAAACACAGAGCTCATAAGCCCAGTCTCTTAACCCATTTCCTCGAGGATCTGTCTCTGGCTTCTGATGCTGAAATTACAGGTGGACCCCCACTCCCATCTGGCATTTCCATATGTTCTGGAGATCTGAACTCCAGCCCTCTTGTTTGAGTGACAAGCAATTTAACCACCAAGTCATCTCACCAACCTATAAATCAAATCTTGACCTCCTAATTTGTTTTCTTCCTAAACGTGGCAGAATGTTGACTCTACTTCTGTCTTCTCTCTAAAATCCTCTCCATTTGGAAGAAGGGACCTACTCTTTGGCATGCTGATGTCATCATGGGAGACATCAGTTATCAGTGTTTATACCCGTGGAATGTCTTCTGTTTTATAGGTTACTTTTGAATCCTATCTGACCCTTTAGCACGTATTTCCAGAGTTTGAACATGAGACCTAATCATACCTTAAGAGGGGAAGAGCCTATGACTTAACAGCTGGGTAGGGAAGCAATGTCTCCATTCGATTGTCCTTCCAGTACTCTGTCATTAGTTGGGCTATGACTTAGGGTTTCCATTGCTGTGAAAAGATACCATGACCAAGGCAACTCATAATTGCAAACATTTAGTTAGGCTGGCTTATAGAGGTTCAGCCTACTGTCATCGTGGCAGGAAGGATGGCAGTGTCCAGGCAGACATGGTGCTAGAAGAGCTGAGAGTTCTGCATCTTGATCTGAAGGCAATCAGAAGGAGACTCTTTCTCTTCTTCAGGCAGCCTGGAGGAGGCTCTCTTATGCACTGGGCAGACCTTGAGCACCTTGGACACCTAAGTGTTTTTCTTACTCAAGAATAACAAAGTAGAAGATACTTGTGCTAATAATATTTTTAAAAGGATTTGTAATCTTATGTGACAAGCTGCTCAAAGAACAACAATGATTTTGTGTGTCATCTAAATGGCCTTGCAAAGGTTAGTATTTGAGAGAAGGTGGTGGAGAGCTAAGTCCTAATTGGGTCAACTCACCAAGTATTTTACATGATGATCGCATCCTCACTGTGAATTTTAGAGAGCTATGAACCATAGACTCGGGGATATAAAAGCAATATTAGCCTTTATTTTGTTCTTAGCAAAATTAGTATCTTTCATGATACTATGCCAGCTGGTTTTAAAACCATAGTCTTAGTCACTTCTGGCTTTTCACCTAGTGATTATAGGATTTCTCTGAGTCAGTTCACTTCCAGATGGATATTGAATTGAAAAATCCTTGCACATTTTCAAAGCATTCAGGTGTGGCTGTTGGGAAAGGATGTCCTTGTCTAAATTTACCCAAACAGATATCCATCACTATATCCTCCACTGGTGGTCCTTAATCATCTGCATCCTTTCCCCTTGGCTTAGAGAGCTCATACTTCCTATGAGGATTCTTCCGTTTTCCTCCTTCTGGCCACAGCTTTCCCTGGATCTCCTCTTCTTCCTGTATCAGTGCAATTCTTGAAACAGTTCATAAAGTTCTTTGTAGCTCTTGGTGACACCAGAGCTATGCATCAAAATGCACTCAGGCAGTCTCAAGGCCTTTGCGTGGACTGCCATAGAGCCGTGCCTAGGCTACTGTTCCATAGAAAATGGCAACAGCTGAATTTCTGTCTTCCTGGTCTCTGCCCTCTCCAGGAAACAAGGCACGAATGCTGTATTTCATCTTAGTTCAGGGGGATCCCAGAATCCTACCCACCCCTTTCCCTCTAGAAGTTTTAACTAAGATACCATAGGGCCTTGAACCCTTCCTGTCTAAACATTTTTCAAAATCATTTCTTTTGGTAATGACAACTGGCCTCACAAAACATACCCTCAAATACTTTAATATCAGCGGCCAGATCGCAGCTTTTTAACTAAAAGGAAAATAATTTGCTCCTTTCCTTTTCTGCTTCGACAACTAAGGAAGTAGGCAGCCCACATTTAGCTGCCTGGATAAGGGTTTAGTGAAAGACTCCTTCAGTACGTTTACCCCTCTAAAACCATAACCAATATTCAAAGAAGAAGAAGTTCCGCCAGCAAATGTTTTTTCTGTTATCAAAGGTTCACAGGCTGGAAGCCTCCTTGTCTGGATGAAGCTCTGTGTCAATCACAGACCAGGAAGGCAGCTAAAACGCTGCCGGAAAGCACAAGATAAAAATCGGCCCAATGCACGTGGTTTCTGCTGCATGAAGCAGAGGAAGCGCCATGCTGTGGCTTGTTCTGCTGAAACATTCACCTTTCAACAACAGCTCACACAGCCAGCCTTTTCACTGAGCTGACTCTAGGCAGACACTGCCCAGAACCCAGTGCCGAAAACACACACCAATCATGACTGTATTTTTGTTACTCCTGCAAAATTCTTACAGCTAGCTGAAAAGATGACTGTCACCGTCAGCCTGCCAGCTACCTTTGCCTTTTAAGAAAATTGCCAGTGCCATGACATATGCAGCCATTCAGCAAACTCATTGTTGATTCCTTGCTCTCTGGGATCCTGGAATACTATAATGGTACCAAACTAGTGACAATATATCTCTTCCTCTATACAGAGCCATGCACTTATGAAATGGTGCACTAGCTTGTTTCCCCCATGATCAAATAATTTGGGTAGAAAAATGTCTAAAGATAAATGTAAAATTGACCTCAGTGGAGGATTAGCACCTGAGCACTTCTTTATCTGAAAAGTGATAGCCACACTTTGCCTTTGTATTCGGAGGGTTGGGAACACCCATGAGACAGCCATCAAAAAAGGTAGTTTACCTGCGAGCAATGTATGAAGCACTATATACTACCCCACTCTTAGGCTGATCTTGTCAATATCATGGGCAGGAGTAAATGCTCAGAATATGATTGCCATGAAATCCCATCTACTGGGCATGGCATAACCATTGCGTCCTGGAATTCACAGCAGCTGCAGTTACCCAGACAAGATCAAGCCAATCCAAGTTCCCACATAGACAGGAGTGGTGTGGGCATCTGGGTTGCTTTCTAGGCCCCACTCCTTATGGAAGAGCTACAGAGTGGTGGTACCTGCTACAGAAGAGAAAAATCATTCTTCTTTGGGAGTGTGGCCTCTGGAAGGTTTCCCATGCATCAGTAGATTGCCCCATATCCCTACAGTTATGGAAAGCACTAATTGTACTTAGTATATTGTCAAAGAAGACAACATGAATTAAGAGGAGGACTGTATTAGGGGAATATGGTGAGAATTATAAAGGAGGGAAAGGGAGAATAGATATCTTCATATTTTCTTGTATACATATATGAAATGCTAAAAGAAACACACACACACACACACACACACACACACACACACACAAACTGTTTCTATTGGTGAAACAGTAAAAATCGGAGAATCCAATACTCTTTATAAAAGGAGAATAAAAAACCCACTAATGTCTAAATGTCTACTGGCCTCATTGCCTTTTTGTCCAAATGTTGGCTTAAGGCCAGAAGGTTGCTGAGAAAGCAGTGTGTGCATGAGGTACCCACAACCAAAACGGAATAGCAGCCCACCCTCCCCCCACCCCCTGCCTCAAATAGCTAGGAACTCAGCCATGGTCACTGTTCCTCGCAAAAAGGCAATCAAGCCAGTACCAAGCAGAGGGTAGGACAGCTTTCTCTCGCTCTCCATAGCTATCTTGTGTTCCATCAAGCTGTGACCCGGCATCTGTGTTTCTGAGTCACTGTGTACACCCCAAAGCTTGATGAGGACACAGTATCCAATTTATTATAAAAATTGGAACACAAGTATGAGTGCCCTTCCTTGGTACTAAAGAAGAAATTAATTTTGTACAAAACTCCTTTTTCAAATTTGTCTGATCGTTATCTCTTCACAGTGCCTTGTGAAATAATTCCTTGGTTTGGTGGGTTTATTTTTCAGTTCCCTGAGCTCTTACTCATGCAGGTTGAACTGCAAAAGAAATTGCCAGTGTTCAATGGTTTTCTGACCTTCAAGAAATGCAATTTCATGCATTTCAAGCTCATATAAGCTCTATATGTACTTCTGTCTTGAAATAGCAAACTTAGAAAGTATTCGTGATTTAGTCACTCTTCTTTTGCTGTGAAGAGACGCCATGATCACGGCAACTCTTACCAAAGAAGGCATTGATTTGGGGACTTGCTTACAGTATCAGAGGTTTAGTCTGTCATCATGGTGGAGACCATGGTGTTAGAGTGTAGCTGAGAACACATCCTGATCTACAGGTGAAGAAGGAGAGAGAACCTGGCCTAGCATGGGCTTTTGAAATCTCCAATTCCTCCTCTAGTAACAGTTTCTTTAACAAGGCCACACCTACTCCAACAAGGCCACACCTCCTAATCCTTCTCAAATAGTGCTGCTTCCTGATGACTAAGCATTAAAATATATCAGTCTATGGAGTCATTCTTATTCGAACCATCACAACTTGATTTGTCACTAATGAACTCTCTCTGACATGGCAGGAACAAAATGAGAAGGCCATCTGCAGTATTAAATATAGAACAAGGAATCATGAAGCAATCAGAAATCCTTGTTACTCTACGTGAGGGCTTATCAAAAACCAGACGGGTCAACTGAAGAGATGGTCCAGTGGGTAGGAGTAGCTTGATATTCAAGCACTCAAATACCCAGCATTTGTGAAAGAAACCTAGATCATGTGGTCATGTTTGGGCCTGGAACCCCAGCTCTGGGGCTACTGAGTAGAGACAGAAGGAACACTCAGGTTTGAGGTCTGCCAGCATAGCCCGGATTCAGAGAGAAATCCTGTCTCAAAGGAATAAAGTGAAGAGTAACAGACCAGGACATCCAACATCTATCTCTCTTTTGCCTCTCCAAGTGCATGTAGGTGCATATGCACATATGTGTATACACATACACACGTGTGCACGCACGTGCGTGCATGGGCTCTCTCTCTTTTTCTCTCAAGAAGAATCATATAGGTACATATTTCAGATTTAGTGGGCCACATGTCTTCACTCTGTGTTGTTCTTCAAAGTCCCAATATGTAACAAATGAAAGTGAATGTGATACAATAAAACTTTATTGGCATAAACAAGCAGAAAATTGGAATTGACTGTGGTTTGGTAAACTGCTTCCTAGGAAACAGAAATGGGATAAAAAAACATCCCTATGTACCCTGTGTTCATACTTCTGAACTCCATAGGATGTGGTATATTTGTGACCCCCCCCAAGACAAAAATCAGGTAGCAGTTGTGGTTTTTGGTTCATGGAACAGGGGGTATAGAACATTTGGCTAGAAAATGACATATTCAGACAGGGAAATGAGGACCAATGTCAGTGTAGATGTCTTACCTTACACATGCAAGGTCTTGGGTGCCACCTTCAGGGCACAAAACAAAACCATAGAGCCAGATTCTGCATATTTGCAAATTTGCACACACACATTCTGGAATAAATTTAAATTACTATTGTCTGTGTGTATGATATGTATAGCAGGTATGCAAATACCACAGCACACATAGAGATCAGAGGGAAACTCTGAGTTCTTCTACTTTATTTGGGTTCTGGGGTTTGAACTTAGGCTCTCATGCTTGCAGGATAAAAGCTTCACCCACTGAGTCATCTCACTGACCTCAAATCCAAGCGTTTCTTAAACCGGGTCCTCTGACCAAGCTATTCTTGTGTGGTGGTGAAATACATCCATATTCGGCAATTTAGGGGCTCAAAATGCCTACTACATGTCTCCTGGGGAGTGGATACAACTTAGATATAGCTGTCCCTTGGAGACATAGCAGAAAGTATGAAGCCAAAGGAGAGGGATAAAGAGACATGTGGTGTAGCAGGCCTGTTAAGCAAAGCAAGAGGATCTAAGGGACAGAGCCTCAAGAAGACATTTGATAGAATAACTCTAATAAGTTGGAACCTGGAGGGATAAGATTCTGGTGTTAATGAGACAAAAGGTTGATATCTTCCACAGGAATAGAAAGGACGTTAGACATTCTAGGAATGAGACAGATGTGAATGTTTAATGAGACAACTGGCAAGACATATCCCCCACGAAGAGCACGAAACAGTGTTTTCTGAAATAGAAAATCCAAATTCCAATGGGTGAGGCTATTGAATAGGAAGACAGGACCGGTGGCCTAGAATTCCTACAACCCTGGGCACTGGGAGCCAAAACTCAGGTCCTCTGCAAGAGCGCATGCTCTTGACCACTGAGCCACCTCCCAGCTCCAAGGTCCTTGATTTTAAACATTGCTATGATGACTTGAGGGTTCTCCTCTGTATGCATCAAATCCCACCCAAGGGCTGGTTCATTTCCACCATTAGCCATGTGGCTGCTCTGATCTGGGCTTTATAACGTTCAACTTTCAGGTAAGCATTTGGCCTATGTCATAGCAGAGAGACTCGAGGAATGCTAAAGAGCCATGTCACTGGTCAGAAGCTCTGGAACAAGCAAAGCTGGGTGAGATTTGGAGACCTGGAGCTCATTTTCATTTCATAGAGGCAGAGGGCTGTATTGTTCTTAGAAACATAGTGCCTACCCTCGGATGTGCCACCCTAAAGGGACATGAAACAGAAAGGAGTTGTCCTAGGTTTACCTGAAGGCATGTTGGCACACTGTTTATTAGCTCAGACAAGATCTAATGCCACTGAAATATATTGGGCATGGGCTCTTCTTCTAACCCTATCCAATAGACTGCCCATTAATAGTGGAAAAGGAATCTGTTGATTATGACAGTAAAATGTAGGCACTGGTTACAAGAATAAAGCTATCAACTGGAGTAACAGTAACCATTAACTCCAGATGGACTTGTTAGTCCCAAGACGAAGAACACTGGTACCCAAGGATGTTGTCATAACTACCAACAGTAAATGAACTCATTCAGCATATGGGCTAACCTTCATGTCTCAAAGGATCCTGTTTGGGCTTTTTAAAACTTAGATTTACGGAATACCAACTACCTGTGGATTTGTTGAAATGAAAGGTGGGAATTAATTTACAGATGCAAGGGCCTGGCACCTGAAGTGATGCCCATTCAACAACATTTGAGGATAGAGGAAAGATGCAGCTGCAGGTGCTGCTGGTGCTGGTGCTGGTGGTGATGGTAATTGTAGTGGCCTCTTGTCCACAGGCCGGACTATAAGTGATTTCCTTAAAACTATTTTGTGCGGTATGTGCAGGTGTGTGTGTGTGTGTGTGTGTGTGTGTGTGTGTGTGTGTGTGTGCGCACAGAGACCCTTCTGCCTTTGCCTCCCCAGCACTAGGATTACAAGTAGACCCCACGACACCTCACATTCTTTATGCAGGTTCTGAGGATTGAGCTTGCAACACAAATACTGCCTTCTCCCAGACCCAGTGTGAAACTGCTGAACAGCGCTCATCCTCAGGGAGGGCTCTTAGGTGTTAGCAGTTCCTGCTACTTCTAAAATCCTGCTACTAAAAAAATTCGAAGCCCCTGTGTGTACTTGGGAAGTGCCCAACAGCTATGCTAAGCAGTCGCACTCCATAGTTGAAATATGACCAGCATCCTTTTCTTTGACCTACCTACGAATTTCAGCCACTGTCTTAGTCAGGGTTACTACTGCCATAATGAACCACCACGACCAAAAAGCAAGTTGAAGATGAAAAGGTTTATTTGGCTTGCACATCCATAATGCTATTCATCACTGAAGGAAGTCAGGGCACAAACCTGGAGGCAGAAGCTGATGCAGAGGCCATGAGTGGGTGATGCTTACCAGCTTGTTCCCCATGGCTTACTCAGCCGTTCTTTTTTTTTTTTTTGGTTCTTTTTTTTTTTTTTTTTTCGGAGCTGGGGACCGAACCCAGGGCCTTGCGCTTCCCAGGCAAGCGCTCTACCACTGAGCTAAATCCCCAACCCCTACTCAGCCGTTCTTATAGAATCCAGGACCACCAGCCTGAGAATGGCACCACCCATATTGGGCTGGCCCCTCCCCCATTATCACTAATCGAGAAAATTCCTTATACTTGTATCTCGTGTAGACATTTTCTCAACTGAGGTCCATCCTCTCTGGTGACTCTAGCCTTTATCAAGGTGACACAAAAGCAGCCAGTACAGCCACCATCAAAACATAGCCCATAAGCAGCCTTTAGTAGAGAGACACTGGTGTAAACTAAGATTAGCAGAGGAACCCTGAACATCTGGGTGGGTTCCTTCTGTAGACAGATCTACCAGGTCTCTCCAATGAGCTGAAGTACATGGTTCATGGATCCCTGGCTGAGAAGATTAGTTAGTTGAGAACCATAGAGCCACTGTGCCAAGACACTTCTGAGGTCACGGAATAATGAATAGCAACCTCCCAGTTCCAGTGTCCTGGTAACAATGTATTATATAATAATTCTAATTACAGTGGTCACTAACTGTGAGTTACTGGTTTCTCCAGCTTCCTGGCCTCATTCCAAATGGATTTATGTCACACAAAGAGAAATGGTTCTCCATGTAGTTCTTAGTAAAAAAATGTGAGGTTTGAATCAAACCTCTTCCAGGACTCCTTGATTGAGACTCATGGAGGCAGCGATAGATGCAAAAGCAAGAGGAACTTTCTTGTCCTCACTTCGAGAGAGAGACGACCCCGAGTAGACTCTAGCAGGGAGTTATGTACCTTTGATAGAGGCAGATTTCAAACAATAAGGGCAGAATTTGAACAATCGTAACTAGGCAGGGGACTACTGGTGGGGCAAAGCGACACTCAAACTGACTCATGGTCAGTGGACTGTCCGGGACTTTCCAAGGGGGGTCAGTTGGGGAGTCACAGGTGGCTTTGTCTGACAGTTGGCTTGCAGTTGTTCCAGGAACTAAACTAACTCTACGCCCTGAAAGGGAGGGGTCTTTGTGCTCGGAGGTTTGTGGTAGAAGTTTTCCACTGGCCTTAGATTGACCTCAACTCTGGCTCTTTCAAAGTCATCTTACTTGACTGGCAAGGGTCTGAGCCCTAAATCAAATACATGAAAGAAACATGAAACACATATGTGTACCACATGCATATTGAGGGAGAAATACAGCTTCATTGCCCTAATACCAGGTTTAGCTGCTTCTGGTATGAACTGCCCATGTAAAACTCTCATTTTTTTATGTCACTTACATATTTATGTGATTTTTTTTTTACCATTAGAAGCTACTGGTAAGGGAGAAGCTAGTTCAACTCCTACGAAAAGGAGTATGGAGGTTCTCAAGGAACCGAAATTAGATCTACAATGGGAGCCATCTATCTCACACCAGAAAGACAATACTTCAGCTCTCTTTCCTTTAACAGACGAAGCTTCTTTCTGATTTCCTGCCATTTCTCCTGGGACTACATGAGCATCCCTTGCGAGACACCAGCAAAAGTGACTGAGGACACAAGCTGTGTCCATCCTTTTGAACGAGCTGTAAGCAAGGAGATGAACGCTGTGTCAGACCCTGTTTCCCTCTGCCATCGGTGGGCTAGCCTGGGAGTTCAATCTACAAGGCTAGGAGCCGGATTCTCTTTGGTGAATTTCCAGTCTGTAGCTAAGGCTGCCCCCCTTAGAGAAAGTATTCATTCTACTCTAACCCCCTCTATTTCTTTAACTGTCTCAGGAATTCACTGTAAGTAGAAATGAGCGTATATGGAGGTGGGGATTAGAGAGGACAGAACCATACTCAAGCCTGAGCTGCATATAATTGCTGGCCTATGAATTCCCAATTAGAAATTTAGTCACTGTAGACAATGGTGTTCTAACACTGAGCTGTGGCCATAGTTGGTTTTGTCATGCAGGTTCAGCCTTAGGTGGTGTTGACTCTCTTGCTTCAGTTTGCAAAGGCTTTTGTTTGGGTTCCTTGTATCCTGGGGGTGGGGGTGGGAGTGGGGGTGGGGGTGAGGGATTGAAGCAATTGAGTTTTTTTTTATTTTGAATATCAAGAAAATAGAATGAGAGAAGGTTGCATGCAATTTTAGCATTCAAGCCCATCCTGTCTTCCGATCAGGAAGAACAAACAGAGGCTGAGTGAGATAGAAAAGGAGAAATGGGAGAAGAGGCAGAACTGATAGAGAAACAAGAGAAGCAGAAAAACTGCACAGTTAGATTTAATGATTGCATCATAAAAGCTGCTCGAGCCTGCCTCTTTAAGGAACGCCAAGGCCACTTCAATTTCATGGCAAGAAGTAAGTAAAAGGATTCGACACTGTATTTGCAACCTCGCTTTGATCGGATGCCAAGTAGGGAAATGAACGGATTAAACTTCAAATTGCCCATCTTCAAAAGGACGTGCTAGGGAACTTATTTAGAATTTAGCCTTTTAATTTAACATAACACTTCCTAACCATGTGCTCATCAATTATTGAAAGACCAATCAGAAAGCAGGCCTTTCCTCCTTGAGAATCTGGAACACTGCCTTTATCGAATTCCATTTCTGCTTTTTTTTTTAAAGTAAATGTGTGTGTGTGTGTGTGTGTGTGTGTGTGTGTGTGTGTGTGTGTGTGTGTGTGTGTTCATAAATGTGGCTGTAGAGGCAAGAAGAGGGTGCCAGATCTCCTAGAGCTGGAGTTACAGTTTTGTGAGTAGCTGATATAGGTGCTGGGAACCCAAGCCCAAGTCCTTTGCGAGAGCAACAAGCTCCTTTAAACACTGAGTCATCTCTCCAGTCCCTCTTTCCCTACCTTCTAATTACATCATCATGCGGTGTCCCTGGGAGATGGATTTCCCAAAATGAGCCTGCAAGCTAGAAAGCATCAGTAGGCCCTTGACCTGCAGTTTAGAAAGCAAACGAAGTCTCTTCCAGAAGCTTCTTGCCATGAAAATAAACCTAAGACTCAGGCAGGCCCGGGCTAGTAGAACGTGCTCAGTTCTCCTCCGCGTCCGTGTTCTTCAGTTCTATACCTGTGACTGTCTAACAGGGCACTGGGGGTGTGAGGCTTAGAACCCCTCAGAAATGGAGAGGAGGAAAGAGAGCAGCAGAAAAACAATGGGAAACGTAAAGTTTGTGCTTTAATTTTAGTTTTAACAATTGAGCCATTCTTTTAAAATCCTCATACCTGTCTCTTAATATGATACAAATGCCATTTCAGTTTCATGGAAAATCAGTTAGAAAATGCCGTTTAAAAATAATCAAGTTAATATGAATATGTAAGTCTTTTGATCGTGGTGCCCTCCCACTTAAAGTCACAATCTCATTTGCATGCATCAGATTAAACACATATTCTATTTACCACCTATTCTCTGCACTCTTTCTTAACAGCACCCCTGACAGACACACATCCATAATGGCACAGTCACCTGAGGAGAGATTCTGAGTTTTTGAAAGACTCTAAGGAAGTAGAAATTAAACCTGGACAGAGGAAGGGAATGTGATTATGGATGTGTCAGATTCAATCTTGCCTTTCCCACAGCATCTTTATACAAAGGATCCTAAGTCACTTGGCTAGTGCATGTAGAGGATCTGACTTGATCAACGAATAGAACAAATACTCCAATTGGTGGAGTGTGGGTCGGAAGGCTATTCTTCCAACATTAACTCACTCATTTCTCTACCTAAAACAAAATAGCATGTCCCGGAGAGAAGTGAACAGAAGTGAAAGAGAGCCTGGAGAGAGAACAACCTTCCTTTGGGACCTTTATGTTTGCCTAGAATCAAGGGAACAGAATGGGGCAGGGGTGGGGTATGAGGTTAGTAGGGTAAGTATTAACCATCTTCTAAATGGCCTTGAATCTTTAGCTGTACTTTGTTTTGAAAACTATCGGGAGCCTTAACAGATTATAGAGGAAGGGCCATGCTTGAGATTTTCTTTTAGAAAATCCTCTCTAACAGTGACCATTCCAGGTTGCTTTTCAAATAAGAAGCATGCCTAGAACAGTCACAGGGCTAGCTTCTGGAAGCTCAGAAATCAGTGGTAACATGAAGACAGGATAGGGGGAGTGAGGGCTGAAGAACGATGAATCCAGAGAATTCAGGGGTTGTTGAGTGCTTAACGTCAGTGAGGAAGAGGAAGGGCCAGGACATTTAGCTTCTGGTTTAAGCAACTGGGAAGATGGGGACAGATAAACAGCGATTTCTAACTTGGCTTTAGAACCATTTATTTAAGGTACTTGTGGGCTATCTCACAGCATCTACCCGGGACACAATGGGATACGGGGTTTCAGCTTGGGTGTCATGCCTGAGGCATCATTCATCATATTGTCTGCATTGAACTTGCCAGGTAATTTAGGCTGGCTGGCCAGTGAGCCCGAGGGATCCTCCTGTCTCTGCCATTTCAACTCTGGTATAACAAATACACATCACCATGATTTGTTTTCGATATTATGGTTTGGGATCAAAGTCAGGTTTCACTCAGCAAGCACTTTCCTAACACCTGTGAAGCTCTTCAGAAAAGAAAGAAATGTCCGGGACTAACTGGGTGTACTCGCTGGTTTTGTATGCCAACTTGACACAAAGTAGAGTCATCAGAGAGGAAGGAGCCTCGGTTGAGGAGATGCCTTCCTGAGATCCAGCTGTACAGCATCTTCTCAATTAATGTTCAACGGTGGAGGGGGACATCCCTGGGCTGGTGGTTTTGAGTTCTGTAAGAGCAAGCCATGCGAAGCAAGCCAGGAAGCAGCACCCTTCCCTGGCTTCTGCATCAACTCCTGCCTCCAGGTTTCTGCACTGTTTGAGTTCCTGTCCTGACTTCCTTCAATAATAAACAGCAGTACGGAAGTATAAGTGAAATAAACCCTTTCCTTCCCAACTTGCTTTTTGGTCATAATATTTTGTTGCAGCAACAAAAACCCTAACTAAGACACGTGGGCTTTGCATTTTAAGCATTTATAGTTAATTTTATATGATGCATGTAAACATTCCTATTTGCTCTTTATAGTCTTAAATGATTATGGACAGAGGCACTGGTGGATACAGACAGAGACATGGGCAAAAATTGAACTGAATATAGACAGTGATATTTATATGAGTACATAGACATAGAAATAAAATATCTTCTACCTTCTAATATGATATTAATAATAACAACTCACATACTGCACTCACACTTCAAATACCTTAATTGTATTGATTTACATCATACTAGGGACACCTCACAGAGATGGATGCTGTTATTGTTCCCATTTATAGAAAAAATAATGGAGATATCAGTGTGTCAAGGTAGATTGGGACCAGGATTTGAAGTAGGTCCCGAGTGAGGCGACCATCAGTATTGTGACCCAGCATGTTCTGACTATAAGAAGGCAGCCAGATATTTCCTTTGTTCCAAACACTGTGCTCCTTACACATCTGTATACAGCCTTAAGTTGCTTATACTTAGTAGGTAAATCAACACTTGACTATAAAGTCCAATTCCATCTCCAATTACATGAGCATAGTTGGAGCCTACATCTGACCAGATTGATGCTCGCCACAGATGAACTCGCACAATAAAGGTCAGAGCAGGGAAAGAGTAGATGCCTCAGGAGAGGACAAAGCTTTCATTGGCTCTTGAGAAATGTCCCAAGTGAGGTGACCATCAATACTGTGGCCCAGCATGTTCTGACTATAAGAGGGCAGCTAGATACTTCCTTTGTTTGGAATAGATGACCATGAGCCCAGGCCCAATGAGCTGATTAGCAGAGGTCAGCGTTCCCGTCTGTTCTCAGAGGGCTTGTCTAGCCTACCCTTTTCATCATCCTGTAGATGACTACCTCTCTGTTGCTCCTATGAGCTCAGACATGCCTTTGGTGAGGCAAGAGTTCTGGTTAGCCTTCTATTGCTGTGTTAAAAACCATGACCATTAGAAACTTGGGGAGGAAGGGATTTGTTTGGCTTATCCATTCTGGGGCATAGTCCATCATGAAAAGTCAGGGCAGGAATTCAAAGCACAAAGGCACAGAGACAGGAACTGAAGCAGGGACTATGGATGGATGCCGCTTACTGTCTTGCTCCCAAGGCTTATCATCAACTAGTTTTCTTATCCCTTCCAGAAGCAGCTGCACAAGAGTAGCACTGTTCACGATGGGCTGGGTCCTGTTGTATTAATCACTAATCAAGAAAATGCTCCATAGACATACATGCCTGCAGTCCCGTCCTAATTAAGGTGTCTTCTTCCCAAAGGACTGTAGTCTGGATGAAGTTGACAAAAACCAGCCAGTGCACTTGAGCTAATCTCAAAGCTCCAAGATATTTACAAGTAGATGATTGCTTGGTATAACCAAGAACCACATACCTGGGGCTGGTTGGATCGGACCAGAATAACTTGGATTAACGGGATGAGAGAATCTTACACAGAGATTAAGTAGCCCGTCACCTTGTGGAGTTTGAACCAATGAGGTTCACACACAAATAGCATCTACAGATTTCTGTATTCATTTAGTTATCTGACTCTCTACTCCTTATTAGATAGCCATGAACTAGGTTCCAAGCAAACAGGCTCCGGCAAGGAGGGGATATGCTAAGCAATATAGACTGTATGTCATTGGCTGAAATTCTATTACTAATCATCGGTAACAAGACTGGTTGAACTGACTTCATGATGGGAGGGTCAAATTTCTTTGCTCTCATCCTGGTGATTAAACCTTCTAGGGAGATGACCAAGTCAGCTAAAAGACTGATACTGTGACCACGAGAAGGAAAGTATATTCATGTATCTTCATCCCTGGTTCACAAAGCTCCAGCACCCTTTAAGTAGCCAGAAGTGATGTGTCTTCTGGTGTGCTAATGGAAAAGATGGGGACCCGTGTCAGTCTCAGGTGAGAGTTTCCTATCAAGGCAAACTCTGATTAGAAGGTGGGTAAATTCCCAGAGGAAGAGACAGATAGAGTTCATCACCAGCAGCCGATGGTGAACTGTGTCCATGTAAGGAGGCCTCCATGCAAACCCAAAAGGTCAGAGTTTAGGAAGCCTCTTGTGGAATTACTGGGAGGGTGGTGTGTCTAGGAGTGTGGAAGGTGTGTGTGTGTGGCTTCTTACACACTTGCTATGTGCTTTCCACTATGTGGCTGTTGCTAAGTTGGCTCCTTTGTAATGAATGGATAAATGTAACTATGGTGAGGGAAACTTTGTGGGAACCAACTTTGTGAGTATTACGTCAGGAGCACATAATAACCTTTATCTTGTGATTGGCATTTAAACTGGGCACAGTCTTATAGAACCCTCACCAGTGGCCTGACACTGTCTCCAGGTGGATGGTACTATAAATTGTGCAGCACCCAGTGGAGAATTCGTGAGGAACACACAGTTTAATGATTAGAAGTGCAGTAGCTAAGAGTAGAGAGTAGCAAGTAGGTGTCTCTATATTTTTTGGTCACAGACACTAGCATTTAGCTTAGCTGGGCTGTAACCCTAGACTCTGGGCCTCTGTGCATGATGCCACCCTGTTTTCATCTTGGGCATACTTCTGGAAGAGAACGAGCTTTTTTCCTTACACTATTCTATTACACTGGCCACTGGGGTCACATGTTTTCATATTTTCCTAAGAGTTGCAGAAACTATAAGTTTTTATTCTAATTCTTTATGATAACTTTCATACCAACATTTATATTATTTTGATTAATGAGGGATTTCCTAAGTTGTAAATGTTTGATCTCATCTCTGGTCAAAAGACCATTGTCACTCCTATATATTATTTTGGCTTGGGATTTGGGGAAATCTGTTCTCATCTTTTGTTTTGTTCTTGTTTCTGGTTTTTCTGTTTGTTTTCCTGGTTTTGAACATGTAACAGCTCAGTAGAATCAGGGAGATGGAGACTCTCGGAACAAAACAACCTGCAGTTACCTCACACGGCAATGCTGTGCAGCCAGCTGGGGAGAGCAGAGCAGAATGGTGCATGCTGGGTAATGTTCTGTGCTGAGAGGTGTTCATGGGGAAACAGTGGTGTTAGAAAGTGAGGCTTCTTTTACAGTTTGGGATTTTTATTTATCATGTTTCTCCTGGGTCCTTATGAAAGGGACTTAGAGCTCTTTCCAAAGACTTCCTTTTCTCAAAGTAGACCTGGGATATGAATTCTGCCCATTTCTTTTATCGATGAAGAAAACTTCCGACTTCCCTGTAGAGACTAGAAAAAGGAGAAAATGAAAACTTTCATCATGATCCCTCAACTGACAAGCTAAGTTCCCAGCCTGCACTTAAAAACGCCGAATCCATCGAAAGATAGAAAACTTGAAATCCTACATTCTCCAAGTGATGAAGGACGTGCGATAATGAGCAGAAGAGGGGACCGTTTGTTGGAGAGGAAGACATTGTCGAGAAAGGAGGAGAGGGTTGAGCGAAGCAGTGTGGGAAGGATAAAAAAGAGCACAGTATAAGGGATGTTTATGAGTACTGTTGTGAAGCCCATTACATGGCGGCATGCTCATTTACAAAAAGGAAAACCTCCTGGGACTGAAGACAGGGCTCAGAGCTTGTACAGCTCTTACAGGGGGCTCTAATTTGGTTCCTACTACCCACTTCACGTAGCTCACCAGTTTGGTTCCTACTGCCCGCTTCATGTAATTTACCAGCTGTAACACCAGCTCCAAGGGATGCAATGCCCTTTTCGGACACGTACCCATTCCCACCTCCCCTCCCCGCACACACCATTTAAAAACAATGCCTGCTATGTGTGTTACCAATGATAAACCACAAGCTTTAAAGCCCAGATTTATTTTGGAAAAATTGTATCCACTAGACTTTTTGGTAATCCATATTCTTGGTTGTCATTTTAAAATTGTATGACTACACTCATCATTCTGTAAGGCCATATGACTTAGGGGAGTTGTTTTACATGACAGTAACCACTATTATAAAATCATACAGGGGTTAAAAATAAACTCTGCTGAAAGGACAACGTTAGATCCATGAGCCTTAACATAGTTAAAGGGGTATTTATTTGTGGCTTCAGAGTCTGAGCTGCAACAACCTTCAGAAGCGACTATTTGTCGAGCCTTGTAGCATCAAGGAAGAACAGCCACATTCCTGGGAGGCTATCATACCATGTACACCTTCCCCACTGCGCATTACTACACACTGCCATAGTGCACTGGGAGTAGATGGAAAATTAAAAGTGAGATGACTTGCAAACCTGGAAAGCAATGGCAACCTTCTGACCGTATCTCGTCATCTTTCAGAAAACAGAAATTTCCCATAATAGGGTTTATGACATACAGAAGGCTTTATTACTGTCGCTTTGAAATGAAATCATAAGTAAATACTTTCCAACTTCTGTTTTATGTCTTGTACGATCAATGTTAAGAGTGAAAACCAACACTATAAAAGCTCACTCCTTTGACTCTCTAGCGATATCTGAGAGTTCAGTATCCTAAGGCCGAATAGTAGAGACAGCCATGATGGAACAACGTAGAGGCTACAGGGAGATCTCACAGCCAAATCTGAGGGATTCCACAGTGAAGAAAACTGCCCGGTGAGAACCACAACATTTAACTGTGTGCTTAGCTGACACTGGGAATCAACACAGTAATAGATTTGCTATGGTGGAGGTGGAAGACCCCTGTGGCTGATCTTCCTGTGTAGTTGTTTTGTCTATAAGTACATTGAAGGGCTAGATGTGTGTGTCTTCCTCTAGTCAAATTGTCTTTTATCCCATTATGAATATTTATAATGTCACTTATGGAAACCTTTTCATTTTTGGCCAGATCTCACTCACCCTCATTGCAAGCTCCTGAAAACATAGAAGCAGACAGCAGATGTTTATTATCAACACCCTAGGTATGAAGCCCTATATGGTCCAGTGAAAACCCTGGCCCCTGAGCACTGAACTGGAACTCCAAGTATGGGTATCAGGAGCTCCTTTTGCGACTCCATTCTCTAGGCTAGGCCCTGTACTATATAAGAGTAAACACTAGCTCAAGAGCAATGGATAATCAAGGATGCATTTGTTTCTCTCTCTTTGGGAGAATGGATGTGTGTGAGTAGCTTCTTGGGTACCCACTTTAATCTTCCCCACAAGGATGGACCGTAACTTGGAGTTATACTCTAAATAAACCATCTTGTTCTCTGTTTCCCTAGCTTTTTGGCAGGATATTTTCTCACAGCAACAGGAATGACATAGGACACTTATGTTAGAAGATGAGGCCAGGCAACTATGGTGTGGAAGTGACTATTGACGATCAGTAGACAGCTAGTGCTGCTGGTTGGCTGTTGAAAACATAGAGCACAGACATAGGGCCATTTGCTTGAGCCCTTGGCCCAACTCTTGACTGTTTTCCTCTAACATGAGCATGTATGGTTGGCAGCTCAAACTGATAAGCATCATATTTTAAAAAATGATAGTAATATGAAAAATGGATATTCACTGAGGGACCCACCCTCTACTACTCAGTTGCTTGTTCTTAGACCTTGGTGAGATGGGGAGAGAGAACCTATCAACTGAAAAAATAGGTGACCCAGAGAGAACTCAAGAATTTGCTCCTAAAATACATGCTAAATGAATAATGAGTTTTTATCATCCTAAACTCTCCCATTCCTGAGGATGCTCATAACTAGTCAAACCATTGGCTAAGTTTTGGCCAACTCAGAGCACTCCTACTGTGCAAAGGGAAAGGGTGCTAATTATCAGAACTCCTATCTGGAAAGCACAGGACTGGGAGAAAGGATTCCTTAAGGAACGCCTTACAGTGGTAACTAGAGACCAGGCTGTGGGGCTGGTTTGCCCCAAGACTTGAGAGATGATGGAGAAAACCCATTATTGTGCTTATGGCAAGGAAAGATGCTTGGTTTGCTACTGTGAGGGAGAGAGAAAAGAACAAAGATGGGAAAGAGGGAGAAAGAATCTATCAAATGTCTATAAGTATAAGGAAGCAAACAAGCCCAGAGCTTTGGGTTCTCGGGATAAAATGACATATTGCTATACAAGAGAAAGAGTGGACGGGCATGGGAGATAAGCATGAAGAGCTATGGTGGGTTCAGCCTGGGCTGTTCTAGGTTTGGGAGGACCGTGGGAGTGTACATAAAAGGCTAGGACAAATACTTCTGGATGCCAGAGAGAGAGAAAGCTCTTCCCCGACCACAGAGATCTGTCCTAAAAGGCTGCAGGACTCATGAGTTCCGAACCCCACACCATCCTCTTTCCTGTGGTTACAGTGTTAGCCTCGGGCCATTTTATATTTATCCTGCCTTTACTTACACTAACAACATTCCTTCCTGTCAGTCTTGTGGTCTGATTATTCACATGGTTCAAAAGCACCTCTGAAGCCGGGACCCCAGGGGCTTTGACTGATCTTAACTTACCAAATGAGCTGGGACTATTAATTTGTAAAATGATGAGAGTGAGGAGGGAAAGGTTAAATTCACCATCCACTAGGTCAACTTGAGGTTAAAATTCTATGAGTTTGAAGCTGGAGAGATGGCTCAATAAGTCAGGTTCCAATTAAAAGCAAGGACAATGCAGGTGGAACCCCAGTGCTGGGGAAGGGACTGGAAAAGGTCAATTCTGGAGTTCATAACCCAGCCAGCCTAACTAAAAGGATGACCTCTGGTTCACTGGGAGACTGTACCTCAAAAACCAAGGTGGAAAGAGATTGGGAACAACACTGGGCAACAACTGCTGGCCCCAACCTGTGCATAAGACACAAGAATACTTAAAGCACACACATACAATTCTATGAATCTTGTAGAAGCCAGTGTTCATGCATTTTGACAAAATACTGTTGACTGTTGGAATTTAAAACCCAGGAGCTTTTTTAATTGTAGATATTTTTCTCTTAAGACCCATTTCACCATTAAAAAATGTACAGGGCTTAATATACACCAGTTTTCTACTTGTAAGTTCTCTAAGAAGAACTCTATAGATAGTGTTAAATATATACACACGGGGTTGGGTATTTAGCTCAGTGGTAGAGCGCTTGCCTAGCAAGCCCAAGGCCCTGGGATCAGTCCCCAGCTCCGAAAAAAATATATATATATACATATATATATACATACATACACACACACACACACACACACACACACGTTTAGTTCTCTGAATTTCCTTTTATTACTCTGGGTGTTCTCTTATTTGTGGCTGCGTTTTACTGCCATATTAAACTTTTAGACAGCCACATGTAAGAGTTAAATAAGCCCCATCGGTGTAGCCTCCTAAGACCTAAGGAGAGACCAGGCCTTGTACCAAGTTAACATGCAATAGGTGTTTTCCATTAGAAATAAAATTGTGTATTGAATTAAGCATTTTAAATCATTGCTTTGTATCAGAGTCTTAGCTCTACTGCAGGGAGGAAAAAAGGGAAATCTTAGTGGTTTGGTACAATAAAGGTTGATTTGTTTATTTTTGTTAATGCTGAAACAAAGTTGGCTGTAGGTCCTATAGCAACTACTTTTCTTTCTCGTGGCTACCCAGGCTAAGGAAGCTTCTGTTTCTGGCCACTGTGCCTTCTGTTTTAACTTTCTTCTCTCAACAACCAAGGCTGCCTGCTTTTGTCATGTGACACCATGTGAGACTCCTGACCAACGGATTTCTCTCTCTGTTTTTATCAGGAAAAATTTGAGGGACTGTTCCGGACCTATGACGAATGTGTGACGTTTCAGCTGTTTAAGAGTTTCCGACGGGTTCGAATAAATTTCAGCCACCCCAAAGCTGCAGCCCGTGCCCGGATAGAGCTTCATGAGACCCAGTTCAGAGGGAAGAAGCTGAAACTCTACTTTGCACAGGTAAGTCTTCGCCCTGCTGTTTTGGCCCAACAGGTACTTGTTGCTTTTTCAGAAGAACCAGATTCAATTTCTAGCACCCACCTGGTAGTCCACGAACATCTGGTGCCCTCCTCTGACCCTTTAGGGTGTCAGACACACGCATGGTGCATATATACATATGTATATATACAACACATTCATGCACATAAAACTTAATTTATAAATAAAAAAGTCATTGTTAATTGAAAAATAAATTAAATTAAAATGTAAC
The DNA here is from genome assembly GCF_021556685.1 of Rattus norvegicus. Taxonomy (NCBI): domain Eukaryota; kingdom Metazoa; phylum Chordata; class Mammalia; order Rodentia; family Muridae; genus Rattus; species Rattus norvegicus. The sequence goes on along the minus strand of NC_141542.1, from coordinate 32,186,727 downwards.
TGGAAAGATGGTTATGCAGTTAAGAGAGCTGGCTGCTCTTCTAGAGAACTTGAGTTCCATTCCTAGCACTAATATGGTGTCTCATAATTGTCTGTAACCCGTGGGGATCCAATGCCCTCTTCTAGCCTCCCTAGATACTATGCACCCATGAATAGGTTTGCTGTTACAGTGAGTTCACTAAGAAATTAATTTAATGGCTATCTAAGACCTGCTCAAGATAAGCCAGTCAACATTCTAGAATGGAGAGGAAAAGGGAACCATGAGCCCCCACCTCCAATTGAGGGGCTTTAGACAGTTAATGAATGTTAGGGGAGGGAGGATGTTTCCTTGGTGGTGTGATCTCTGGTAGGTTGAGTATGTTCCAGGGGATGGTCCTTTTAAAGTCAGTACAAATTGGACTCGGTAGATATGAAAACACAAGGAGGGGAAAGGAATGCAAATCTGATCAAAATACATTTATCTCTGAATTAATGTTTATAAAACAAGGAGAGAATTAGATACAGCTACTGAGTCCCAGACTGAGCAGTATCTGTGTCCTAGGACAGAGGCTCTAAGAGCTGCCAAGCTAAACTCTAACTAGGACAAGTCACAGAACCTCAATGAGACTTGGAGTCCTCATCTATAAGATGGCAATGATGACGTTATCAACCCATATAGCTGCCATGATGATGACATGGAAAGCTGTGTGCAGCAGTGCCTAGATTTTGGTAAAGGCACAATAAATTCCAGCTAGGAACTGCAATAGAACCGATCGCACCACAGTTGACTCCCAACCTTCCTGACAGAATTGTGAGTAAAATTTAAATGATAAGCTTAATGGTTTGATAAACATATTCATGAAAAAGTTACAAATCCATGAAATTAATTTTATGTTTTGCAAAACCAAACGCTCACTATTCTGAACAGGGCTAGGTAGCACATAGAGAAGTTCGTGAAGCCCATAGCACTAGTTGTTAGTATCCATTCTCCATCAAGGCTTTATCTATCACTAGGGAACAGTCACCTCTCAAATGTGGCTTCAGCCACAGACTCCTGCTAAAATCCTACATCTCTTATAAATTCGTGTAGCTAGGGCAATCTTAGATCATCATTTATTAAAATCTGCTTCAGAACCAGTTGTGTCAGCTACAGAGTCCTGCTAAAATCCTTCATCTCTTATAAATTCGCATAGCTAGGACAATCTTAGATCATTGCTTATTAAAACCTGCATCAGGACCAGTTGTGATAGTGTATGCCTGTAATCCCAGCACTCTAGAGCCTGAAGCAGGAGACCTGAGGCCAGCCTGAGCTGTACAGTAAGGTAGGTACATAGATACGTGATACATACATACATACATACATACATACATACATACATACATACATACATAGATGATAGATAGATGATAGATGCATAGATACATAAGATGATAGGTAGGTAGATAGATAGACAGACAGACAGATAGGATCCCATTAAAAGGTAACAGTGAGTTACTATGTGACTCAGAAATACTCTTCTAGGTACTAAAAATAGGGAACTCAAACAAATACTTTGGCAGGAATATTTATAACAGTCCTGTTCACAAGGCCAACAGTGAGAACTGCCTAAAGTTGTTTAACAGACAAAGTGATAAAGAGACTATAGTATGTCCACAAAAAGGGATATTACTCAACTGTAAAAAAAAAAAGAGAGAGAGAGAGAGAAAGAAATGTTGATAATCCATCACCAAATAATGTGCCTTTAAAACACAATGGGAAGCTAGACAAAAAGCTCACCTGTTCTATGGTTCTAGTCTCATAAAAGTTAGGTAAGTTTAGAGAAGTAGACACAGCTTGACCAACTGTCAGGGGGAAGTAGGAAACCTCAGTGGTAGTCTTCATTTAAGGGGTGCATAGTTTTCCTTAGAGCAATGGGAAGGTTAAGGCGTTGTTCTTAACCTTCCTAATGTTGCACCCCTTTAATACAATTCCTCATGATGCGGTGACTCCAAACCACAAAATTATTTTTGTTGCTACATTGTAACTGTAATTTTGCTACTATTATGAATTATAATATGGCAATGTGTGTCTTCTGATGGCCTTAGGCAGCACTCTGGCTTGCTGGCCATCTAGCCTAAACTTATTGGTGAGATCAAGGTTAAAAAAAAACAAAACAAGGCACTGGTACCTAAGAAAGGACATCAGAAGTTGACCATTAGCTTCCACATGTACACACTCACAAGTGCACGCAAAGAAGTGCAGGGCTCAGCAACCCACTTTAGAAGCCCCCTAGGTAACCCTGGTACTCATTAAAAGACAGGAGCTGCTGTTTTAAAGACTAAGTCAAACAAGGAGTTCAGTCCACCATGTATTGTGAGGAGTGGTTGCCACTACAGTCTGGTCCTCACTGAAGCCCTACCCAGCTACAAGCATGGACAATCACATGTCTCACTATCTTGTTTGAAAGGTCCAGACCCCAGAGACAGATGGAGACAAACTGCATTTGGCACCCCCACAGCCTGCCAAACAGTTCCTCATCTCACCCCCTTCATCTCCTCCCGTTGGCTGGAAGCCTATCAGCGATGCCACACCAGTCCTCAACTACGACCTCCTTTATGCCGTGGCCAAACTAGGACCAGGTAAGTGCTTGCCCCCTCTTCAAACTAACCATTAGTCAGCAACCCAGAGCTGCCAAGTAAAACTAACAAGCTTGACTGCATAGGTTTCCCATCATACCTGCATTTCAGTGGATTCCTTGCTCCCTGTGGAAAATGGGAGGGAGGGATGATGGATGAGGAAACAGTGCCCAGCTCCGCACCTTCTGCAAAGTAACTCGGGAGCCTCTCCTAAGAAGACTCTGATTCTGGTTTGCAATTCAGGACTTAGATGCAGAAATAGCTACCCAGTGTTGGAGTTTCTCTGTGTATATGCAGAGATGCTCTCTCAGCTGGCAAGAGGCTACCTTGCTATCTTGACAGTTTTATTATTACCACAGATATGAGTATGTATACTGGAATCCTCTAATATATGTACCATCCTTTTTATAAAAATGAAGGCTTCCAAGTCCTGCAAGAAGTTCATGAAGTTGTGTGTGTGTGTGTGTTGTGTGTGTGTGTGTACACACATATATATTGCATATAAGTATGTATGCAGTCACATTGTTCCAGTGTTGATACGTGTTGCTTAATTGTTCATTCCAGTTACAGGCATTTACTGCCATACTTTTATGCTTTTTTGTGGATAGATATTTGGATTTTTTCTAAGTTTTTGTATTATAATCAAAGCTACCATTACCATTCTTGTGTGGACCTCTTTATGTACTTCTCTAGTGTTATTGCAGATTTTATACCCAGCAGTGATACCATGTCTAGCTGATGAAGCTCCTTTGTACTTCAAATTACTTTTCCTTGTCTTCTACAAAGAAAGGAAATGATTGGAATGGAAGGGGCAAAAATCAGCACTGTCAAAAGGAAAGATGAATACTGGCCCTTAAGTCAGTTCTTTGTGCTAGTGGTTCTTCTAGAGTAACTCAGGACTTTAAGAAAACAACCCTAACATCCTGACTCCACCCTAAGAGAGGTAAAGTCCAGAAACCTCTACTGATTCTAACCGACAGGTGAGTTTAAAAGCCACTGGTACCTAGATGCTAAATTCTAAGAATAAAGAACTTATAATACAGTCTCCCCAGTATGTATTACACAGTCAGGGAAGTGTTTGATTCGGAGTCACCCATCCTAGAAACCTGATTCTCATATGTACCATACGTTGTCAACCATGGGAATTAGAGTGGACAATGATCCTGGTTTGCCAATGATGCAAAGATTGGGATGTGGGACTTCTGTGTTAAAACCAGGAAATTCCTAAGAAGAAATGGTTGCTCTACTATATTCAATAAAGATGGAATCTGATTTGATTAATTATAATTCTCTCTGAGAGAATGGCTGCCTGTTCACTGTGAATCTTACCTCAGAAGCAAACTTCTCCTGGTGGAACCATGAGCCACTTGGCTTCTGGGGCCTTAGAAATGGCCATGGTTTCGCCCTCAGAGAGCCTCTGTGAGAAGCAGTAGGTATGCAGATTAGGCATGTAAGGGAGGTGATGGGATTTATGAGTACCTGGTTCACTTTCTCGAGTCCCAAATCTACAGTCTCCAATCAAGGAGGGCCATGACTCTGAAGGGCATTAGCATGGTGGCATGTACAAAAACAGGTTTACTCAAGTCAAGCCTTGGAAGGCCATTACTCAACACAGAGGCAAGAACCCTCTAAAGCCAAAAAGCCCCTGCAGGCTGCCAGCTTGACTCAGCTATGAACAGGTACACGTGAATGGACGTGTTGGATAATTGTTTTGAACATCAGCACATAAAACTTCCTGGAGAATCACCAAGACCCTGGGTGGCTGAGTTACATTTTATAGGAATGGAGCCTGGGGTTCCAGGGTGAGAACATGAATTACTGAGAACACTGCCAGGTAATTACAAGGCTTTGCTCATCATCCTTCAATGTAAGAGAGAGTGTGTGTGTGTGTGTGTGTGTGTGTGTGTGTGTCTGTGTGTGTGTGTATGCACACGTGTGCATGTGCTCATATGCACATATTTGTATGTATGGATGTAGTCTAGAGGTCAAACTCTAGTACCACTCTTCAGGTATCATCTACCTTTTCTGCTGTTTGTTGAGAGAGAATCTCACATGGTCAAATGACCTGGAACTCGATAAGTAACTAAGCTGACTGGCCAGAGATTCTTGGGGACCCACCTCTCTCTATCTCCTCAGCAGTAGGTTTATAAGTGTGTACCACTATGCCCATATGGCCTCTTGACAGTAGGTGTTCATGTTTAAACAACAAGCACTTCATCAGCTGGGAGCCATATTGCAGCCTGGTCTTCAGTCTTTACCAAAGTGGCTCCTTGGTATAAAATGTGTAGGTGTCGCAGCTCAACTGACACGTGCTTTGCCTACTGAGAGCTAGTAATCCAGTAAAATCTATTCTTTTTGTTGTTGTTTTGCTTTATCAAGGATATAAACTTCTATTTGGAGTCAGTGCCAGCAGAGAGTAGAACAGAGAGGAGATGAGGGCCAGCCTCAGCCTCCTCACTGGCTAGAAGTCACTCTCAGGGACAGACATGACCTAAATGTTAGAAAGGGTACATAGGACAGGGATTAGGCCCTGGCAGGGATACTTGTAGAACCTGTCACAAAAGAGGCAGAGAGGAAATGACCTCAGACAGTCAGGATAGGAGGGGTGTTTCCTGTGAATATTGAGCACAGGTGATTGACAGTGTTCAAAGGCAGGCTAACCTATGGCCTTCACCTCCCTGCCTCACATAAATGTATCTTGCACCATTTTGCAAGTGCCCTAGAGCTATTATCTTCTGCATGATAGACTAAGGGACTGAGCTGTGGTAAGACAGATGGATTTTCTCAGAGGAATGCAGCTGGGTAGTCGTCTCTTGTGATTCCAGGCAGGAATGAAGCTCCACTAGTTGGCCAGATGGTCTTCTGTTGTGTAGTATGGCCAACTTTAGGCCTGTTTTGCTTGGACACAGGATAACTTCTGTGAGTTGATGGTGTAAGTTCCCTGAGTTGATGGTGATCATTAATACCACACCAGCCTTTCAGAAAGCCCGACCCCAAGTATAGGGTGCACAAAGATGCACCAGTTCACTGCCATGTGCAATAGCAAATGCCAAGGTCACCAACATCTAGGGTTTCATCCTTTGCAAGGACAACTGACACTGTGTCCTTGGAATGTCTGCGACCTGGATGGAGTTGTTGTTGCTGTTGTTGCTGTTGTTGCTGTTGTTGCTGTTGCTGTTGTTTGGGGTTTTTAAACATTGCTATCTTCATTCCTTGTCAGCAGTTTGACACTGTTTCTCTTTTCGTCTACATCCAATGCGGATAAGTGACTTGTGTCCAATAACAGGGCTGAAATTACCAGAGGTCACATTAAAAGCCAGCATCATCACTTATCTGGTGCTAAAAAAGAACATCCAAGACTTGATAATTTATAGCGACAGAGAGGTTTCTTTTGGCTAGTAGTTCTGAAGGCCAGGAAGTCCAGGAATGTAATGTGAGCAGCTGCCCACTCATATGACATCCAAAGGACATGAGACAGCCAGGTGTGGGAGAGTACACCCTTATTCTCAGGTTTTGGGAGGTAGAGGCAGGTGGATCTCTGTCAGTTTGAGCCAGCTAGTCTAATAGCAAGTTCCCGGACTATATTCACTCAGATATATATATATATATATATATATATATATATATATATATATATATATATATATATATATAGTGATACCCTATCTTTTAAACAAAGACTCCACAGAGGAGTTTGGGACATGCTCTACAACGGCCCACTCTTGTGCTAACCAAACCTCGTAAATACAAGACTGGCATTAATCCATTCATTAGTACACAGCCATCGTGACCCAAATGCTCCCCCATGCTGCTACAGTAAGGAAGTGGAGATCTAATATATGAACTTATGGTGGGCCATCCAGTTACAGAAGAGGCTATTTCAGGCACAACCAGGAAGGTTCAACACTACATACTCTGAATTACCCCAACTCGGTGCCACAGAAAAATTTAAAAGAAAAACCACATTTGTCTTCCATGGGACACATGTGACAAATACTCCCTTCTCCTGTGGTCATTTCCTATTGTTGAACTCCAGCTCTTCCCTGCTTTTCAAAAGGAACATATGTGCTTTACCCATGTTGGCATTCTCCACTCCTGCCAGCGCCTGGCACATAGTAGATGCTCAATAAATATTGGATGGCTGAATACATAAACAAATGGGTGTCTCGGATGTTAGCCTCCTTAGAGACGGCATCTTCCGCAGCAGATTGTTGCTTTTCCTTGGCTTTAGCCAGACTGAGTCAGACAGCACTTAATTAATGTTAGCAATAACAAAAAAGACTTCCAGTATCGCCGTTAAAAATGATTTCATAAAGTTCGTTTCTTTAATCCTTGGGCAGCACCATTTCGGTGGCAAAGTATAACTCACTGGCATTAAGGGATAATTACCTGAGTTCTGGTTCTTTAAAGCGTACCATTTCTATGAGTTGTTTGAGAATTTCATACGAAGTATTTTGATCACGTTTACCCCTGCCCCTCCCCCATAACCCTTTTCAGGTCTACGCACTACCTCTCCCACACATCTCCAATTTTGTGCCATTCTTGCTCTCGTGGGTCTGACACTATCCTCTGCAACACAATCAAGCTTCCAAGCCCATGCTCCTATGGAAGATAGACTCGCCCTTTCCCAGAGACCACCAAGTATTCACAGCCTCCCTGTTGAGATGAACTATTCCTGATCCAATTCCATTTGTGTGCTAAAAGATGCCTGCCTTGGTTTTTTTAAGGCCTAGCTCAGGCAGCTACAGCGGCTGTGAGCTCATGAGGGCAGAGGTCATACATCACATCCAGAAGACACCCGCCCCCCCGCCCCCCAATCCTTCCTACTTCTGACTCTTATAATCTTTCTATCCCTTTCCCCCCAAGTGATTCCCAGCCTTGGAAAAGGTGGTGTGAGTAGTTGTCCCTTGTGACTGAACACACCACAGACATCTATTCTCTGCCCTTTGATTAGTTGTGAGTTTCTGAATTAACCACCATCCTGCATATACCCCAGGCCTTTCTTCTTCCAGGGGCGGGGTAGTCTCCGTCCTTGCTTTACTAAAATGGCTATCTGGGGCCTGGAGCACCGACTTTGTTCTCTTTTGCTCTGTGTATGGGGTGTTTACAGTCTCTAAGAAACAGAGGCTTCCTGTGATCTGTTTAGCACTGATGCCAAGGCTTCCGACCTGGTAATGCGCTAGAATTCTTTGTTTCTATTTGTTTCCCGGTATCTGCTATTCTGGATTGGAGAAGCAGTGTGGTGCTATATTCTTTGGGTAATGTGATAGGAAAAAAAAAAAGGAAAGGAAAAATAAAATCCCAGCACAGCCAAAACAGTGTACGCGCAGGAGCGGGCATAAACTGCAAACAGACTGCCAACCAACTAAATGAGATGCTGAGCAGATGTGAAGTGCTGGGCCTTTGTTCTGCTCTCTGGAGGGCGCAGAAGGTCATGCTCACTGCCACCGAGAATGCCCACAGGGGAATAAAAAACATTGTCTATTCTTTTCTCCCCTCCTGCTATTTTTAGCTCTGCATGGCGAGATCAGTTTTAGTTAACAGCCGAGGGGAGTTTTTAAATGGTGCTTCGGTTTCAAGTTGCCCATGTCTGCTATATTTAGATACTCTCCCCCACCCCCCACCCCCACGATTTCTACTCTATCAAAACATGTCGTCGTAAAGAAGCTTGGCTGCAGTCACCGCTCAGCACACAGTCTCCCTTCAAGTGGAAAAATATCTCTCACTAATTAATGTAACTCACCAAGGAAGACATATCTATTCCAAGCTCTGAGTCAGAGGTAAGGAGAATTCTTCTTTCGCAAATATAAATTGGCGCCCATACTTTGGGTGTATGGTGTGAATACTGCATGTTCCAAGACAGGTATGCTTTGCTCACAGGCATGAACTGTACACACAACAGCCAGCATCCCCCATCTCCAGTCTGCATGCTCTACAACCATGGCTCCCCACACGCAGGGGATGCGGAGCTCTGATTCTCCAACGGGCATTCGACTGTTTCTAGTTCCTCTCCAAGAGGTTTCCCTGAAGAGGGGAGTCACACCTGTGGAAAGGTCTTCCTTCTCAACAAGGTCCCGGATGCATCTCAGTTCTGCCAAGCAGCCACATAAAATCCCCACAGGCCTTATTTTGTCTGTTCTTCTTCCCTCTGTCTTTGTTCCATGAATTCAGGCCTTCGGTCTATCAATATATTCTGTGAAGTTACCTGGGCCCTACAGGTTGAGGAGGGACCAAAGATAAATGGCCACCATGATGAGATAGGTAGAAGAAACCTGTGGAAGAGGTTAATTGCTTTTGTTATAAATCTGAAGTTTTCCTCTCCCAGGTCTTCCTCTCTGTAAATCTCTTTCAACCTCTTCAGAAACAGGACAGAGAGGAAGGATACTAGAAATCAAAGTGAAGGTCATTTTCCTATTATGGCTTCATATTGCATCTACCCCTGCACAGCTCAGACCCCTCATCTATGACAGGAGGGAATATGACAGCGACTGTGGTAACTGACCTGGACTGGAGCATACTGCTCCTCTCCTGGGCTGACCAAGGCTGAGTATAAATGTGTGCAAACACCAAGGAATCAGAGAAAAACCTTTACAGACAACTGAGTTGTTTGAAATGCCTCTTTAATTCCAGTCCTCCTTACCATCCTTAAAAGTATTGTCTCTGCTCTTGGGTTATCTTGTGAATTGGGTCAGTGAGAGGGCTCAGCAGGTAACAGTCCTTGGTGCCAAGCCAGATGGCATGAGTTCAATTCCCCAGGCCCTACTTGGTGGAAGGAGAGAATTGACTTCTGAAAGTTGTCCTCTGACCTCCACACACTCTGTGGTACATGCACAAACATCCACAGATCCACGCTAAATAAATTAAATAGATAGATAGATAAATAAATGTTTTTAAAAAACATTTTAAATCTAGTGAATGGACAGCTACTAGATGGCTGTGATTTTAAGTGTTCAATTCCCTCTGCCCTTCATCCCTGGTCTTTTCTAGTTGCAAAGAATATCTGCCATGAAGTTAGGCTCTCTTCTTGCTTTGAGGTACTGACTGCCACTCAAGGTGTAAGCGTGAGGCTTGGCCGCATCTTTTATGTACTGTATGATCTGAAGCAAGTCCCTTACCCTCCTGCCCCACCAGTCATGATGAAACCCATATCACAGAACTGTATAATAAGCATTTAGTTATTATATAACCTACTCAGAGACTTACCTGTGTACCTAGAATTTAGTAAGTGCTCCATAACAGAGTTTTTACTTGAGTTTAAGGAGCACACCAGGTTTCTAGGACATTCAAGAAGCAAAGCGGACAGCTGCTCTAAATGGTGTTCAGCTTCATTGAAAAGATAGTCAAGGTGTAGAGGAACATTCGTGGGTGTGTTGGTTACCACAGACGGAGACAGTAGAAAGGGGCCCACATCCCAGGTGTGGGAACACACACAGAATTTACATGATGCTTTGGTCACAACCTGAAGGGAGTCAGCACTGGCCAAAGTGGAACCTCAGCTGCTCTCAGATTGAAAGGAGAGGCAAGATAATGATTAACTGGTGTGGGCTAACTACATCTCGTCCTCTTTCTCCTCAATTCTCCATCTACTCCTCCTCTCCCTTCTCTTTGTCGTCGTGGTCATCCTCCTCCTCCACCACCATCATCACCACCATCATCACCATCATCATCTCCTAAAGGACTTCAGGAACTTAAGCAGTTCCAGATCCTGGGAAAGTACCAGGAAGGACTAAAGAGCACACACCACTGTTTAACCAGGAACAAGCTTTGGGCTCAGTAGTTTCTGTGCTTTCCATCCTTCTACCCTGCTGCCCTGGGTGTATACTACACTCTACACAGGTGATTATTAACAGCTCAGTGCCCTCCGTAAGTCAACCCTGTATGTACTGAGCATTAACTAGTGTATATTCACTCATCAGTCTGCACACTAACTTGAGTGGATGAGAGCCCTTCTCTGCAAGCATGAAAATCTGAGTTCAAATCTCCTGCTCTTGTACAAAGTGCCAGATATGGCTAGATATTCCTGGAACTGGGTTAGTATTAGGAAGACTGAGACAGGCAGATCCTGAGAGCTTCCTGGCTTGCTAGCTTAGCTGAAGCTAAGCTTCTGGTTTTGTGAGAGACCCACTCTCAAGACAATAACACAGCAAGTGACAGCAACACATACTTATATACATACTCATACATACAGACACACACATACACGTTCACACATACACTTACATGTATACACTCACACACACACATACACTCTCATACACAAACATACATACCCACACTCACAAACACATACACATTCAAACATACACACTCACATATACATACACACATATGCAGATATCACTTCAGTGAGATAATAATGGATACCAAAGATGTTGCACTTAAATATTAGAATTGAATGGTTCAGACAACCTCAGGAAAAAAAATCCAAGATCTCATTAAAATAGCAACTTGCAGTTTTCTACCTTGGACTTAGAGGTGTGGATATGGGTAGGAAGAGAGAGAAGAAAGGAAAGAGATTTACCAATGACAATTCAGAAAATGGAGACCAGTGCCTTGGGGAAAAGAATGAGTCTGTCTTCAGGATCAGGCTCCATGGTGCCCAGCTACTCAATGACCTGTGGAACACAGCCTGTCTTTCAGCTTAGGCTTCCTCATGACCCACTGAGTCAAAGCCCTTTGCAATTGTTTCATTGCTTGCTTATTTAAATACTGCATGGTTAGTTCAACATATAGGAAACAGATTATTTGAGCAGCACTGACCACAGTGACATTCTCCCAAGTAATTAATATCATGCATCTTGGGAGAGCTTTATATAGTCGGCATGAATTTTTCTTCACTGTATCCTAGAAACATGGGTGCTTGCATTGATAAATGCTCCGTTATACAACTTCCTCTGAGTCACGTTATTGGCATGTGAAAATGCAGCATCTCCATCTGTTGTTTTAAGAAGACTAGTTGCTGTGGTGACGAAAACAACAGGAAGTACTCCAGGTGGCTGGAAGTTTCAAAGATGCCGGATGGAGTCTTTGCCTAGCGGATGTTAGAAGGAACACATGTAGAAATACTTCAGAATCACATTGAGGAAAGCGCTGAGGCGATCAAAAGTGCTGGTTGATGGGAAAGGAATGGAGGGGTACCTGGTTCTAAGGACTCTCATGGAGAAGCCTGGAGGAGTGACAGAAAGACCTTTGAGGGAAACTCAGGAAGAAAGGAACCAAAGGTAGACAAGGTCATGACAGGATCCATATTAGAGATGTGAGCATGAGTGGATACTTAGGGAGAGGTCAGGTAATCAGTATGAGGCCCGCCTGGCATTATACTCCTCCATTAAGGGGGTCAGTGTGAACAAGTAAGAATCTTCCAGAACAGCAGGAGGTACTAAGGAACAAAGCCTCCTACACTGCTAAACTATTGGAAAGGCCCTGGGGCAGAGATTCTGTCTGTTCCTTATCAGGACATATCTTAGGGACTGGTCCCTAAGTGCTGAAATCTCAGGAGGTTTTCTTCTTCCCTTCATTAGAAAGGATTATTATTTTTTTCTTCCTGAGTATTAAAATCTATACATTCTTGACTCTGCTTCAATGTCTGCGTCATCTCCTACCATCGCGCCTCTGTAAGAAGCTGGTATTTACAAACTGTAATCTCAGGTAGGACGTCTAGAGAAAATGCAGGAGGGGTTCAGTCACTGCCTAGAGCCAAAGCTGGCAATATGGCCGCCCCCTGTGTCAATTAGACTGGAAGGTACTGCCACACAGGATCCTTCCAGACCCTGCTTATTACAGGTGGGAGGCATCCTGCCTGCAATACAGTCCTTCTTTCATACCACAGCAACTGGGACATAGTCACCAACCTGATTCCACCCACTCAAGAAGCTAGAGGACAGAAGTTAGGCATCTACTTTGGACAGCAGCCAAGCCTCAGTCAGTATCCGAGGCCTGAATGAGCATTTGACTCTTGTCCACACTAGATAGTTTTTCATGTGTCTCAGCAGAGGTCAAGGGAAAACCCTGACTGGTGCAGTTTTGATGGCTTTTGGACCTGGCCTCCTTTTTGCACACAGGGGACAGGACAATCTAATGCAGACAAAGGAGTCAGCAGGTGATAGATGAATGCTTTCCTTGTCCCATAAAAGAAACTGGTCTGAATGTCCTGTCCTCGCTGCACCATGGCAAAGACTGTCCCCACCCTGGGTGGAAAAGGCTTGACACAAGCTCTTTGTCCCCAACTAAGCCCAGTTGTTCCCTTTGAATAGTGACAGCATTGACGTCAACTCTCATGGTAGAAGAATTAGCTGAAGCCCAAGGGGGAAAGAGAAGCCAAAAAAAGAAAAATCCAATCCAGTAAAGCTAAGGACATTTCTTTTCATTTCGTAAGCACTCAGCAGATGCTAAGCTTTGCGGGATTTTGATAGTAACAGAGTTTCCCAAAATAGCACAATGAGATGTCAGCCTTAATGGGACCACAGCCAGAAAGCTTCCCTTACTACTGTGCAGTCTGACTTGATTAACAGAACTGAAGATGCTTTGCACCCCACAGGCAGAGGCTGCACAAGAGGGGACCAAAGTGCTACTCGGTCCCATTCTGGGTTCTGCATCCTCCATGCCAGAGGTGTGAACAAGGTGCAAGGGGAAGTGTCTTGGAAAGAGCCCTACCTCCACCCCCTACACCGTTACCTTAGCCAAGGTGAAGATAAGGCCTAGCAAAGGCTTTCCTCCTGTGCTGCACTGCAGTTGTGGAGGGTGGGGAGGAAGAAGAGGAAGGGAGGATGGGGAGCAGAGAAGGAATAGGGGATCGTATGAAAAGAGTGAGGAAGGGAAGCAGAAAGTAGAAGATGGGAGGAAAAAGAAATTAGAGAGGGAAGGAAGGGAGGGAAAGGGGAAAGGGAAGGAAAAGTAAAAGGTAAAGGAAACCAGGAATGGTACAGTATGCTAGAAATACCAGCACTTCAGAGAATGGGACAGAAGGGTTACAAGTTCAAGGCTGGCCTGGATAATATAGTGAGTTCTAGGACAGCTTAGGTTGCATAGTAAGTTCCAGGATAGCCTGAGCTACATAGCGAATTCTAGGACAGCCTGGGTTACAAAATGTGATCTTGTCTCCAACAAGGATAGCTTTCTTGCCAAAAGATGAGGAAAGGGCCAAGGTGTATGTTCATGCTGCCACAACAGATACAGAACCTCACACAGGGAAAAGTAAAGAATGTAGACACCCAGAGACAGAGAAGTGTCTCTCTCCTTCTCCCTCTCCCTCTCCCTCTCCCTCTCCCTCTCCCTCTCCCTCTCCCTCTCCCTCTCCCTCTCCCTCTCCCTCTCCCTCTCCCTCTCCCTCTCCCCCTTCCCCTTCCTCTCCTCTCCTCCCCTCCTCTATCTCTGCACTCACAATAAGCAGAGCAGCACACAGGACCATGGTGGTTCCTAGTGGCTCCTCAATATGGACTTTTCACAGTGTGACAACCTACAAGAAATTCTTTCTGCTATAATGACTGCCATCTCGTTTAAGACATTGGGAATCACTTCCTCCTGTCTCAAGAGCACACCCACCCCTCCACTAGATCTGAGTCAGCAGGGTTGCTGACCCCATTGGTGTTTGTTAGCAAGCATTTCTAGTAAGTTCTCCTTCCAAGAACCAGTGCTCAGAGGTGCCCCCTAGCTGCCCTGGACCAGCTCCTGCATCCCTCAGATAAAACTGGTTCCAAGGGGGTTCCTCCTGTTGGCAGCATCTAAACAGCCTCTTCTGCCTTAGAGCTTTGATCTTTAAAAAAAAAATAGGACAAAATACCACCATGGTGATAAACCCCAATTAGTCCAACTTATTTAACACAGCAGTAAATGGGCCACCCCAAGATGCCTACAGTGATTTCAAAGGGGACTACTCCCTTGCTGGTCACTTCCATTCCAGCCTACCACATAGCAGTGTGCTGACTGGTCCTTCTCAGCTAACTTGGACCAGGGATGTCCTACCTGTAATTTCAGTACACGTAACTCACAGAGCCTCTATGCACTGCAGAGCAACTCCTCTGCCTGTTTCCATTGCTTTGGCTTCCAGAGCACTTAGGAGCCATAGTACTGTTTTCCTGGACTATTCATGGCTATGAAAGTTCCTACTGGACACAGTGAGATGCTGATGGGGATACTGATGGGGATGCTGATGATGGGGATGCTGATGGGGATGCTGATGAGGATGCTGATGGAGAATCTGATAAAGAGCTTCTTGCCTCAAAGACTAAGGAGACAGTTGAGTGAGCCAAGCACTGGCCATGCAAATAGGAGGACCTGAGTTGAGGTATCTGGAGCCCATGGAAAACTAGAGACGCTAGTGTGTGCCCATAGTCCTAGTGTTCCTATGCCAAGACGGAAGCTATAAACGGGGGAATCCTAAGCCCAGCTAGCCTGGTGTACCTACAGCAAATAAGAGGCCCTCTCTCAAACAAGGAACTAGATAAGAATGAATAGCCAAGGCTTTCCCGTGATCTCCACACCTGTGCCTACAGGAACAAGCAGGTGCTCATGTGCATGCAAACACAAGCAAACTTTAAAAAGAATAAACCTTCTTTTGGTTATTAATAAAAAGCAGAGTGGAGCTGCATTAGTTTGCCAGGCTGTATAACAAGGCACCATAATGTGAATGGCTTCTACCACAAGACTTGGTGACGTGCATTTCTGGAGGCTCCGAGATCAAGGTGTGTACAGGGCTACATTCTCTCTGAATGGTTAGAGAAGACCTGTTCCTGCCTCTTTTCTAGCTTCTGGTGATACCCTGGCTTTGGACAACATAGAACTATTCTTCATGTGGCATTTATTCGCTTTGTGAGTTTCTGTGTGTGTGTGTGTGTACCCAATCTTGTACTTTTTTTTATAAGGCTACTGACTTAATGACCTCATCGTAGCATAGTCATCTGGAAAGAGACCCTATTATCAAATGCAGTCACATTCACGGGAACTCAAGGTTAGGACTTTGATACCATTGAAGGGGACAGTTCAAGGAATAACAGTGACTGTGTGGTGTGGCCATCTTTCCCAGCATCTCTTGGGAAGAGCTTTGATACCTGTTACATCATCTAGGATCCTCATTTTGAGTGTCAACCTCCAAAACTTAAGTCTATACCTTGCAAGTTTTCTGTTGCTCGCTTACCAGTGCGTGCACAGGGACAAAAATGACAGACACCCTATCATGGGGACTAAACAGTACTTGCTCTAGTCATCAAGCAGAGGCTGACCATATAGACTTAAGAGAGCAGGCACGGTTCCGGGGCAGGGTGATTTTTTGGTCGTGATCCTTGTAGGAAGGCAAGATTTAAGGAACTCTCAGAGAAAGGTGAGATGATGTCAAATGGTCACAGCAGATAGGCTGAGTAGAAGGATATAGACACCATGATTAGGAGACAGTGGGTGAGTCACTCTGATAAAGCACACAGGGAGTGGGTGAACTCAGGAAAAGACTGCTAGTCTTTTAGACTAGTTCAAGAACATCTGGACTTGGTCTACTAAGACCTGGGGAGCCAGTGACCAAGATAGAATCTAGAAGACACTATCTTTAGAAGTCTTTTTGCGGTTGAGTCCTGAAGGATGGGCAGGAAGGGGAGAGGTTTCAGGAGAAGCTGGAATTGCCAACAGCTGTGGAGAACGTGCATGCTGTAGAATCACCTCCTCTTGCTCCTGTACCTGGAGATTGCGTTGCTTCTACTGGTCTATGCTGTTAAGGCACAGATGTTGTTTGACTACAATGTGCACTCAGTAGTGGGGAAGATGATGGGAAAGGCTCATGAAATCCCTACTGAGGTGAAACAAAGATGGGCAGGTGCTTAGGAGTGACTTGACTGTAAAACAGGGAACCAGAAGGATGGTTCCATTGCTGAAGTACCCCCAAGAGCTCGATAAGCATGAGTCCTCAGAACCCACATATGAAAGGCTGGTTGTTTAGAGAGCGAGGTACTTCAGGAGTTAGAGCTTGCTAGCCAACTAAGCTAGCCTGTACAGGGAACTCAGGAGTGATAGAGAGAGAGACACCATTTCAACACAGCCACAGCAAAGAAGAAGCAATGTCTTAGTTAGGGTTTTATTGCTGTGAAGAGACACCATGACCAAAAGCAACTCGTATAAGGACAGCATCTCATTGGGGCTGGCTTACAGGTTTAGAGGTTCAGTCCATTGTCATCAAGGCAGGAGCATGGCAGCGTCCTGGCAGGCATGGTGCTGGAGGAGCTGAGAGTTCTACATCTTCATCCGAAGGCTGCTAGTGGAAGACTGACTCTCACATGGTTAGGAAGAGGGTCTTATTGCCAACCCCCACAGTGAAACACTTACTCCAACAAGACCACACCTACTCCAAAAGGCCACACCTCCTCCTAATGGTGTGACTTCTTGGGTCAAGCATGTTCAAACCACCACAAACAACAACCAAAGGTGGATGTGCCTGAGGGACAGTACCTATGACTTACCTCTAAACTACATGTATATATCTATATACCCCCAAGCCAGAGAGAGAGAGAGAGGGAAGGAGAGAGAGAGAGAGAGAGAGAGAGAGAGAGAGAGAGAGAATATGAATATGAAAGACTCTTGGAATTAAGGCCTTAATGATCATCTAGCAGTCACCCAATAACCACTGAAGATTCTGGACAAGCAATGACCGATTCATATTGTACCCCAGAGCTGTGGTCATGGGAATCACATATCTGGAGCAGAACTTAAAGACTATCTTAGCCAAGACACATTTGACTCAAGATTACTCAGTCATTAGCAGCAAGGCCTGGGATCAAGCAGTATCAGGTCTGACAGAATGGCTGTGTTAGTCAGCTCCCTGTCACTGAGATAACTAACACACCTGCACTAATCAGTCAATGAAGTTGATTTGGGCTCCGGAGCTTTCAGTCCTTGCTCACTTGTCCCTGTGGAACAGAGTTTCTAAGGAGGGAACCATGTAAAAATAATTTTCAAATCTGTTTTTCCTTTTGGTCCCTTAGTTCTCATCAATAACAACTTTAAGATATTATTGTTATTGTTGTTGTTGTTGCTGCTGCTGCTGTTGAATCACCATTATTATTATTGTTGTTGTTGTCATTGTTGTTGAATCATCAACATCATCAATCATCATCATCATCATTAAATGCCTAGGCCATATGCTTTGGCTCATTCCCTGACTAACTCATAACTTATTTAACCCATTTAAACTAGTCTATGCCTACCATATGGTTAGTTACCTCTTCTTCAGTCCTAGCCCACCCATGTCTTTCTTAGCATCTCCTCGGCATTTCCCTGCTGGTTTACATTCATCTTCTGGCTCTTGAATCTCATCTCCTTCAGCTCTCCCCTCGTCTCTCTTTTATCTCTTACCATTTTCCAGAGTCCTCTCTCGTCCTGCCAGTGTCTCACTCCCTGTTTCCTGACCCGGCTCATTAGCCATCAGCTTATTGATTGACAGGTAATGTTTATGAGAGAGTCCCTCTACAGAACTGTGGTGGAGAAGGCAGGCCCACTCACCTCGCGGAGGTCAGGAAGCAAAAGAGAAGGAGAGAGAAGAGGGTCTCATCACCGCCTTCAGGGGTACATCCTCAGTGATCTCACTTCCTTCTATGATGCTCCAGCTATTGAATGTCCTCTCATGTCCACGGGCACAGCAAGCTGAGCCTTTAGAGAGCACTGAGGAGCCCATCGAGTCCTTACAACCCACCGGATTGGGAGTACCATTTTGAAACTTGCAGTTGGGCCTGAGATTGCTGTCCCGAGAAAGGTTAGATGGCTTAGAGTTGATAGTGGCAGATGGCAGTAGGATGGTAACCAGGACACAATGGCGGACAGGCCTTAATCCATCCCATGTCAGATCACACCTAAAAACGTTTGACCTACTTCCCTTGCAAACCTTACAAAAGAAGCTTTTAAGAATCTTTCCTAAGGAAGAGAAAGGACTATAGGAGCCAGAGGGGTCAAGGACACCACAAGAAAACCCTAAGAACCAACTTACTTAGACTCATAGAGGCTCAGAGAAACAGAACTGACAGGTAGGGAGCCTGCACGGGTCTGCCCTAGGCCCTCTGCATATGTTACAGTTGTGTAGCTTGGTCTCCTTGTGGGACTCCTAACAGTAGGAGCAGGAGCTATCTCTGACTCTTTTGATGACATTTTGCTACTACTGAATTGCCTTGTCCTGCCTTAATTTGAGGGGAGGCGCCTAGTCTTACTGCAACTTGATATACTGTTCGGTTGGTATCCATGGGAGGCCTGCCCTTTTCTAAAGAGAAATGGAGGAATGGATGAGGGGAGTGCAGGGAGGGGAGGAAGGAGGGGAAGCTGTGGTCAGGTTGTAACAGCCAGGTACAGTGGCTTATGCCTTTAACCCCAGCACTTAGGAAGCAAAGGCAGGTTGATCTCTGTGACTGAGGCCAGCCTGGCCTACATAGTGAGTTAAAGACAGCCAGAGCTACGCAAAGAGACCCTGTGTCAAAAACAAAACAAAACAAAACAACAACAAAACCAAAAAACAAAACAAAACAACAACAACGAAATCAAAAAACAACAACAACAAAACCAACCAAACAAACCAAAAATCTTCCCTTTTCTCACCTGATGTCTCTTGCTTTTCAGGAGAGAAATATGAGCTGCATGCGGGAACTGAGTCTACACCGAGCGTTGTCGTGCACGTGTGTGACAGCGACTTGGAGGAGGAGGAGGATCCAAAGACTTCCCCAAAGCCAAAAATCATCCAGACCCGGCGTCCTGGCCTGCCACCCTCCGTGTCCAACTGAGCACGTCCATGATAACATGCATCTCCTCTTATCATGCTTTTTCTCCCTTGTTCGTCCAAAAATTAATTGCCTTGAAGTCCCTGGGTGTTTGGTTGTTTGAGAATCCTTCCTTGTAATTAAGCCTCTCGGACAAAAGGGCTAGGAAAAGGTGATATGTCTCCCAGTCAACTCATACCCATTAACCAGAGTCCATTATTTAGAAAGTTCTAGACAAAGGGTAGTATTTTCTTATTAAACAATCAGTACAGCCTATATCTCTGTTCTCTCATGTTGATCCAAGCCAGAGACATCAGTAACCAATAGCCTTCATGTTGTTTGTGAGCTGCTCCAATTGAGTCCTCTGTGTGTGTGTGTGTGTGTGTGTGTGTGTGTGTGTGTGTGTGTGTGTGTTGTTTATTCCTGGCCACTTATATAGGACCATAAGTAAACTTGGCTTTGACTGCATGAGATCCCCCTATCTGGTCTCACCCAGTCCTCTGCATCCCGACATTCCCAGGACATGCACAATCACCAGCATTTATTTTGATGATTTGAGGGTATGCCCCACCTTGTGGTATCCCAGCCCTGTCCTGTATAGACAAGGGGCATCCACGGCACCATTTGGCTCAATAAGTCTGGGAATCATGATTAGTTTGAGTCAATACATCATCGTATAGCTTTGTCCAAATTCCTGGAGGTAAAATTGAGCGTGGCCCCAAAGAGATTCCTCAGTAGATTCTAAACATCACTATCACATAGGACTACCCAGTGCTACTGGGGAGGCTTGCCCGAGTGACAGAGACCGATTTCAGACAAACCTATTTATTATAAAAGTCTCACAGTGTCTGAATGATTGTCGTTCCCCCCCCACCCCTTTGTATATTTGTACAGATGTTTGAGCTGTGCTTTTAAAATCTGGATTTTTTTTTTTTTTGATTTAGTGATTGTTCAACCATTAGCTGCTTAATGACATCATACCTGTGTTGCTTCTGAATGCATCCTGATTCTAATGTAGATAATCCGATACTATCACACGCTATTACGGTTCATGCTATGTTGTAAAAGGCTACAGCAATGTCTCATGCCAATAGATAAACGACTAGCTAATTTCTTTGCTGTCAAGATCACCTGTTTGCAAACAAAGATCCAAGTATCAGTTGTAAGCAACTTGGGTGGCGCTTAATCCAAGATCGTATACAGCTGAGCATTTCCGAACACAAAGGATGATGGGTAAACGGACGGCCCCTCCCATTCATCCAGTGCCCGTGTGCTCAAAAGTTCCTTGTTTTCGTTACCTGTGATTTTGTATTTCTCTAGCCCAAAGTGCATTACAGAAGATACACCTGCAGAACCATACTTTCTGCTCCATGTGTCAAGCCTCATCTATTCCTGTTCATTAACTAGTAACTTTGGATGCAAATACTATTTACCACACAACGGGCAAGGACTTCAATGACCTAAGCCTCAGAATACCACACAAGAACACTAACACAGCCACCTGATGGGGGGATTATGTGGTTTTTTGACTAAGGTGTATGTTAGTTTCAGCAGAAACTTCAAACCTAGACTGATCACTCAGAAAATTAAAGTCCGTTCTACTGTGAAATATAGCAATATAGTGCCGGACACGGTACAGTACGGTTGAGACCGAGGCCAGCATTGCTTGTGGAATCCTGAGTTTCCACGGGGATAACAAGTCTCCTTTTCAAACTCAGATCTGAGGAGTGTACAGCAAAGGCTTTGACTTTCCTTTGTGGTGGAAGGATTTGGTTTTTTCATTGGCCACGGAACGACTACAAATAGTGGCGAGATGCTGCCCTCTGGTGGCCGAAACGTTGAACTCGGTTGTATAGGTGGATTGATTACAACAGTCAACTCCCAGGGTCTGACTTTCTAATCCGCGTTAACTTTCAGGATGCAGGTTCTGAGAAAGAGAGAAAAATGAACAGTCTAAATGAGATTAAAGCCTTGGAAATAATTTGTGCTTCCAAACAATGATAGCAGAGATTTCCAGTTTAGTAAAAGTTGATGTGACTACCTTGGGTAGGCATTAAGAACTCAGTGTTACAGATGGCCCAGGTGATTAGTCTTAGTAAACTGTATTGCCATATGTCGATGTTAACCTGCTGCAGAGCAAGGGATTCTCGCACTAGGTTGAGCACGGAGAGGGGAGAAGGGGAGCTTTCCCCAGAAAGAATAGGGAAGCCATGGGACCTCCCAGCACCGAGAAAGTCGCCTCAACACTTCCTTCCATGATGCTCATTATGCAAACCTCTTTAGCGCTCTTTTTAAGTTTGAAACGTTTTAAATGGAGGGGAAGGGGAAGGTTTCCACCAACTGAATCATTTGTGCACGTGTACAGCTCAAAGAGCTTAGAGTTCAAATATATCTGGTGAATGAATGTCTGTGTGGTATCATTTCTGAGTTGTCTGCCTGGGTTTAGTATTCCTGAGATAGGGGAGGTGGAGGACTGTAAACCAGCTTAGAGTTTTTCTGAGGGGTAACCAACGTATGTGACGAATACTGATGAACTATGGAGGACGCTGGCAACAGCTGTCCCATGAAGAAGTTATTTGAGTCAAGCCTGGCAAGATGGGTTTGCTTCTCATTAAGGGAGCTCAGAAGGTTATTTTACTGGCACCTTCAACCATATTGATTCCAGAAGCCATCTTGAGGATGCTAAGAACAGCTTATAACACCCCCCCCCCTGCTAAGTTCTTTAAATACACTAACAGGAAACCCTCTGAAAGAGAACCCTTAGACAATAAAATAAATACTAGTGGAGTCTAAATGATTGGGTTACTAGGTATCAGTGATGTCAGAGCAGTCCACCCACCACAGTGACACATCATGAATAGGAATATCAAAAAGGAAAGTCCATCCTGGGAGAACACAGCCGATACATGGAGGAGTTAAATAACTCACGGCCAAGCAGCGTTTATCAAGCTCCCTAACGCTGCAACCCTTCAATACAGGTCCTTATGTCACGGTGACCCCTAACCATAAAATTATTTCCATTGCTACTTCCTAGGTGCAGTCTTACTACTGTTATGAATCACAATATAAATATCTGTATTTTTCCAGTGTTCTTTAGGGGGTCACAACCCACAGGGAGAGAACTGCTGCTCTAAAAGCCGCCTGTAAAAGACATTCAATGCTTTCTTTTTAATGATTAATTACGTTGGGCAATTCACATATGCACATGTCCCTTAACTATCTGATGGCCCGTAAACAGTAAAAGGTGTATCACATCTCTTCTTGTCTAGAACAAACCTCCAAGGTGAACCTGCCTGGCATCTAGCAGCAGAATGGTTTAAATGAAGTGTGCAGAGTTACAGAGTCCTGGTAAGGGAACAGAGAAGGCCTGCCTGAAGAAGACACAATGGTCATCTGAGAACACTTGGGTAGCAGCTAATAGTCCATGCACATGCCTGTCTGGAGCGCTTCCAGTCTGAAGCACATAGAGGAAAGTGCTCACGTCAATTTAAAAAATATATACAGTGAGGCCCAGAGAAGAGTGCCAGGAGCTCTTAACTTTATACAACTCATATGTCCTTCAAGTGTAGAATGCATAAATAAAAAAACCTAATGCAAGTAATAGCATATATCTTATATAATTTAAATGTAAATTATATTTACACATATATGTATATGTATATACTGAATACTTAACATATTGTACCAGTTAGAGAGTTGAGAAGCATGCTAAAGGGCCAGGAATACAGCTCATCCATTAAAAACTTGTCAAGAACTCCTAAAACCTAAATTTGGCTCCTAGAACCCATACAGAATCTGGACACTGTGGCGCGGGTCTGTAATCCCAGTTAACACAAGGCAGGTAGAAGCAGGACAATTACCACAGAAGCTTCTGGACTAGGTAGACCGAAGTACACAGTACACTGGCAAACAGCAAGAGAGACCCTGCCTCAAAAATAGTCTGAAAGTCAAGGAAAGACAACAAAGGTTGTCCTCTGGCATCCAAAGATGTGTGGTCCATGACACTAGCGTGCTCCTGCACAAAAATACTATATACGTCGAATACATACATAGCAATATTTTTAGGGAGAGCTATATTGAGAGGAATTACAACAGGGTTGCCTTTGGGAGGGTGATGATGGATTAGGAGCATGTGGTGGCCGACTATGCATTCTGTATCTTGATTTGAATCGCCATACATAAAACATATTCAACAAATGATATACCAAGAAAGCTATCTTCAGTCAAAAACAAAACAAAAATGAGAATAAACAGACCACTAGCTGTTAGAGGGGGCTAGGAAGATGTTCAAACTGTAAATGTCCCCCCCACCTCATGTACAAATTATTCATTTAAAGCCAGACTCTTTTTTAATAGAAAATCCAGAATGTAAGCACAGAGATACTGTTTACTCAGGGGACGCTTACACTGCCTGTCTGATGCACAGTTTTCAGTAGTGAATGAGGATTTACCGTTCATTTTCAGAGAATTAAAACTTCTATGGGAACAACACAGAAACACACACATGCCCCAAAATCTGACCATGAAGTACAGTGAAAAACACTGACAGTTCACTCTGAAAACAGAAACTCAGAGGTGGAGGTCCATGGCAGTAAAGTGAGGAGAGAAGCCAGGTGCCTTCATTTCCTTCTTGTTCAATGCCCCGACAAAAACCACTTAGTGAGAAAGAGTTTATATGGGTTCACAGAGATCGCAGACCATCACTGCAGGGGTCACAGTAGCAGGAGTCAGGGGCAGGCAACCATGTTGCAACTCTAGCAAGGAGCAGAGAGCAACAGATACTTTCAACTAGCTCTTTCTAGTCAATGCATGACCAAAGCTTAGGGAATGGTGCTGCCTAAGGTTTCAGTGAAACTCTTCTCACTTAACCTAAGCAATGTAATCCCTCATAGGCATGCCTAGAGTCTAAACTACTCCTCACAGGTCTTCTGGGAAGCTGGTCTTCTAGGTGATTCCAGATTCTAGGAAGCTGACAATACTAATTATGTAACATTGTATAAGTGGCCTAAAGAGAAAGTCAAGGGAACCATGGATATACTGGGGAGAGGAGCACTGTAGGAGGCAGAGAAAAGGCTTATCATATTTGAATACCCTCAGGGACATTGTCAGTATGGCTGAGACATAGAATCGAAGCCAAGCATGTCCCCAAAGGTGGTGGATAGAGTAAGGAAGTTCGAGAATTGGCTGGGCAAAGGTAGAGCATCTTGGAGTTAATTTTCATCACAATTAGGAGAGAATTCATCAGGAAGATTATATGATTCTATTCATTAGATGAATCCTGGAGCAAATGGGAGAGATTTCTTTCCCAAAGCCAGAATTCTCAACATATAGACACTCTATAGTGTTGGGGGGCCTAGACCCACTCGCCTACTCAAGACTGGGTTCTTAGCATCTGCGGTTAACAGGCAGTGTCTGAGAAAATTGGAGATTTTTCTTTCCCCTCCTCAAGTCACAAGAACAGGTTATAAAGGATGATAGGTCAGTTATTCAGGAAAATACTCATTTAGCTGCTGGTACAGAGTGTCCTTGCCAAAAGCCACCATGCAAAGCATCATTGAACTCTTGGCAGACTTGCCTCTTAAATTTATGCAATCAGAGTAAGGGAAAACTTACAAGCAAAATGTTTTCTCTCAAACTCCTTTACCTGTTCTTTTCAAAGATAATGGGTGGTGGAGTTTCTGGGGGATATTGCTTGGTGGCAGAAAATAGGAAAACTCAGAACTAGGCAATACAGTTGAAGTATTTTACTCTGAAATTTTACACACACACACACACACACACACACACACACACACACACACAAACACACACACCCTGTTGGCTCCTTTGCATAATCATCCATTCTTACTAAAGTATGGAGTCTGAAAACATAGGGTTATGCAGAACTATGCCCCCACTCCTTGACTAATTGTGATCATCATTAAGAGATGGCCATTTTCAAGCAGTCTTCATTTAACTCTAAAGTATTTTTATTCTTAAAGCATGATATGTGCTTGCCTCTACAGTGTTCCCAAATTCCATACCCTGATACCGAGAGACATCCTAATCTCTGAGGATTTTAGGTATGCCCTCACATACCTAATACGGTCATCAATGATGATAGCTTTCTTGTGATGCTGGCAAGTGCTCTCACATGAGGTACACCCCCAGCCTGTATGCTAGACGATTCCATAGGTGCTGTCAAGTTGAAAAAGCATCTGCCTTTTATCAGCACCCATTTGCACAGATGCTATAAAATCAATGGGCCAGCAACACATCAGGCCGCTCTATCCTGTGGGCAGATGACTCAATTTCTAAGGATCAACAACCATGCTGTCTACTGTTAAACCACAGAGAGAACATGCATACTTGTGATATTTTCTAAGCTAAAACATAACACTGAAGTTTCTATATGTGCATGGCTACTCTGGGCTATAGCCCAGTACTCTCCTACCTACATAAAGACTCATCCAGTCTCTTGTCTGGAGGCCCTAAGTCTGGCGACCATTACTTCTGAAGCTCACAGAACAGTCACTCTTTCAGGATACTGTGTGTCTAGAGTAGTCTCATTCCCACCAGCTCACAATGACACTTAGGTCATCTTACTAGGTGGGAAGGGGATAGAGAGGCTAATCTAGGATTCCAAATGCCACTTATTACATATTTCGGTTAAATCCTCTCAAATTTAATCCCACCAGCACCCACACCTTTAGAGACATCCCAAATAAGTGTGATTTTCTGCATATTCATCACATCTTGGCTTGCCTTGACCAACTGCTTAGACATCAGATTTCCCTCATCTGTGAAGTAGCTATTCTCTATGGCTTTTGCTACCCATATGTTCTTGTTATTTTCTCATTTTTATCACTGTGGGCTTTGAACTTTCATTTTTTTATTCAACCATGCTAAGGGTGAAAACAAACATGAATTTAACTAACCACATGTAGCCAAAAATCTGAGTGACTTCATAATTTTTTCTTCATTCCAAAATGGTGCTCCCCTGGGCTTGATTTCAAACTCAGAGTCTTCTCAGAAAGGCACATTTGGCCTCATAATCATTCCAGTCTTTATTGCTGAGTAGCTTTTTCACTTCCTGGGATCTGCTAGGTAGGCTAGATTGGTTGGCCAGAAAGCCTAAGGAATATATGTCTGTCTCTGTCTCCCCAGAGATGGGATTACATGGGTTCTAGGAATCAAACTTGTGCCCTTATGCTTACAGTGCAATCATTTTACTGATAGAGACATCTCCCCAACTCCCAGTAAATCCTTGATACAAGAAAGATGTCCACACATCAGATGGTTTGGAATCCCAGTGGTATTTATAACTCTGATAAAATGAGAAGGGGACTTTATGAAAACTATATACATTTTATTGAAAAATAATCTGTTTACCCTGCCTGTTCTCACAGTTTCCTCAAGCTCCAAGAATCAGAGAATAGTCTGTCACTCATCCTTTTGATCAATGAGCGTTTATTGAAGAATTACTTTGTGCCCATCATTACAGTAGTCCTTGAAAAAAAAAACATCAAAACAAAATAAAAGAAGACAGCAGATGTTCTTATCCCATCTGACCTTACCTTTTATAGACACTTAGTGACTCTAAAGTGTCACTAAGCTGTATCTCCCCAAGAATCCAGTTGTGAAGCCATAATTCCTGATGGAAGTCTGTTTGGAGATAGTGCCCAATTATTAATTAGCCCTCTAGGAATAGTATCATTATAAGAAGGGCAAGAGGGGACTGGTGGTATGGCTTGGTGGATAAAGGTGATTGCAGCCAAGCCTGGTGACCTGAGTTCAATTCACCCCCAGGACCCTCATAGTAGAAGAAGAGAACAGATTCTTGATGATTGTCCTCTGACCTCCCCACTAGAGGGATGCCTAACCCAGGAGGAAGGACATGTGAAGAAAATCTGGAGTGCAGCTGTCAGCTGCCAGGGAGAGAGGCCTCAGCAGAATCCAACCCTGAGAGCAGCTTTTAGCTTCCAGGCCTTCAAGCAAATGATAGATAAGAGGGAGAGTGCAAGCTGACCACCAACACTCACCTCTCTTTGCTTCCTGACTAGAGACCTGGTTCAACCAGCTGCCTCATGCTCCAGCTGCCTTATGATTCACCACAGGACAGACTTCTTCAGCTTCCCTTAAACTGTGAGCCAATTCCAACTACTATAGGAAGGAAGAAGAAATTCCTTACAGAACAGGAATACTGAAGGTTGTATTCATCAACTTGATTTCTTTTTTTATTTTATCTGAGAAAGTCACCATTTCTTTGCTTCTTTGGGTAAGGAAAATCTCTAATTCTCCTGATCATTGTCTGACTGTCTCAACAGGGTTGAAAGCCTTTGCTGTGTGGTTATGTTTGGGTTTATCTGGTTCCTGGGATTCTGCCATTGCTCCCACAATGCACTTGACTCATGCATCAGCTGCTACTGCTCAGGGTCTATTCCAAATATGGCTGCCTCATGCCCAGGGTTCTCTCATTCCAGTGAGCCAAAAGCATTGATTCTGAGAGCAGGTTTTAAATGGCCAAAGAGGTCATCTCTTTGAAGACAGTCTATTGGCTCTTGGACTAATCAAGCTCCATGGCCCATCTCTTTGGGTTTGCTATCTATTGTAATTTAATAAGACATCATAAATCCGTCAGATGAACAGCATACATTTAGCCCATCTCGTATTTTCTTGTTGGAAGTCCTGCTTTACTTGGGGATCTAACACAGGCTGAGCTCTCAAGTTGCCTACAGGACTAGGGGCCTTCCAAACACTTGTCTGGTGAAGGATCTCCCTCCATGTGCGCTCATTTAGCAGAATTCTGTCTATGCCTTACAAACTGTTGTACTGACCCCATCAGTTGGCTGTGGGGCTGATGATCAATGAGAATCCTATAATCATTGCCTTGAGGAAAATATACAACATGGCTATTTCCTTCCACAAGGCATGATAGTCAAGGAAACAAATGAAGTCTATCTTAAAGGTAAAATTCATACAGCCTATGGTACGGCCACAGATCTACTCTCATTGCTTTTGCTTGTCTTATTCATTAGAAGCCTCTAGGTGCAATCCACTCATGGTATCAGGAAGTGGGCATCATTAGGGCTTATCCGAGATGCTGACTACCAGTGTCGGTAAGCAGAAGAGAAGTCACTTATATCCATCAGTCATCTCCCCATTTCTTCTCCCTTCATGAAAAACCCACTTACCTTGTTAATTTGAAAAAAAGGAGTCTATGCATATGGTACTGAGCTGGCTGTGATCATCAATCTCTTAGTGATTAGTTAATTACATGAAATTTCTCATGAACTCCAGACACCTACTACCTTCTATCAGCCACTGGGGTGACTGACAGATACCACCTACTAACCCCACCCAAGATGGAGCTTATGTAATGCCTAACCAAAAAAAAAAAACTGTTCTTCTTATCTCAAAAAATATATCATGCTGCCCTAATTTCTGGAGCCAGAAATCTTTACTCTCCCTCACTCTGCATCCGTGGAGAAAACGATCAATCAAGCATTCCCAATTTCACCTGAGGCATGTGGAAGATAAAATGTGTGGAAATGAAAGTGGCTACTTAGTGACAGTGATGGTAGAGGTAGACAAACCACAAAGGGACTTCTGTGTGAATTGGGTAAACTAATTGACCTCTTTGAAGTCCTTAAAAGTGGAGGGCACTGAACGAACAAACACCGAAAAGCAGCTGTGAGGATCAACTGAAATGTTATCTGTAAAATGATTGGCATGTCCAGATCCTGCAGGACGACCCAATAGGCGAGCTACTACATCCTCCATCTCACCACTGGTTCAGCAACTTAACCTTCTCTCATAGTTGCCACCTTAGGGATTAAAAAGCAAATGGCACATTTCCCATGACTCTCTTGCAGCTATACACATGGCAATGATTTTAGTGGTGTGTGTGTGTGTGTGTGTGTGTGTGTGTGTGTGTGTGTGCGCGCGCACACATAAATCATGGAATGTTGAAGTGGATTGGCTTAATGCTGCTTGAATTCTAATGTTAATTTGGGGCCCCCAGGACTGGTGCCCCAGAGATGAGAAAGTCCACAAGTAGGACACTGAGTGACCCTGTGCCCGGTTAATTGTGATCAGCAAATAAAGATGCCAGTAGCCAATAGCTGAGCAGAAGAGACATAGACAAGGTTCAGGTTTCTCAGCCCTGGGGTTGAAGAAGAAGAAGAAGAAGAGAAGAGAAGAGGAAGAAGCCATCATGGAATAAAGGAAGAGTGTGCAGGAGAGGAGAAAGACAGCAACCCATGGGTTAAAGAGAAGAGATCATGGCCCTGAGAACTATCCAATAGGAGCTAAGGGCAGCCAGGATAAAACATAGTAAGTAATCCTAAGTAAGATATCATTAGGAAAGTTGATTCTAACAGCATGGAAAGTAGGCATCTGCCCAGCTACTGTGCTGCTGAAGGCATATTGCAAATATAAAGACTGAGTGTGTCTTTCTTCCAAGAATTCAATAACCTAAGGTGGGGTAGGAACCCTGGGTTGGGATTTTGATATTTTTACTACAGAGTGTTTTTGTTTTTCTAAGACTTTCTTCTTTAGTTCAGCTGGGACTCAGTGTCTACAACACCAAGAGCCCTCTGTGCTCCAGAGGCAATTGCTTAATACCAACACTAAGGGATGACAGATGAAGAGCGTGTGTCCGTAATGGTATTATCAATTAGAACCAATAGCAGCCACCAACAACCTTTTTATTATCTGAGGAAAAGAGGGTTCTAAGAATGGCCAACCTGTGGCTATGGAAACAGGTTAACACAGAATTATAAATTTATTGACAGTATTATGAGGGTGGTTTTTGGACTTTTTTTTGTAACTTGATTACCTGTTTCTCTAGCATAAGCTTTGCTAATGACAACCCAATGTCCTAGCGTCAAAAGGCTGGACTGTACATGTCTACATCCAGGTATTCTGTTACGTGTAGCTGTGGACAGGCGACCCGGCTCAGTGGTAGAATATTAAACTAGTGCACATGAAGCCCTAGGTTTCATCCCTAGTATCATGCAAAACGGAAAAAAGACAGTAAAAGTTTTGTTTGTTTATAGTCAAATGTCTAGATTTTGACCTGAATTTTTGGTCACTGTCACAGTTGCTATCATTCCCCCCCCCAAGATGTAAAGTTTTGTCCTGCTTTAAAAAATATTTATTACATATATTTGGTAGGATAGGGTGGCAGGGTATGTGCATGCCACAGTATACGGGCAAGATCAGAGGACAACTTTTTGGAGTTGGTTCTCTCCTTCCATCATGTGGGTCCCAAGAGCAATGTCAATCACACTCAAGTCATCAGGCTTGACAAGTAAGTGCCCAACCCTCTGTGCCACCTCAGAAGCCCCAAGGTAATTACTTAGAGGGGGGTTTAGTGTAGGGAAATTGTGTGATTTACAATTATACGATTTATAGGGTGTTATATTTGCTCTTCTATCTAATTTCATTTCCAAAGTGTGTTCCTGGCAGAGACAACTCAGGTTTTCAAAACTCAGCTATCTATCAGCAGAGGAGAAGAGCAAACGCCAAAAAGGGGAAGGACCTCAAAGAGACAAACAGAAGAAGAAATCAAGACACAGTGTACCCATCTGTGACACCAGCCTGTGCTTTTAAAGTCTCTATAGGATTGACCTTAAACAGCACACAAGAATACATTTATTATATGACTTCCCCCACATTCTCTCTCTTCCTAAGAGTTACCAAGAAAGATATTTCAGAAAGTTAAAGACCATCTTAGTAGATATGTAAATATGCAAAGTGGATATCTGCCTAAGCAGAGACGGTGAAGTGAGAGTAAGGAATCGTTTGCCACAGAACATTGGATTTACGGGCTTGCCTGGAAAGTTATAAGAGCTTGCTGAAATGCTAGCCTTTGAACCACCGGAGTTCAGGCCACAATATGGCACAAAGATCAAGTCTAGAACTGTTATGACCACTAACAATGATGTCTATGGAGCAATTGAGAGGTAACCAGTGTGGTATGCCGAAGTCACATGTATTCCAACCTCTGAACTACATTTTTTTTTCGGAGCTGGGGACCGAGCCCAGGGCCTTACGCTTGCTAGGCAAGCGCTGTACCACTGAGCTAAATCCCCAACCCCTGAACTACATTTTAAAAGTACATTTTATAGGCTTCTTTTAATATTATTATGGTTACTGGAAATTTTAGAACCCTCTACATAGTTTTGTTTTCATTTTTTGTTTGTTTGGTTTAGTTTTTCCACCATAGGGCTCAGTCATACGGTAGCCCAGCCTCACTTATCAGATCGAAAGAACCAGGCTCTGCACAGACCAGTCATAGGATACAGGCATCTCTGTAGAGAAGAGAGAGAGGATGAAAGGGACAGGTACAGCTACAAATCAGCCTCTTCCTGAGAGGGAGAAAGTATGTTCTCCACTGAGTTCCTGTGAGACTCTGGGAGCCGAAGAAAAGGAAGGCAGCATGCAGAAGACAGTTGGCTAGCATGAAGTCCCATCTAGTACCCATGCCGTCCATGTCGTTGGATTGTTTTCCTTTTCTTGTACTACTCGTTCACATCTTAGTGTCTGCCCTAGCTAATTTTTATGGTCAACTTGACACAACCTAGAGTAACCTAGGAACTGAATATTTTTTCTTGATCAGATTGGTCTGTGGCCATGTCTGCAAGAGACTGTCTTGATTGGTGCCTGCCTTGATTGATGGGAGGAGGGCTCAGCCCATTGTGGGCACTCCCACTCCAGGGCAGGTGCTCCTGGGATGTATAAGAAGGCAAGCTGATGAACTGAGAACAGGGTTCCCATTGGAGGAGTTAGAGAAAGGATTGAAGTAGCTGAAGGAGTTTGCAACCCCGTAAGAACAATAATACCAACCAACCAGAGCTCCCAGGGACTAAACCACTACCCAAAGGGTATACACATGGACAGATCCATGGCTCCAGCTGCATATGTGGCAGAGGATGGCCTTGTTGGACATCAATGGGAGGAGAAGCCCTTGGTCCTGCCAAGGCTGGATCCCACAGTGTAGGGGAATGTTGGGGTGGCATCAGGAAGGGGTGAGTGGTTGGAGAGGGGAGCACCCTCATAACAGAAGGGGGAGGGGGGATGGTATAGGGAGTTTATGGATGGGGAAACCAGGAAAGTGGATAACATTTGAAATGTAAAAAAAAATATCCAATGGGAAAAAAAGGAAGAAAGGAAGAAAAGGAAAAGTAGAACCGGGGAGTCACGAGCTGGGATGTAGGAGGGAAAGCAACTGGAATGCAGGTCATCACGGCCCTGCCCACTCCCACGTGGGGGTGGGAGAAGGCTAGCTGAGCAAAAGTCAGGAAGCAAGCCAATAAACAATACTAAACAATACTCCTTCATGATTGCTGCCTCCGGGTTCCTGCTTTGAGTTTACACACTGACTCCTTTCAATGACAGACTGTGTTCTGCAGGTAGAAAGAAAAGAAACCCCCTCTCACCCAAGCTACCTTTAGTCATAGTATTTAATCAGAGCAACAGAAAGAAACTGAACTATGACCTAGTTGCACCTCTTTGCTCTCTACCAGCCTGCTCACGCAAGAGCTCCTCCCAGTCTCTCCCATAACTCCTGGTGTGATACAGGACTTTAATGCCCTAGAGCCTGTGCTTAGGAGTGCTGGTTCTACATTGAATAAGCACCACCAAGGCAGCCAATATTTCTCTGCAGAGATTCTGGCATTTAACTCAGGCCCAGAACCACTGAACTATTCCAGAAATGAGCAGAATGCAGATTGAAAATCTTACCTATCACCTGCTAAAGCACTGAAGGCTTCTAACCCCCGTGATACAGTGTCTGTTTCCACTAAAAAAATCTAGATTTCCACAGCCCTTGCTCTCTGAGAAACATCAGTCATGCTCAAGAGACCCACTACATGGCCAAGTCAACAGGGACTAGACAACCCAATCACTAGCCTACTAGGAACAGAACGATTCCTTAAGTAATAGATTTCAAACACCAGTTGTCCCTAGCTGTGCAAACAGCCACATCACCTGGTGTTTTCTGTGTCGCTTCCCTTGAAATGTAGTCTTCATAGAAAGCAGCAAGACAAGAATTTTCCAGATGGCAAGACTTTGTACTATATAATCCTCTGTGAGCCAACCCAAAGCCATCTACATTTTTTTTAATTAATGAAGAAAAAAAAGATGTATTCTCTTGAGGGAGATGATGAACTCGTCATATCTGAGGGATGTTTAATTTCAGAAAATGCCCTCAGCAGAGGAGTCTCTTGGCAAAGACCTCATCCTTAGCTGCAGAGGTTAACCTGACACAGGGCATTCAGAGCTCTTTAATTCAACTCAGAATGAGGCAAGCATAGCACAGCACTCAGTCTTAAAGGCAAGAAGCAAGACTCCTCGCTGCCTCAAAATCAATGGGGGAAGAGCCTCTAGGAAAATCATCTAAGCGACTACCCATGAGTCAGCATATTGGATTTTTGAAAATGTGTGTGTTTGTGTGTGTGGGGGGGTGTTATATGTGTGCTGTGCATCTAAGTATGTGTATTCCGTAGCATGTATATGGATGTGTCCCTGTCTTCTGCCTTCAGACACAGTCCCTTATTCTGCCATCACATGGGGCAGGCCACCTGGCCCACAAGTTTTCAGGAATTCTGTATCTGCCTCCTTAAGGAGCTCTGAGTTTACAGACAGTTTGTACCTGACTTCTTGGGGTTGGAGCTCACGTTTGAAGCAGATACTTTACCTACTCAGCCATATCCCCAGCCTTCATTTGCTTTTATGCAAGATCTCAGTGCTCGGGGTGGACTTGAACTCCTAGGGTAAGCAAACCTTCCACCTCAGACTCCTGAGGAGCACGAACCACAGGCGCATACCTCCAAGCTCAGCTGTCTGAAGTTACACAGAAGTAGACGCTGAGAAGACATCTGTCCTGTGGTTGATAACATCTTAGAAGGCAGAGCAAAGAACTGGAAGGCAGAGTCTTGGGATAAAAGTTGCCAGGGAAGTTCACCAGCCTCTTCAGGTGACAGGTCATCTGAGCTATGAGAAAGTAAGAGTTCATCCCTAGGAGAGGCACCTACTACCTAGACAGTGTTTGCGTCTGCTTTGTCACAGAGCATAGAAACGCAATGGCTTGTGTGGTAGGAAAGCAAGCCTAGTACTTGGTACTCATGAAAGTGTTTCCTCGGGAAGTGTAGTAAACTCTCCAATCCCTCAGACAGCAGCACCTTGACCTTGGCGTTTAGCTGGTGCATTTTGCTTCAGTGCCAACGGTTCCCCTCTGCTATGACAGACCCGGTTAGGTGCTTTTCCTCCAAATTGTTTCTGTTTGCTAGCAGAACTGCATAGGAGCTAAAAGTGTCAGACACATATTTCTAAGCATCTAGGAAACAAGAATCTTTTTAATACATTCTGGGCAGTGAAAGGTACAAAGTAGGGAGCAGCAATGGGGCTTCTGAGACTTCTCTCTTTTAAAGGAACCTTGCAAAAAAAATCTTAGTTTAATTCTCCGTGTTAGTCCCAAGCTCTAAGAATGATCACAAATGGTGGTGTAAAACACCAGGACTTCATTCTTTCACAAGTTGAAGAGACTGAGGTCCAAAGTCAGTGCCATGGAGTCAAAAGCAAGGCATCACCATGCTCAGACTTCCTCCAGTGGTCCTAGGAAGGAACACTTATCTCTTGTGGTTTCTGTGGCTACTGGCATTGATTAGCATCCATCCACATCACTCTCAGTTCTGTATCGATGGCCATACTGCCTTCTCCTCCTCTGGAGCCTACTTTCTCTTTGTCTCCCCATTGTGCAGTACATCTCTCTAACATCCACAGCCTAAATTAGTGTCTTTGCATGTTTTCCGCATAGAATATCATCTACAGGTGCCAGGGACGAGGGGGTACTGGATCCCCACCAAAGGAGGAGCAAGAAAGCCAGATGCCTCTAGCACCAAGGGCCAAATGCCAAGCTCAGGTAGACAAGCCAAGATGCAAGGACAGAGAGAAGGCTCACAGCTGTGGCTTGGTGGCATAAGATGCTCCTGACATAATTAAAGGTGGAGCCATCTCTCTTTGATTGAATTTTTAAAGGAGCTTTTAATTTAAAAACTGACAGGTTATTTTTATTGTATTTCTCCTCTCCTAATTCCTCTCAGGTTCCTATCTACTTAACTTCACTCCCTCTTTCCCTCTCTCTTTCTCCCCTCTCCTCCCTCTTTCCTTCCCTTTCTCCCTCAAAAAAAGAGAAAAAAAGCCACAATAAAATGATAGCCCCAGAGTATGGTTGAAATACACAGTGACACTCCACTGGAGAAAACTCATTTTCTCTTTGCCAGCAAGTGTCAGTTGCAAATAGAATCTTAGTTAAGTGTTGGACTCCTTGTCCACTTGTCTCTCTCAGTGCTAGGGGGATCCATGCGGCATGAACCCATGTAGCCTTGTGCATACTGCCATGGCGTCTGTGAGGTCACATGGGCATCTGTCCTGCTGTATCTGCAAGACATTGTTTCCTTGGAGCCATCCATCACCTGTGGCTCCTACAATCTTCCTGCCTCCTCTCTCACATAGATCCCTGAGCCCTGAGGGGAGGGATTTGATAAAGACTCCCCATTTAGAACTGGATGTTCCAAAGTTTCTCAGTCTATGCACAGTATCCATTTGCGGGTCTCTGTGTTAATTCCCATCTCCTGAAAGGAGTTTCTCTGATGATGACTGAGCCATACACTGACCTATGGGCATATCAATATATCATTAAATGCCATTTTATTGCTACACTTCTTTAGCAGAATGATAATATTAGGTTTTCCCCTAGGCCCATGGCCTATCTAGTGCACATTCTAACTTATTTTAAGTGAAATTTTAAAATAATATGACTAGGAGCTGGAGTGACGGCTCAGCGGTTAAGAGATGACCAAAGTCTGGTTTGCAGCATGCACCTCAGAAAACTCACAAGTTCCTCTCACTCTAGTTCAAAGGGATCCGATGTCCACTCCTGGCCTCTGAAGACCCCTGCATTCATGTGCACATGAGTCCCATATATACATAATCAAAAGGGAAAATGCATCTTAAGATAATAATCTAATTTTTAAAGCTACCTTGAATATAGTGTTATCTGTATTGTAATAACTCTTATTGAATACAACTAACTTTTTAAACCTGACTAAGATATTATATGAAATACCCCACACATAAGGGCGAAGAGGTTACACCTGGACTTATTCTCTCAAAGGATTTTCTGATTCACAAACTTTACCTTTTTTTATTATGTTCTGCTTCATAGTGCTCCATAATTGTTTCTCTTCAGCTCTAATTATCTGGGTAAAACAGGGACCTTGATGGGCTCAGAGTTGCTGAATCACTTGGCTCTTCAGAGACATGGCTAGGACAATGGAAGCTTTCATTAGACTGCCAGCTACTTGGTCAATTATCCATCAGCATCTTTAATTAAAGGAAATTGTGTTTGTAGTATTGGTAGCATCTGTGGACTTTGCATGCAAATATTAATGGAGTTGGCTATGGTAACCACACTGTGGTCACACTTCTCTTATACAACACAATTAATGTTATCATTTTTGAGTTTCTATGATGCCAGGCAAAAAGCATTTCTCACTCATTCTTATGTTTCTCCACCTCTTACATTCATTCACAGGCAGGCGTGAGTGCATGGAAGAGCACACACAAACACACACCTCATTGAAATATCATGGTATTATCTTTAGTTTACAAATGAGAAACTTGAAGCATATACTAAAAAGCTAATCACCCTGAGTCACAAATCTAATACCCAAATGTTGGTTCCCCAATCTATCCCCATCGGCTTCCCAATCCTGTGACCTAATTCCACCAGGCTTCCTCTCAAGATGTTATACAGAGTCTACAAAGTGATCCAACATTACCTCAGAAAGAATTCTGGGAGACAACTTTAGCAAAAGAAAAAGAAGAGGGGTTGGGGATTTAGCTCAGTGGTAGAGCGCTTGCCTAGCAAGCGCAAGGCCCTGGGTTCGGTCCCCAGCTCCGAAAAAAAAAAAAAGAAAAAGAAAAAGAAGATATCAATGGGGATGGCCACCTTACCTGTCTGTTGAAGTCTAGAGAAAAGAGAAAGATGCTAGAATATGTTACTATGCTGGTTTAAATACCTGTTGGATAAAGGAAAAGTAGAGAAGACAGTAAAAAGAAAAAGCAGGGCAAATCAGAGCACAGAATACCAGCAAGGTCTAGGATTCTTAGAGACCTGCTTCTTTAAACAAAAACCACTGGGATCACCACCTCCACTTGGGTGGAAACTAGTGTCTATCCACAGTACCTGAATGCCTTTGATAACCAATGTTTCAGAAAGAAGGCTGATTTGTCTCTTAATGTCCCCATACAAATGAGTGTTGTAAAAAGAAACCAACTCTTCATCCACTGCTAATTTCATCAAATAAAGGGAACTTTATTTTTTGTGAATACGTGTTGTTACTGCATGTATGTATGTGTCCCATGTGCACACCCAATGACCAAAGAGGTCAAAAAGGATGTCAGATACCTTAGAATTGTAGTTAGAAATGGTTGGGTTGTGAACCCAACATGGGTGCTGGGAACTGAACCTGGGTCCTCTAGAAAGATAACAAGTTCTCTTAATTGCTAAGTAATCTCTCTGACCCTTCTAAACTGTTTTTCTTTTAAATCTCTATTATTCATTGAAAAAAATGCCAAGTCCTAGTAAAATCAGACACCCTTAATCCCTATTGTAAGCCCCTTTCACATTTTGCCAACATCCAAATTTTAAAAAAAGCAACTAGTACCTGATACTGTGTACTTACTTAGTGAGTAGCAAAACAACATCTGAGAGTAGGGAAATTAACTTAAATCTCAAGAACTTATATCTAGAAATCTTATAAATGCTTAACTTTGGAAGTCAAGGTGACTTTTCCAGAAAATTTATGTCCATGAAAACAACCAATAGCTATGTTGACTGCATTGATTCCTGCGAACATGTTTGTCTGGACAGTTTACTTAAATAGAGCATCAGCCTTCCTATCCAGACAGGACAATGGAGGTCACCAAGGAAACAAACAGCTAATGCTGGTGAGGGTATGTACAAATGGGAATCTTTATACGCTAACAGTGGGAATATGAACTTGACAGGTGGTATGGAGACAAATGCAGAGTTTCTAAAAGAAATAGATCTACCATATGAAGAAGTCATCTCACTCCCGTGTGTTCATCCAAGGGACTCCAGCACATCACAGAGACTATAACGCCATTCATAGTAAGTGACAGAGCCAATTCAGGTGTCCAACAATAGAAAGATGATGGTGATGATGATGGTGGTGGTGATGATAATGGTGCGTGTGTGTGTGTGTGTGTGTGTGTGTGTGTGTGTTTGGTGTACTCTGATCATTTCTATTCCTATTCAAGATAGCTCAGAGGTTAAGGTGGCTTTCTGTTCTTGCAGATCTGAGTTTGGGTCCCAGTATCTATATATGGTGGGCTCACAACCAACCATAACTCCATTTTTAGGACATCAGATTTCTTCTTCTGGCCTCCATATCACTAGCAAACATGTCACTCACACAGACACGCATATACATATACATGCAAACACACACACACATACAAATAAATAAATTTTTTTAAAAAAAGCATGGTTGACTGTCGCGCGCCCAATGTCCTGCCAGCAAGAACGACGCGCGGCAACAGGATTCTTCTGCGAGCAAGCCTTTACTGTGTTACAGCTCTTCTTAGTGTTACAGCTCTTCTCAGTGTTACAGCTCTTCTTAGTGTTACAGCTCTCTTGAACAAGGACTTCGAGCAGCAAAGTCGCTCGACTTATATACACAACAGTATGCTAATTATCTCTCAGGGATTGGTGGGGCATGGATCACTCCACTACTTGTCCTCCAGGGATTGGCGGAGAATGAATCACCTCATTAGCATATTAACGGTCAACTGACACCTGGTGCATAAACCGCACATGTGCAGTACCGCTGTTCACCACTAGAGGGAGCCCTAGCAAGGGGACAAGCCTGCACATGCGCAGTAAGTTGTCGATATCCAGACAAGGCTGGATGTCGGCGCCATCTTTGTTTTGCCGCGCCGCTCTCTACATCTCCCCC
Organism: Rattus norvegicus; assembly: GCF_021556685.1. NCBI lineage: Eukaryota > Metazoa > Chordata > Mammalia > Rodentia > Muridae > Rattus > Rattus norvegicus. The sequence continues at coordinate 32,147,388 of NC_141542.1, read as the reverse complement.
TTTTTTGTTTAATAAAATGACTGGTCTAGATCTGGGTGTCACGTCAATCTTGTCATTGCTCCTGTCTTAGGTCGTTCTCATCCAAACTCGGCCTTACCCGTCATAGAGTTACCCTATCGCCACCGGGCCCCGTGTCTTAGGTTGGTCCGAGTTCGAGGAAAGTTGCCCGTCCCTGGATACAATGACTCCACATGACTGTGACAAAAATGATCTAGGGCGAACTCTTAATCTTTCAAAGAGGCCAGCCATATGTTGGGAGAAGCACCCTTTTTAATGGTGGTCATAGCCTGGTAAACAACCACTTTGTGTCTGGCATGTTCTCTTTTTAAATAGCCAATAAGCTAGAGACATACTCCGCATCCCAGGAGGACAATAGCTCCCCAGGCAAACATGCCCGCCCACTCCTTAAAAAAGGAGAAGGCATTGGTAATCCATGAGGTAAAGTCTTCAACTGTGATGGGGTCCAGCCTAGTGCTGTTGAGGACAGCAATCTGCATCAGCAATTGTCTTGATAGTTGCTCTGCTTTCATGGACCAGTTTCCTTTCAGATAATTCGAGATTTCTTTGCTCTGTTGAAAATTCTGAGAAAAGTTAGCTCGCAAAAGAACAATGCATAAACCTCTAAGGGAGGAAACACAAGACAGCTGTGTCATATGATACAGTGCTTCAATTTGTTCTTGAACTAAATCTATCCTTTGATTGGCTAATAGAAGGCCAGATGCCAAATGGGTATTAAATTCTTCTTGTATCTCTAGCGCCACTGCAGTTCTGCTTGACAGTCTCAGCCGTCTGTATTTGATTGGTCATAGCGATTGCAGCTGTGGTAGCTGCGGCAGCAGACAGCACAATGGCTGAAATTATGGCTGCTGTAATTCCAAAATCTCTTTTGGCTCTCAGCAAATTAAGAATAGGAAAACTATCTGGGTTTGCCTCCACTGGGATTGGCACAAAGGAGGGAATCTTAACCATCACTGCGGTGTCATTGGTGCCATTCCAGCATTCAGCTAAATAGCAGACTACATCAGAGCTATTACAATTTAAAGCACCACTGCTTACATTAGTGCTTATCAGAAAAAAGGTGATCTAGCACATACTGAAGTACTAGTGGCAGTATTATTTGCCAAGAGGTTATTATATTGAATATTGGTCAACTTGGTATCATTTTTTCTGGTAGCTTAAACATTATACAGCACGAAGTTCTCTCCCATCAACCTAGCAAAGGGGGTCAGGGATGTATATGACCCTTGCTCATTGGACAGCACCCATTGAAACCAAGGCCAGAGATTATGCTTGCCAGTCTTATTCTCAAAACAGTAGAATTGCTATGAACTGGCATGGGTACTGGCCAGGATCTGGCAATAGCCCACAGGGTGGGCGAATTAACCTGTATTACCATTCCCCGTAGTAATAGTAGGGTTCGTAGTCTCATCTTCAGGAAGAGCAGAAGGCAATTTTCGAGTCAAACACTCAGGTACCCAAATTGGATTTTCTTGATTCTGCGGAAAAACACAAATCGCTCCCCTAGATCTCGAAATCACGGGATCTGGGCTACGCCATTCATCAGTTAAGACATCCTTCCACTTTACTTCTGTATTAGTTATAGGTGTAGTAGTAGCATGGCGATCCGCAGCAGAGCGGCCATGTGCATCCAGAATTAGGAAATTTAGAGTAAAAAGAGCTAAAGAAAGTTGTTCTTTTGGTGTTCGGCTGTTGGCAATTCCCCCTTTTTGTTTTTGTATAAGCTCTTTTAAGGTACGATGTACTCTTTCCACAATTCCTTGACCTTGGGGATTGTATGGTAAGCCTGTAGTATGACCGACCTGCATTGTCTGGCAAAATGCCTGAAAGAACTTTGCAGTGTAGGCAGGCCCATTGTCTGTCTTGAGACTATCAGGCTTTCCCCAGGCTGCCCATGCCTCTAAGCAATGGCTAATGGCATTACGAGCCTTTTCACCAGTCATCAGAGTAGCGTGTATAATACCAGAACAGGTATCAACAGAAACATGAGCATATTTTAAATTTTACCAGTTTTATGTCAACTTTCTGTTATCAATGTTACATTTTTTTAAACCATATTCAATAACTTAAAAGCCAATAGTCCATAACCAAGGCATGTAGAGAATATTTATACATTTAAAACCAATCAGAAAACAAAATTGAAGTGGCTACACATATCTTAGCTACAGGTGCAAGGCTCCAAGGGCTGATTGAAACTGCTTTTTTAAGAGAAGCACCTTGTCACTTGCTAAATCTCCTTGAGATCAGGAATCCAAGTAGGCACACTCAAGCTTATCTTTTTGTTTGATTCTCCTGAATAAATTTTCAGGCGGTCTACCTCTATCAAATCTGATCAGTATGACTCTGTGAGGTTTCCAGAGCCTAATCACATACCTAGCAATAGCCTCAACTTGAGCCACAACAAAAGCTGCACTGACCCCATTTTTTATCTCTGCCTTCTCTCTGTTCCTTTTATCTCCTTTTCTTTTCTCTTTTTCTTTTGAGACCATTTCTCCCTCTGACATACTTTCTTGTTGTTCTGCAAGGACCCTCTGACCTGTCCTAACAGCTTCCTCACATCGTTTATCCTCTAAGCAAGCAGGGACCATTTGCCAAAGAGGTTTTGGTCCGGGCTTAAGCTTGCTGTCTGTGGCTTCTCTATCCCACACAAAGAAAAAAAGAAACAAAATTACCAGCCTTGCCCACAAAGGATCCATAACTTTAGGTTTCTTCACAGTGGCTCTCCACCTAGGCCCATATCTTTCTTCCTCATATATGGCTGCCTCTTCCTCTAATTCCTCCTCCTCGGACTCTGACAACTCTTGCTCAGAGTCACTGCCAGCCAGTTCTAAGGCTTCTAATTCTTTTAATGGATACAAAGTATCCTCTCCGGATGACTTGTACTTCATCCTCAGGGGTATACCTATTTTTTCCTCCAGCAGCATTTCTTCTGCCTTTTGTATCTCTTTCACTTTTGTTTTAGTAACCTTTTTCTTTTTTGCGCGCTCCTAATTTCTCACTCTGCTCTGTTTCTGACATACTCTCTTGAATGTTCTGTCCTGCCTTGACTATGTCCTCACATTTTAACACAACTAGTAAGAAGACAACAGTCACTATAAAAACGAGCAACAATCCCTCCATGGCAAGACTAAATCCAAAAAGGGGCATGCCTCTAGGAGCTTGCCTTTTAATTTACCTTCTCGCAGTTCTGAATCCTCTTCAGCACACTGAAGGGTCCCCTCGGCACCGGCGATGTTGGTTCCTGGGTTTCGGCACCACTTGTCGCGCGCCCAATGTCCCGCCAGCAAGAACGACGCGCGGCAACAGGATTCTTCTGCGAGCAAACCTTTACTGTGTTACAGCTCTTCTTAGTGTTACAGCTCTCTTAGTGTTACAGCTCTCTTGAACAGGGACCTCAAGCAGCAAAGTCGCTCGACTTATATACACAACAGTATGCTAATTATCTCTCAGGGATTGGTGGGGCATGGATCACCCCACTACTTGTCCTCCAGGGATTGGCGGAGAATGAATCACCTCATTAGCATATTAACGGTCAACTGACACCTGGTGCATAAACCGCACATGTGCAGTACCGCTGTTCACCACTAGAGGGAGCCCTAGCAAGGGGACAAGCCTGCACATGCGCAGTAAGTCGTTTATATCCAGACAAGGCTGGATATCGGCGCCATCTTTGTTTTGCCGCGCCGCTCTCTACAGTTGACAGCTATTGCATAAGATTTAACTACAAATGAATCATGATCCCCACATGGAAAAAATAGTCTCAGAATTGGGACATCAGATGAAATGGTAGCTAGCACTTTGATCTGTTCTTGGAACTTTGGAGGCTCAGATTTACCTCTGTGTAAATTTCCATCTAGAAAACTCACACGTCCAAAGTTCTACAGGATAAATTGATTTCAGGGCATACTGTTACTGTTAGGTCAGTAGCAGAAGTGGAAGCGGAAGAGAAGGAGGAGGAAGAGGAAGAGAAAGAGAAGGAGGAGGAGGAAGAAGAACAACAACAACACCCACTAGGGTGGCTAGGAGATGGCTGGCTGGACAAAGCACTTGCCAGAAAAGAGTGAGGAGCAGGGTCTACATACCCAGAACCATACTGAACATTCTTTGCAGATGTGGGAGAGTTGGGGAAGCTGAGAGGGAATTGCTGGGAGATGTTGACTAGCTGACCCAGTGGGATTGGTGAGCTCCATGTTCAGTAAGATTCTCTCCATAAATAAACTGAGGAATACAATGACATCATCCTCTGACAGACACACATGTGAATACACACACACACACACACACACACACACACACACACAAAGCAACAAAGCATGGCTTTATTCCCAGGCTTCCTTGGGATTCCTTATTCCCATGGGGATTGGGAAACACAAAAGACAGAGGTTACCCTCTTGTCTTATGACACATTTTATTTGTTTGTTTGCTTGTTTTAATTACATCCCAAATGTTGCTCCACTCCTGGTTCCCCCTACAAGAGATATTCATCCCACCCCCACCTCCCTTCACCTCTGAGAAGATGCTCCCCTAGGTATCTCCCCTTCCCTGGGGCATCAAGTCTCTACACTTTTAGGTGTATCCTTTCCCTCTCAGGCTGACAAGGCAGTCCCTTGCTACATATGTGTCAGGGACCTCAGACCACTCCTTGTATGTTCTTTGGTTGGTGGCTTAGTCTCTGGGAGCTCCCAGAGCTCTGGGTTAGTTGATACTGTTGGTCTTCCTGTGGGGTTGCCATCTCCTTCAGTTCCTTCAATCTTTGCCCTAATTCTTCCATAGAGGTCCCTGACCTCAATCTAATGGTTGGCTATAAGAATCTGCATCTGTCTCAGTCAGCTGCTGGTAGAGCTTCTCAAAGGACAGCCATGCTAGGCTCCTGTCTGTAAGCACAACATACTTTCTTATGGATAGTAATTCTGAAAGTCAGGCAAGGCAAATGAAAATGAAACATGTTCAGGTCTTGTGGTAACTGGAGAAGGCATGACTCTCCGACTCCCATTTGAGGACCTTGGCAATGTCTCTTGAAAACTCTTTACTGGAGGAGGAGTGATTCTGTTTCAGTCAGGATGGCCAGCTGGCTAGATACCATGGGTGACTATAAATACCTTCTAGCAATATCTTCCAGAGAAGCAAAACTGTTCTCCCAATCACCTGAGAACCACAGAGGAGAGAATTTGCCTAAGATTTGAAAGAGTTGAGAGCTGATGTAGGGCATGCATGAAGTTCTGTTGAAGAACAGAAGTATGGCTGAAGTTGGAAAGCCAACTTTCACAATCCCATCATGAACAGAACTCTTTTGCTACTTTTCAGAGACAGACTCCCCAAGCTCATCTCTCAGCAGGCTCTAAGTGGTCCTCTCAAAGAGAATGAGAGCTGGACCATTCCCATGGACACAAGCAGAAGTGACAAAACCTGCATCCTGAAGATGCAGTGCAAACCAAGTGAGAAGTGGCCAACTGTCCCTAAGCATGAGAGTTCACCTCGCCCAAACCAAAACACCATGTTAATGGTAAAGATACTGGGGACTAAAGAACACAAAAGACAAGCATACTCACTTATGACTTATAAATCACCCATGAACAAAGACATGACAGTTGATCAGGTTGGACCTCCTTCATGCTCCCCTCAAACATGACATGGCCTTGAGGCTACTAACTACATTTATATCACTCTTGGGACTGACAGGGGTTATGGATAAAAAAGAACACAGCATAACTTTCTTTATATTAATGTCCCCAACAATCCCCCTTGCAGGATGATAGTGTTAGCAGGTAGGGTCACAAGTACAAACATAGATCCCACCCCCAAAGGAATGCAGAGTTCTGCAATGGTCCCAGTGGGAAGACACTTTACCATGGACTCATTAACCTCTCCTGCAGGAAGAGATAAGAAGGTCTACTAATGCAGGAAAAAAGTAGTTGAGCATTGTGGGGATTCAGGCTGACCCAAAGCATTCCCAGAGGCTCCAGTGAAAAGACAAAGGGAACTATAGTTCTGTCCTTGTCCAGGAGCTGGTTTGGCCAGCCCGATCTGAAGATGGAACCAGTGCCTTGAAGGAGTGAAGGAGTCAAGGTTGTGGTTTCTGGGGACTCGACTCTGACCCTGGGCCATGTTTCTAAAGCAGCTGTGTCTGAGGTATGTATCATCCTGTGTTCTCTTTGCCAGCATTGTCAACTTTATTCTCTACTGACCTTGACCATTTTCCCTCTGCAAATAGTATATAGGATGTTATAGTTCTTCTTTTTTTTTTCCGGAGCTGAGGACCGAACCCAGGGCCTTGTGCTTGCTAGGCAAGCGCTCTACCACTGAGCTAAATCCCCAACCCCAGGATGTTATAGTTCTTAATAAACTTGCTTGGCATAAATCATCAGCTTATGCTGGTCCCATCTATTCTTTTAATTGTCTCTATCTTTTATCTTTTCCATCTTTCTCAATCCTATCTTCCCACTCAATACCTTGACATTTCGACATCCCTATTCTTGCAGGTCCTGGTCAGAGCATTGATAGAGAATTCTCTCTCATGACTCACACTGGTGCTGGGAGAGGAGCAAGGAAAGACTAATAGATTCTGTAAGTTAACAGATCAGAAAACCAACTCAATTAGCATGAGGGTTACCGAGTGAAATTCACCAGGAAGCAGCAGAATTCTAGGCAGGACTTAATATGTGGTCCTATAGGCTTCTACTGCTGTGAGAAAATACTTCGATCATAAGCAACTCGGGGAGGAAGGGGCTTATTTCAGCTTATAGCTTGCTGTCTATCACCAAGGAAAGTCAGAGCAAGAACTCAAAGCAGGGGCCTGGAGGCAGGAACTGAAGCAGAGGCCATAGAAGAATGCTTCTTACTGGCTCTCCCCCACCCCCATCATGGTTTGCTCAGACTGCTTTCTTACACCATCCAGGACCATCAGGTCAGGACTGACACTGCCCACCATGAGCTGGGTCTTCCCACATCAATCAAGAGAATACACGAAAGACTTGCCTACAGGCCAAACTCTTGGAGGCATTTTTTTTCAGTTAAGATTCCCTCTTCTTAGATATGTCTATGTTTGTATCAAGATGGCAAAAACAATCCAGGTCACTAATGTGCTGCTGTCACACATTGAAAAGTCTCAGGAGTCAGGTCTTGGACAGGAGCATGGGAGTTGCACTGAGTGACAGGACTACCCTGAAGGCCTGGGAGCTTGCTCTGCAAACCCTTCAGTGATCAGACACTGATAGTCCCTGGTAAGAGTTCACTTCTGAGCTACAGAAAAGTATATTTTCTCCGTGATGCATTTCATCATGCAGTATTTACCTGTAAGAGATCATCTGGAAGAAAGTGAATTTTCAAAACATAATTTTGGGATAGGTGAGATTAAATTCTAGACATCTGTACACTTTTCTTGTTGAGGAAGAATGCATGGTCTGCTTGTATTAGTTACTTTCCTGGTGCTGTAATAAAATACCATGACCAGAAGAGTTAACTTTGGCTTGCAGGACCAGAGGGCTAAGAGTCCATCATGGTGAGAGTCATGGCAACGAGAAGCAGACATGGTGACAGGAGCAGGAAGCTGAGAACCCACATCTTCAAACACAACGGCAAAGTAGAGAGAGTGAACAGGAAATAGGCTAAGGATTTAATCTTAAATCCCACCCCCCTCAGTGACATACTTCCTCCAGAAAGGCACTACTACCTAACCCTCCCCAAAGAGTTCAAAGGCAGGCCATCATGTGAACATTAGCCCAAACTAATGAGTCTATAGGGAGACGTTTCTCATTTAAACCACCAGTGATGGACTCATATTCACTCAGTTCCTCTCTCTCTCTCTCTCTCTCTCTCTCTCCCTCTCTCTCTCTCTCTCCTTGAATTCATTTAGGTAGAAATTTTAAAGGAAAACCATTCATGGAAAGACATACATTCCATCTTTAGTGTCCTATGTGTGGTGTTTAGGCACTTGGATGTGTTCATGTAGGTACACACGTGTGAGGAAGTGCGATGTGCATGGGTGGGCATGCATGTGGATGATGTAGATGCCAGAGGATGAAGTCAAGTATTGCTCCTCAGGCACTGTTGATTTTACTGAGGCAAGGTCTCTTATTGGCCTACAAATCACTTTGCAAATTAGGCTGACTGATCAGCAAGTTCCGGGGATCAGCTAGTCTCTGCCTACCCATTACTGGGATTACAAGTGGGTGAGATCCCTTGCCCAGCTTTAATCAAATCCAGACCCTCCTGTTTGCAAGTTGAGTGCTTTACCAGCTGAGCTTTCTCTCCAGCCCTGCAAAGTTTTCTGGAATCAGCATCTAAGGGGATCCTGGCCACAGCTTCATGCATGTAAGATAGCAGTCCTCCCTCATATTGAGACATTATGTGTGGCTTGTAAGACCTTCCCTAACATTCAATCTACTTTACTTGCTCAAGAAATACTGAGATGAGTGTATGCATTGTTCTAGGTCATGGTGGGTGTTAAAGACACTTTGGTCTCTGCCCTCTGAAACCTGGTAGACGAGCGGAGGAGGCAAGATATAGCCAGAGGCTAACATTGCTAGACAACAGATGGTTCAGAACAGGCACACTGGAAAGCAACAGACCTACATGTAGGCCATAGCTTCAGTGTTCTCGGCTCTGTGGCTTGGCGAGATTTTGACCTTGCTAAATCTATCTTTGTCATTTGTATAAAAGGTAATAACAGGACCTACTGCACAGGTTTCTTACAAAGATTAAATCAAATGTGCTGTGTTTCCTGTTGCTAAAACTTGAGGAGTACTAGACAGGTTTATCTGGTTCCAAGTTTCAGAGCCTGGAAGTCCATAACACATGGCACTGGCTCTGGCGATGGTCCAAGTAGTCTAGATCAATGTCAGATGGCACCATGAAGTGGTGTGTCTGCCAGAGTGATCAGCTGCAGGTGAGGCAGGACCTTGTAGCCAGAGAGAATTATATTAACCCTTCCTAAGGATATAGATAACGTCTCACTAAGAAAGGTCTACCTTGAAAGGGCAACCACTGCTTAATATTGTCACCCGAAGGACCAAGATTCCAACACATGCAACCTTGGCAGACATTCTCAAACTATGTCTAAACTAGGAACTAGGAGCTTGGTTCCGTGCATAAAGACTGAGTTTACATCTTCCCCACCACATAAAGGTAATAATGTAGCATGTGTCTAATTCCAGCACTAGGAACCATTACAGGGGAAGCCCTGGGGCTTGCTGGCCAGCTAGTGTATCTGTTTGTCTCAAAAAGTAATGGGAAAACCATGGAAGAATACATTTGACATTAGCCTCTGGTGTCTGCATGTGAACACACAGGAACACACAGCATGTACACATGCAAACACATACACATGTCTTCAAAAGTAAAGCACATTTTAAAAATAAAGATAAAGAAAAATCAGGGATTAGAGGAATGGCTCCCTGGTTAAAAACATTTGCTGCCCTTGCAGAGGATCTGGTTCAGGTCCCAGCACCCACAAGGTGGCTCATGACTGTCTGCAACTCCAGTTCCAGGGGACTGGATGCCCTCTTCTGGACTCAACAGACACCAGGCACACATGTGGTGTGGTGTATTTATATAAATGCAAGCAAACACTCACTCACATACCTCAGTACACATGTAAAAACTTAGCTGAACCACCAACCAACCACCAGCAAGCAGGAACTGGACCTTGACCCCCTGCCCCTGCACATATGTGGCTTGGTCTTCATGTGGGTCCCCAATAACTGGAGCTGGGGCTATCCCATAATCTGTTGCCTGCCTGTAGATCCAATTTCCCTACCTGGGCTGCCTTGTCTGGTCTCAGTGGGAGAGGATGTTCCTAGTCCTGCATTGCCTTGATGTGCCAGGGTAGGTTGATATGGGGAGGGGGGACTCCCTGTTCTCATGGGGGAAGGGCTGTGTAAAGGGGGTACCTGGAGGAAGGGAGGCTGTAAATATAAAGCGATGTAACTTTACAAGATGTAAAGTGAATAAACAAAAGCAAAAACACAATAAAATGAAAAAACTTAGCTACTACAGAGACTTTAATAAGAACTTAGTAATTATGCCTCTATAGCAGTGCCAAATGCTAAGGAAACTCACAGAAGGGAAGGAAGGAAAATTCTGGAAAAGGAAACATTAGCATGAGGAAGGGCAGCAACCTGAATGCTGGGTCTCAGTCTGGGGCCAGTTGTTGCCCTCAGTGGACATTTATCAACTTCTAAAGGCATCTTCAACTGTAGTGATTGGAGAATGGATGATGTAAAAACCAAGACACTGTATCCCCCTGCCAGTGACTAATCCTGTAGTCGTGGTCCCACAGATAATAACTTAGATTGAATTAAAAATTTAAAAAGTAACAACTGTAAACATGTTCAGAGAATTCAAAGAAGTCCTGAAAGAAAAGCAAACAAACAAACAAACCACCTGAATGCACTTACGAAGGATGGGAATGAACTGGCTAGATTCAGAGGAAACACAAAGAAATTAAAGAAAGGAGAAATCCAATTCTCATTAAAGAGTCCACAAGACTCTAATGGCTAGTTCCAGACCCATTGTCACACACACAGATAGCCTGGTTAAACCCCATGGGACAAAAAAGACAAATTTAAAATCTTATGAGTATGGGAAGATATTTGTATAGAAAAAGATAGGCTTTCAGGAGTGGGAAAAAATAAGAGGTGGGCAGGGGAGAATAACAGGAATGCTGTATGTGTGTGTGTGTGTGTGTGTGTGTGTGTGTGTGTACAAGCACATACATGCACGCAGAGACCAGAGGAGGAAGTCGGGTTCTCTGCTCTGTAAATCTCTACCTCATTCCTTTGAACTTGAAATGAGGCAGGCAGCCAGCAAGCTCTAGGAATCCTCTTGTCTTTGCCCACAACAGCAGGGGTACAGGCTTGAGTCACTACACCTGGATTTTTTTACTTGGGTGCTGGGCATTTGAACTTAGGTCCCCACACCTGAGCAGCAAGCACTCCTATCCACTCAGGCATCCCCCCGGCCCTTTAAACCCTATTCTTTCTGCGCTCCACAAAAAGCAGTAAGCCAAGAAGATCATTCTTGGTTCTATAGAATTCTAGTAACTGTTCCCTTCATATAACTTCACTCTGTTATTTTGGCCCAGTGAGGCTAGTGTGATTTAAAAACGAGGCACACACAAAAATGAAGCATTCTAAGGTGCTGCTGGCGGCAGTGAAGAGGGAGTAGGGAGGAGGCAGAGCTAGGAAGAGGCAGGGGCTAGCATTTCATCCTGCAGCTTCTTGTGTCTTGTGTTTTCTTTCAATTTCCCCTCCATCGTCTAGATTTATATCCCTGACAGCCCCCAAGACAGTCCTCTGCTACTTTCTCAAGAACTATTGTGGTAAAGTTTTATAGTTTCTTTCTGCTTCAAGGCATCACGGGATAATGGTCTATGCTTGAATGGTCTCCAGGCGGATGAAATCTATACCTGTGCTCAAACAAAAATGCTGTTCTACACTGGTAAGTCTTCCTCCTGCCTCTTTAGACTCTCGGTAGCAGAACTTGGCTTTCTCCGTGTTTGCATCTTAACTGGGCTCGTTTGATCACTGGTGTGTTTACACTAAACAGAAAAAACAGAACTATAACATAGACAAGCCACAGGACAGGTGAGTTGAGTATGGGACATGTTTAAAGCAGCAAGATTGATGCGGTCTTTGAATACGTTCCCTTCACTCTCTGTCTTGCGTTTCCGGTGATACAAGGTCTCTCTGCGTTGGCCAGGCTATCCTGCAGTTGGCTGTCTTTGTGTCACATCCCCCTGTGCTCAGACTACTGGTATGTGGCACCAAACCAGCTATCTCTTCATTTATTTTTCTTGTGTGGTACTCTATCCCTAAAGCCAATTCCATATATTTAATTTTTAGTAAAATTAAAATTACTAAAAATGTTGACATCTCTGATTATTTACTAATTAAGACAAGGCAAAAGTCACTATGTAAAAATAAAATGTGGCTTAACCCCGGGGAATGTTTACCAGTGGCTCACAGGTTCACAGTCCTAGATCAGGATGAGGGGGACAGTTGAGGCTCAGAGCCTAATCAATGGGTTAAGGATGATTTTAGGTTTTCAAAGGTTTTAAAGAAACCGCAAAGAAAATCTCAACAAATTTCACTGCAAATAATATATTTTTTACAAATGTTTCGCCAACTCTTGTTCTCTCATATTCTCTTTCCTGGCCTGATACAGTATTAATCTGTTTATTTTTATCTTATCAACCTCATCTTTATTTTTTTTCTACTGAGTCCATTCTTTACATCTTAAATTTCTTTAACACTGTTCCTTGCATTTACTTCTTTGGCAGTGCCTAATTTTCTAATGTGTTATATACACTTATATGTGTTAAGTTCCCACCTCGGGCCAAGCACTGAGATGCTAGTCATTGTCAGGAAACTGGGCTGTGATTTCCAGCAAAGCCCCCACCCAACACCTGCTGCTTATAGATCGTATAGACTCATATGAATTCTTTTTATTTCTCAACAATTTTCCACGACTCCATCTTGACTATAGGTACAAAATACAACTTTGTTAGTCTGGCTGACTATTGGGCTGAATAGTCCACAACTTTATAATCTTGTTGGGAACAGGCAAAGGCACTTGTCTTAGGAACTACCATTTTGACGTTAGACTCCATTTTACCTAAGCTGACCAACTCCCTTTTCTAAGCAACAATAGTTACTCAAAATATAATGGCTGTTCCTAACAACAGAAAGTGCAAACTAATTGGATTGTTTGAGCAAAAACATTTAGATTTAATGCCAGTTGACACAATGGAACATTTGGGAAAGTCCTTAGTCCCTGAGTTCTGATTGGTAAATATTATAACTGTAACTTGGCTCAGATGCTTGTGGATTTTCTGCCTATAAACCATCTTCAGCCTCTACTTGGAGCTGTCAGAAGAAACAAGTCTCCTGGGTCTTTATCTGGTGGCCCTGATTGATTAGAGATCCCACTTATGTGGTGTGAATAACAAAAGATTTTGCTGTTTCACAAGCCCACTCTTGTAACCCCTTCCCTTCCTCATGGTGTGCATGGTATAACAATCTTACCTCCTATTGTTCCTGACACAGACTGAACTCTCCTGGTGACTACAATCCAAACACAAGCTGTCCATTCCTAAATCCATTCTGTTAGACAAATCATGATAAAATATCATGACCAAAATCAACTTTGAGGGAAAATGGCTATTTGGTTCCATTGTGACAGGGATATAGGGGAGGCACAGGAACAGGCAGGGGAGGCGGAGTAACAGGAGCAGTGACTATGGTTGCATTCTGGAAGCAATGGCTAGCCCAACAATGAGATGAAATATTATTGAAATATCTGGGGGCTGATTTCCTGGTACCTAACATAACGTATCAGTTAGTTTTCTCTATTGTTGTGACCAAATAATTGACAAAAAGCAACTTATAGGAAGAGTGACTTATCCTGTAAAGTCCTACAGGGGATATTGTCTGTCCCTAGGGGAAAGGATGGTAGCCTGAACATGAGATTGCTGGCATAATAGGCGGATAGGAACAGAGATAGGAGAAATCCATAGTATCATTCACATTCATGATAGGTTTTCCACACTATTCCTCTTGGGAAAGACCCACACAAACATTTGCAAAGGTATACAGGTCACTAATGTCCTAGGTGTTTCATCATTCCATCAAGTTTATCATTAAAATTAACATTTCCAATTCTGTTCTTGAAATCTAAATATATAAAACATAAACATAAACTGAACATAAGCAAACCTAAACCATTCCACTTTGACCTATGTTTCTCAAAGCTTCGTGAACATTTCATAATACAAAATATACTTACTTCGTCTCTGTGAACCTTCCAACGTTGTAACAGTTCTTACATCGTCCAAGTGGCCAAAGTCTCTTCAGACACTGAAGGTAAACTCTAGACTGAATTTACAGACTCAAGTCTAACTACTCAGTACAAATACAGATACATGATGTTACAGAATAAATGTGCTGAGGACAAATTGGACCAAAACAAGACCAGCAGGGCAGACGCCAAATCCTGCTACTCTGCATGCAATATGGTATGAGTGTTGAGGGGCGGGGTATGGTGGCATCATATGGGCTCCATTGGCCTTGAACAGCTGCATTCACCAGCTTCTGGTGCCTTAGATGCAAGTAGCCTCTCTTGAAGCCTACTCCATTCACTGCCTCCAGTTTTCCTTGGCAAATGATGACCATTTCTAGTATTTTCAGCATCCTAAATATTCTGCAACTTAGACTTCCCTCTTCACAAGTTGATACAGTGACCTCTGGGGACTCCTTTTAGAGAGTCGAACCTACTTGCACATTTCCTGGCCTCTGAGGCTTTTAGGAACCTTCAAACAAGACTCGAGGGTACCCTCATTCCCATGCCTTCAAAGAAAGGATTACGCGAACAATGATGCCTATAACTGTTCCCACTCCTTCAGTTTCATGCGACTGTCTTCCTCAGAGTTCATGGTGAATTCCCGCCATGCTGGATTCTATACCAGAAATCCTCTCTCTGTACCAGAACTGCCACCTTCCTATTTCCCACCTAAGCTAATAGGCCAACAGCATTTCATTGACAGATGATGCTTTTATACACTGCACAAGAGACGCTCTCAACAGATGCCAAGCTCTTCGCCGCCTGACATGTTCCCAATCTTGCACGTCAAACTTAGACCCGATCTGTGACAGCTTCCTGAAAGGGGTGCCATTTCTGAGGGAGAACGCCTGAGATCTTGCAATCACGCACCCCTCCCCCATAAACATGCTGTCTTAGGGTTTTATTGCTGTGAAGAGACACCATGACCACGGCGCTCTCATAAAGGAACCATTTAATTGGGTTTGGCTTCCAGTTCAGAGGTTTCATGGCAGAAAGTGCGGCAGCCCCACAGGCAGACTTGGTACTGGAGAGTTAGCTGAGAGTTTTACAGCTGGATCCGAAAGCAGCAAGTAGAAAGAGTGCCACTGACCAGGCTTGAACTTCTGAAAGCCATAAGCCCATCCAGTGATAGACTTCCTCCAACAATGCCACATCTCCCAATAATACCACTCCCTGTGGGCCTATGGGGTCCATTTTCATTCAAACTACCATACATGTAGAAATGCACACACACACACACACACACACACACACACACACAGAGAGAGAGAGAGAGAGAGAGAGAGAGAGAGAGAGAGAGAGAGAGAGAGAGAGAGACTGTGGAGGGATATGAAAATATCAGCTGTAAAATGGCTTAAAGGAAATGCTATAATGGCTTTGGGAAATTCAGGCGAAGGAATTGTTGTTGCCACAGGCACGTTTCTTCTAGCATCACTAGATGAATCAGCAGCCAGTGATATTCTGCATCATCTGGTAGCAGGTCTTGGAACGCTGCTGGGGAAGGGAGCAGGAATGGAGTGCAGTCAGTGGCTTGCATGAAGGGCCTATGAGGAGATCCATATGTCCAGTAGTGAGCATTTCTGTTTCATTTCATCTTTAGGATAGAAACTTTCTAACTTTGTCTACGAGCTAATGTAGAGGAGAAGGAAAGACAGGGATCCACACTCCCCATACTGGATACAATCCAAATACTGTCTCCCTGGCCACTTCTTTATTTCTTGTCAGATGGTCCCCTTGGGCTGCCTGTTTTCAACTGAGCCAGTGACTCCTGAGGATAACGCACCCCTTTACAAATCGGCAAACCTTGTTTCTATTTTTTTTTTCTGAGCATATCTTCCTCCCCTAGGTCACTAAATTATGATGAGCATAAGCAGTGGATGTGCGATTCAACACTTTGAAATTGCCAAGGAAAATTAGGAACAAATGAATTGAAGAGATAAGAACCCTAGAACGAGGTCAGCTCATGAGCTTTGTTCACTTTGTTATTTTTTTTTTGCCTGTTTTTATATCAAGAGGGGTAATTTATCATTTCAGTGTAAACAGTGCTCCAACAGGGTCACCTAGCCACCGTCTGGAATGCCAGGGGCTTTATCTGACATCTGAGAATAAAAATCTCTACAGCCTGCTCCAGGCTATAAAACATACCGCTGGATGTTCTAGCCAATGCTGCTAAGATCCCACAGAGGAAATTAAATGTCATAACACATCTTTTATCATAGAAGATGGAAAAATTGGTCTTCATATAGTATACAACAGCATAAAGACATAAAGAGCTGAGATGAACAAAACAGGCCATGAGGGTTTTAGGCAAAGAGACCAGTAGATTAAACGCTTCCTCATTGACGAGAACATCTTCTGACCTGTTGAGGACCCAACAAGAACAAAAAGGCAGAAGAATGAAGTCTCTATGTCATGCTCCACCCTACCCCATGAGCTCTACCTTCCCGAGCTGTGACAGCCATCTTCTCCTGCTCCTGACATTGGACCTATTGACTCTCGAGTCTTTGGACTCTGGAACTTACAACAGTAGCCAGCCTCTGACCCCTATACTGGGTCTCAGGCCTTAGGCTTCCAGCAGGAATTATACTGTTGGCTTCATTGGTTGTAAGATCTTTGGACTGAGCCATGCCAATGTTTTCCAGATTCTGTGGTATACTGTGGGACTCTTGGGAATGCAAATCTGTAATTAGATGAGGCAATGCCCACAATAATCTAGTCCCTCTACACATCAATGATTGTATTTCTTTGGTGATTCCCTAACTAATACAATAAGTGGCCTGAGTCTTTTCTTTTTATTCTTCTCTTTTTATCTTTTTTCTTTTCTTTTCTTTATTTCCCTATCCCCTCCCCCTTCCCTTCTTCTATAAGGGTGTTCTCTCCATCCACTCCTCCTTCCCACCCCCTCCGGACATTCCCTTGCACTGGGGGTCCAACCTTGGCAAAACCAAGGACTTCTCCTTCCTTTGTTACCCAACAAGGCTATCCTCTGCAACATATGTAGCTGAAGCCACGGGTCAGTCCATGTGTAGTCTTTGGGAAGTGGTTTAGTCCTGGGAGCTCTGGTTGGTTGGCATTGTTGTTCTTATGGGGTTGAATTCAAGCCCTTTCAGCTCTTTCAATCCTTTCTCTAATTCCTCCAGCGGGGGTCCCATTCTCAGTTCAATGGTTTGCTACTAGTCTTCAATAAGGAACGATGTTGAGGGATCAAGTAAAGAGATTAAGATCACCCTATTTTGTTCGACTACCTACCTAAGAGAAAGAGGGGTTACTCTCTCAAAGCCAGGGATTTCTCAAGTGGCTATCACTTGCATACTCTGTTCTGTTTCCTTTTGCCTGCTTGCCCCCAGCCCCACCTCAGCACTACACATGACCCTTGATGGTGCCGGACACAAAGAAATATGTTCGCAAGGCATCAATGGAGAGGGCAGTGTGACAGTATCCTTGCATAAACATAAGGTCAGCAGGAGCTAAGGACTGCAGTAGGTGTTTGTACCAGTTTGGCCACCTGTACCTTACACGGAGAAGGGTATGATGGTGACATTGTGCCCATAAATAACCAGAAAGGGCACAGAAACTAAACAAGGGATCGTTAGAAACCCAGGAATATAAATATCAGGCATGTGCTTATCCCGCCCCCACCTCACTTTATATAATTTAACCTCTGCAGCTCTTTGTGTATGAGTATACACAACTTGATTGTATTTGGAACTGGGCTCTGTGCATATGTAATTTAGACTAGATGAGATGGCATTAGATTAAAGCAGACCTTAATTCTACTACTGTGGTATAAATAAGCCATGTGAAGCCACAAACATATTCAGGCGAACAGCATGGGATGACAAGGCAAAGAACAGAGCTGCACTGCAATGAACCAAGCAACATGAGGTAGAAGAAGAAGGAAGGAAGGAGTCGTCCTTAGAGCCTCTGATGGCAACATGGTCCTGCAACCCCTCACCTGACCTCGCCTTAAACAAACATGTTCTCCATTTTGTAGTGACCTGGAATTCTCAATCAACATGCACACGCATACACATGCACATGCACACACAGACACACACACAGGGATACATGTGCATGCTCACACACATGAACATGCATGCAAACATGCACACACAGGCACACATACACAACATAGACTGACTGGCAGTTAATAGCATTTGCAGAGAAAAAGAGAGTGAGTGGGTCCTCATGGGAAGTTAGGAATATTGCTGCTGTTTAGATTCATATCTCTGGAGGATTACCTGGGCTCTATACAACTCATCTAGGTTGTTCTGAACAACCACATTATTGAATGCTATACATGATGCTCTTCACCTCCCATGGCTAGTAGAGGCAACTATGGCGTTCCTCCTTAGAGAAAAGCTTAAGGCTGAGTAATTTCCAAGCAAACTACAGGGTCCCAGAATAGGAGGGGAGACCCATCCGTGGACTCGCCACAAGACAGCTGATTGTTTATATCCACACTTGTAATGCAAATGCCGGAGATGGAAAATTGTGGGAGTTGAACAGTAATCTGGAACTCTCCGCACTGGAGGGAATCTATAGGATGACGATGCCAGGCACTTTTTGCATCACAGTGAGTGTGGACCATGGAGACATCTAGGGAACTTGGCATGCTCTTCAACACGGGTGGAAGGCAGTTTCCCCTGGGGCCCCCCAAATCATGAGCAGATTTGTGCCAGTCTTCTTTTGAGAAAATGGCTATAGAACAGCCTCCAAGGCATGATGACAAATGCCTTCAATCCCAGTACTGAGGAGGCTGAGGCAGGAGGATTGCCATGATTTTGAAGTCAATATGGGCCGCCTAGCAAGTTCCCACCTCAAAACAAACGAACACACAAACCAACAGGCAATTGTCCTTTCAGCCTGGATTTATGCAGCCTAGATTTTGAATGGATGCTAAATAAATGATATTTACCCATAGCCTTAAAAAAGTGGGTTTTTTGTTTTGTTTGTTTGTTTCCTGTATAGTTTCCAGAGTTTAGGAGGCTAGAGAACCCAAAAGCCAACAGAGCATGGTCCTCAAGTTATCTCTGTTCAGGTAGCCTGTTCCCCGATGTGCAGGCTGGATTAACATAGCTTTATTCATAGAGAAAAATAACATTGCAAGTAAAACACCATCAGGGCTACCTCTTGGTGGGAGGTTAGGTTCCTTGAGACAGACTTTCCATAGCAAACATTTTCGTGCACATAGTATATTAATCTGATCAGCCCGCACAGTCATGTAAGCGCTATTGCAAACCAAACTCGACCATGAGAGGTTACCATCATCGGCTGGCTATCCAGTCAATGCCTCCCTCAACTCCTACCTCTTAACAACTACGAATGTGATTTCTGTCACCATTTTCTTGCCTAGAGTGTCAACATAAATGAAACTGTGCAGTCTGTTTCCATTTGTACCTGGCTTCTTTCATTTAGCATAGTGGTTTTGATACTCAATGGTACTGTCACCAGATTTTACTTGTTATTTCTGAGTAGTATTCCATTTATCAACTTACCGGTTGAGGGATAACTGCATTGTTCCTAGATTTAATGAATAAAATTGCTATAAGAATGTAGATTTTTCAGGGAGTTTCCATCTTCCTTTTTCTCAAATACATACCCAGGACTGGTAAGTGTGCATTTAACTTCTTAAGGAATTTGCCAACTGTTCTCTGTAGTAGAGAAGCCCCTCCCATCAGCAGCACACAACAGGTCCAGGTGCTCTCCCTGATTAGATGCGATGGTTTCTTTGGTTTTAGATATTTTCATAATTTTTTTCTCTCTAGTCTGGACTGTAAAATTAACCCTCTGCTAGCTAAATCTACTTGGTTTGGGCCTGTAAAAATTCAAATTTACCAGAATCTCAAATTGTGACGTTATATGGAACTACGTTCTGAGCATATATATTTAAGTCTAAGTGGTTCTAGATGCTTTTCATGGCTGTCCTCTAGTAATAAGCCATATGTGATCCTACAGAGAGTCTTGGGAGGCCACCATAAGCTGGTAGAGGTGGAGACTGAGGTCGCGTAGAAGAGGCAAAGGCAGTCCTTCTTCAAGGCCTTTGTAGGGAGCATGGCCCTGTGAACTGTTAACTCTGCCACCCATTTGGGATTAGACAAGGTACCATTTTGTAATTTAGGATGGTGTGGTTGTTTGAATATGCTTGGCCCAGAGACCAGCACTATTAGGAAGTATGGCCTTGTTGGAGTAGGTGTGTCACTATGGGCAGCCTAGCTGCCTGGAATCCAGTCTTCTCCTAGCAGCCTTCAGATGAAGATGTAGAACTCTCAGCTTTTCTTACACTATGCCTGCCTTGACGCTGCCATGCTCCCGTCTTGATGATAGTGGACTGAGCCTCTAAACCTGAAAGCCAGCCCCAAATAAATGTTGTCCTTATAAGAGTTGCCTTGGTCATGGTGCCTGTTCACAGCAGTAAAACCCTAAGACAGGTGGCCTAGAATTTTTACTTTTTTTTTAATTCATTTATTATATATAAGTACACTGTAGCTGTCTTCAGACACACCAGAAGAGGGCATTGGATCTCTTTACAGATGGTTGTGAGCCACCATGTGGTTGCTGGGAATTGAACTCAGGACCTCTGGAAGAGTAGTCGGGTGCTCTTAAGCGCTGAGCCATCTCTCCAGCCCGAATTTTTACTTTTATGACTGTATGTATTCATTGCTTAAGGCAGGGAGAGAAGGAGCAGGCCACAGTGCATGTATGGAAATCAAAGGTCAACTTCCAGGGCCAAAGGTTAACTTCCAGGATTTAACCCTCTCCTTCTACCATGCGGGTCTCTGGATGTCATGTGACCTGATTCCTAGGGAGAGGTGAACAAAATCCACTCACCCAATTAGGGAACCAGTGAGAGAATCAGAGCACGGATACCACCAAAGTCCAACTGGGTGAAAGACTTTTGCTGGAGTTACTTACAGAAGTATGGGTAAGGGGTTACTCATAGCACCAGAAATGACCCAAAGACAGTTCCATCCCAAAGGCCACACTGCACAGCCTGCAGCGGATCAACAGGTTAAAGGGCTTCCTTTTGAAGAAGGGTTAGCTCAGCTGATCTGAGAGCCTCTCTTCGAGGTCCTTATTGCTTTCACACACTGAAGCCCTGGGACAGCATGAGGGATGGGGCAATATATTTGGTCAGCCTCGGGAACTTTGAGAAGCCTTTCAGTTCAAGGGCCTACTTCTGCTTACTGGATTGCAGAATGTTCTATGAAGGATTAAGAAATGGAGTTTCTTTTAGTGTTTTTGTTGTTGTTTGTTTGTTTGTTTGTTGTTTGTTTTTATAGTACAATGACCTGGAACACAAACTTAATGTTGTTGGGTTTATTTTTGGTTTTGCTTTCAGATTCGTTTTTATTGTTATTTGTGCACTTGCCCAGGAAAGCCAGAAGAGGGCATTGGAGGCCCTGAAGTCGGAATTACAGGCAGTTGTGAAACCACTGGTCTTAGGTTTCTGTGGCTATGGTTAAAACACCCAGGACCAAATCGGCTTGGGAAGGAAGGAGTTAATTTCAGCTTACACTTCCACACTGTAGTCCATCACTGAAGGAAGTCAGGGCAGGAACTGGAAGGCAGGAAGTAGAGCAGTCATGGAGGAATGCTAAGTTCCTAGCTTGCTCCCCAAGGCTTCCCAGCTGCCTTCTTAAAGCATTCGGGAGGGACAATGCAGGTAGGGGGATGCGCCATCTAGGACGCACAACCCACAGCGAGCTGGGTCCTCACACAACCACATCAATCAAGAAAATGCCTCAGAGGCTTGTCCATGGGCCAAACGGGTAGGAGTATTTCTTAACCGAGGCTTCCTCTTCCAAAATGGCTATGGCAAGTTGACATAAAACTAGCCAGCATAGCTGCCCAGTAGCCATGAGTGCCAGGAACCAACTCAACGGCAAGCTCTCCTTGCCGCTAAGTCATCTCTCCTGCCCTCTGCTTAAAATTATTCATTCTTATCACAAATTCTAGATAAAAAAAAAAAAAGACTAAGGTGTTTCAGCTGGTTGTTTTGGTTTTTAAAGTACTGATACCTTTCCAGTGTTCGCACACTGTTCTCGCAGTCCCGGAAAGAGAATGATCTAGCCCCCAAATGATTGTTCGATTTCTCTGAGGTCTTTAAAAGGTAGAGGGATCTCCGTACCCCAAACCTGTGAAACAAAAGGGAAGCCCTCTGAGGCTCAGTGTTCAGATGTGCACCCCTACTTCTGATATCCCCCTGCTGATTCAACGGAAATAAAGGAATCTTTCTAACCCATGCTGATGTAATTTGCCGAGCAAATTTTTGGACAGAAATTCAAGCAACCGGCAGAGTGCACACATGGAATCAGGAAGTGTAGCAACAAAATTCGACAGTCGTTCCTTGTTTAAGCAAGACCCTGCCCACTAGGAAAGTAAGTCACGCCGCAAGCCTGCTTGTTGATCACTAAGACGTTATTTTACGGAGATCTAGAAGCGGTGCCCGAGCTCAGTGATCCCCTTGTGAGTCATCTTCTGTGTTATAAGCTGTGTTTAGCAACTACCGTGTACAACTCTGCAAGCGCAGCCAGTGAGAAAGAATCACGACTTGCATAAAAGTTTGCAGAGCACAGCAGTTTGTCATTTGAGCAGAGCCTTCGATACTCAACGACCCGCATCAAAACAGGTCCATTCTCACTCCTGTTCTGTGATGATCAGAAGGAGTTCTTTCTTTGGAGTGAATGACGAAATTGGCCAATTAGGCCGGGAGACAAGGACTTACGAGATCGAACCACCTCCTTCCAACTTTGAGCAGTATCAAAGGTCAGGGCTTGGGGCTTTGGAACAACTTGTGCACCGTCACGGTCTTGACTATACACAGAGGCAACCTCCCTCTCAGTCTCCTTCCCACGTGTTGAAAACGATAAAGTCCCTAGGGCAGAATGCCCAAATGCCCTTCGGGGTGGTGCAGCCCAAGTTAGCAAGTGGCCACGGTTAGAGCTGAGACTGTCCCTTCTTTAAAGATCTACCGAAGGCTAAGACAAAAGGCTCTACTTGTTTTATAGAACAGCAGAGCGTAGCTACGAAGCACACAGAACAGAGGGTGTTTGCTGCAGACACCAAGACCAAGGTCACTGCTGTGGATGCCTGCACCCTGGCCGGCTGATTAAATGTTGAAATTTCAGTTGTGACAATCAAGCAGATAATACTGCCTTTTGCAGACAGACTTAGGATTCTATCTAATTAGGCTAGCGTCAGAACAGGGAACTGGGTAGCTAGACATAGTCCCTCAGAGTGTCATGGTACCATTGCTATCACATACAGTACATATAATTTGACTTAAATAGACAAAATGGGACCATGACTACAACCCCTTCAGATCTTAAACTAGCATTAATGACATTTAAAACAATAATTTGTCTACAGTCAAAAATTTTGAAGAGATGAAACTGAATAAACCAGACATGTGGGGGCCTCCCTGAAATAACAGCTATAAAGTATCCTTGGATTCAAAGCTAAGCATCTGTGTCTGAAGCCCAGCGACCCTCCAGGCAGCAGTTCCGCCCCCGACTGAGTGTCAATTAAGCCAGTCTGGAGCCTGGCTTGGTTAGAGGGAGCTTTCAGGGGAGTGTATGCATAACCAACTCAGAATAAGTTGCAAACATCTGGTAGTCACACACTGAGCTGCAGAGCTGATTAGATACCCAAAGCCTTCCGTAGAGAAAATACTTGACACCAGCTATTCATGAACAAAAGACTCGTGAGGGCTGGGGATATACTTCGGTTGAGGGAGTACTCAACTGGCATCCAGGGAAACTTGGGTTTAATCCCCAGCACCTATAAAACCTGGTATTTGTGATATATGTCGGTAATCCCTAGAATTTAGGGAATTAGAGCAGGAAGATCTTAGGTCTGAGGTAATCCTGGGCGACAAACTGAGTTCCAGGATAGGGTGAGCTACACGAGACCCTGTCTCAAACTATAAACACCATCTCATAGCAATCTTGGGTATTCTGATATTCCTCCTTCGATAAAAGCTTACCGAGTGACGTCACCAGCTTATGATAAAGGAAGAAGAAAAACTGAGGACAAGAGAAATGGCTTGTAACAAACATGAGTTTCAGATCACCAACCACTGAAATAACACCATAAGTCCCTCAACACCACGGACACAATAGGCCTACTAGGACAGTTCTGAGTGACAAGCTTTCAAGAGCCCCCAGTCACCCATGACTATCTCCAAACCTGGCCACCAAGTTCCCCCTGCTTCAAACCCACACAGCGCCCGCCTCCCTGCTTCTGCTAATTGACAGGCAGCACGGCTACTCCTAGGAGCGGATTTTTCGCCCTGGTAACAGTGACAAGCTGGCGGGAGCCAATGGCGTTCCAGCAGCAGGGCGGGCTGCAGGGACGGGTCAGGTGCTCTGCGCTTGAGGCTGCGAGCAGGTGAGGCAAAGGGATCCGACATCCGCCCCCTTGCTTCCACCACCTCTTGGTCCCAAACGCTCCAAGACAGATCAATCTCAGCGCGGGTGAGTCCCCAGGGATGGGTGGCCTGCCTCCCCAGGCCCACAATGGGGCTGTCACCAGCCAGGGGTGCGGGGAGGCCTAGTAACCCGGGAGGGAGGAGGCGATACACCCACCCACCCCCTACCACCCTGCGAGCACTCTGACATTAAACCCACTCCTCTTCTCTACCCTCCTCTGCTCTTTGGTTTTCCTGTTTGCCCAGGTTTTGGGGGAAGGGCTGGAACGAGGAAGGATCGGAAAAGCCTTGGCGATTTCAATCCAGATCTAGAGATTTTCAGGTCTTCGTGCGTTTCTGCGTGGAGAAACGAAAGATTTGTCTTTTTTTTTTTCTCATCCCCGCCCCCACCTGCGTTATGTCACCCATATAATTATAAATATTACTTCTTATTATCGAACATCCCCAAGCTCTAGACAGAGCCTCCTGTCTCACTTCAGGTTGCCCCAAGAAAACAGTTGTCTTCTATTTACCACAATTAACTAAGACATGAAAATAATCGTATGTTCTGTGCAATTAATTCTGTCTTGGTGTTAAATTGTATTTGATTGATAATAATTCCCTTCGTGTTAGTGAGATGGGAGAGAAAATGGGGAGGAAAGAAAAGCAAAGGGGAAGGAATTGGGATCAGTCAGTTGCAATTTCCTGCATACAATTAATTCCCCTATCACAGCCATTATTGATGCTTCCAGAACTGGACCAAAATGAGTAGCATTCAAGGTACAATAGCAAATTTAAGTTTGGAATCAGTCATTGTCTTGAGACCAATGTCTAAAACAGTTTCTAGTTTGGAGGAAACCACAGTTTAAAGAAGCAAATCTTTCCTTAAGGGCATAGGTATCCTACACAGCTTATTGTTCTGAAAGCAAAGCCATCCCGCCTAGACCATAGCAAGGTAAGACGAAGCCACATACACACGTACCACACACACACACACACACACACACACACACACACACACACCACACACCTTACACATACACACCATATCCACAAATTTTCAAGCATTCTAAATCCCCCTGAATATGTCTCTGAAAAGTTACATATAAAAATCATCTCTTTAAATGTTATTGTGGGGTCCATTTGAATAATTCCTTTATTTCTTTGAGGGATATACTTTGCTAGGTTGTAGGAAACTAAAAGGTTGTTTGTTTTTGAAGTGGCACTAAAGCTTTTGGGCCCCGGTGTCGCGTGTCAAATGGAGTCCTGTACTGCGATTTTCCACTGTCACTCTCAGTCTGGAAGAAAAGGTACAGATCACCGTTGTCACCGTTAACTCCTCTGTGCTTATTCTACAGGTAACCTTATGCTGAGCTAATCAAGGACCTGGGAAAATGATTCCAGAGTTTCTCGTGGTGTCTTGCACATTGGCTGCTCTGTGCCATTCAGTTCCCCTCTCTCTGCAGACAGAACAGCAGAAGGTT
The DNA here is from genome assembly GCF_021556685.1 of Rattus norvegicus. Classification (NCBI taxonomy): domain Eukaryota; kingdom Metazoa; phylum Chordata; class Mammalia; order Rodentia; family Muridae; genus Rattus; species Rattus norvegicus. The sequence continues at coordinate 32,121,639 of NC_141542.1, read as the reverse complement.
CTGGTAGTTTCTTTTGATGGATTCCGCTGGGATTACTTATATAAAGTTCCAACCCCTCACTTCCATTATGTCATGAAAAACGGTGTCCATGTGAAGCAAGTCACTAATGTTTTTATCACAAAGACCTACCCTAACCATTACACTTTGGTCACTGGTCTCTTTGCAGAGAATCATGGGATTGTTGCAAATGACATGTTCGATCCTGTTCTGAACAAGTCTTTCTCCTTGGAGCACATGAATATTTATGATTCTAAGTTTTGGGAAGAAGCCACACCACTGTGGATCACAAACCAGAGGGCAGGGCACGCTAGTGGTGCGGCCATGTGGCCTGGAACAGACGTCAAGATTCACGAGAGTTACCCTACCCACTATCTACCGTACAATGAGTCTGTTTCCTTTGAGGACAGAGTTGCTAAAATCATTGAATGGTTTACAGCCAAAGACCCCATCAATCTCGGTTTTCTCTATTGGGAAGAGCCGGATGACACGGGCCACGATGTGGGACCTGACAGTCCCCTCATGGGGCCTGTTATTTCTGATATTGACCACAAGTTAGGGTATCTGATAAAGATGCTGAAAAAGGCAAAGTTGTGGAATAATATTAACCTCATCGTCACAAGCGACCACGGGATGACCCAGTGCTCTAAGGAAAGGGTGATAGAACTTGATCAATACCTGGACAAAGAGCACTACACCCTGATTGATCACTCACCTGTAGCTGCCATCCTGCCAAAAGAAGGTAAGTCTGACCTCACGCCGATCGGAGCCTAGAGCTGTGCACGCCCGGTGTATTAAGTGCTGTCTTTCCAGAAAACTTGCCTACACCATCACGGTGTACTTAGACTTGGAAAACAAAGTCTTCTGTCTTTTGAGTTTAATTTCCTCCCATACCTGGAAATACTGACACTTTGGCTATAGGTTTTAAGCATTTTAGAATCAATAGGTTAATAGGCAAGCAGTGGAGTATGTGAAGGAGAGGGTGTGTTTGTCAGTCCTAGGCTTGTTTTAGTTTGGTAAGGAGGTTTGAATAGTGCCTTGCTTTGTAAGCATCTGCAGGAGTCCCCCTTCCCAAACCGTGACCTAAGCATCGGCAACCTTTTAAATCGAGGTAAAGGGTTAACAGGTGGAGGAGAGGTCACAGAATATTTAGCCAGATATGCAAGGCTTGCTTTTCTGAGTGAAACTGTAGCACCTTGGAGAGTTGGTCCTACTTAGAGAGAAGGGATTTTGAAAAGCTATACTACTGCACCAATGGGGATTGTGTCCTCTCGGGGGAGTTAAGAAAAATCTATTAACAAAATCTATTAAGTAGCAATGTGGAAGTATGCCGGTACACATGTTGCACACCAACCCATTCGATTCCCACCAGCCCATTAGATTCCCTTAGGCAACTGGGTTTTGGTGTTGTGAGTTTTCACTTGTTGAGGTTTGTTGATTAGAGAGACAAAGACCTGACAAATGGATTTGAGGAACAGGAGTTAAAGATGGTGGCAAGATGTAAATTTTCAGTTCTGGGGTGTTCTTTAATACCCCCAGAATTTCCCAAGCTGATTTCCACCCCAGTTACCTTACTCCTGATCTCCATGTACCGTGCTCTCTTCTCTAGGGACTCTGTCTCTATAGCTACAACAACTGATTGCTGTCTGTCTAATCTACCTGTGTCCTTCTTGTTTGGGTTTCACAGAACCTTGGTGTTTAGGTAATGTTCATAGTCCCAGCAGGTGCTTCTACATGCATATTTAAGAGAGTAGCGAATACTGTTTTTTAAAAAAGCCTTTTTTTATTATTAATTCTGTAAGAGAATGTGCTAGTAAGAGAAGCGCAGCCCTTGAGACTCGCTCTTCTTCTGGATGTGGAATTCCACCATGCCTGACTTACATTTGGCTTCCCCACCCTGGGCGTTTGTAGGAATGTGAGTCTTGCTCTGAGTCCTCCTCTCTTCCTTTCTCCTTAGGTAAATTTAATGAAGTCTATGATGCGCTGGCCAATGCCCATCCTAATCTAACGGTCTACAAAAAGGAAGAGATACCCGAAAGATGGCATTACAAACACAGTGACCGAGTTCAACCGATCGTAGCGGTGGCTGACGAAGGGTGGTATATTTTGCAGAATAAGTCAGATGAATTCCTGTGTGAGTATGTTATTGTATTTCTTCCCATTCTGCACCGTTTCTTGCTAACTTGGAGGCTGTGGATAATACAGCAGTTTACTTACTGATGGTTTTAACTCTCTGTTACTTAAATGTTGAAGGATCTGTGTTGTATCAGTACTCATCTAGAAATGTCTTAAAGATATATACGTAAGATATGTTCGTAAGAAACGTATAAAGGTTAAGGCTATGCTTGGCGGCACATATATGCTTGCCTAGCGTGTATAAGGCCCTGGGCTTGATCCCCACCATGGGAAAAATGTGTAAAATTGTCTGTTGAGTTAGAATTGAGTTCTTGCCCTGTTCAGTGACTAAAAGCGAAGCAGTTGCATGACCACATGCTTGTAGTGTTTTTGTGACTCCTAATAGCAGCTATGTACAGTTTCACACATTCTGGTTTCCAATCGTTTGTACCTACAAATTAATCAGTAAAACAGTATTTGATCACATCAGGGAAGCTGGGAAGACTGTTTCCTGGGAATAATTTCCACCTTCGTTTGCTTGTTAACCATGTAGGTAGATGGAAGAGGTCTGCTGGAAGAGGTCTGAGGACACTTCCTATTTTAAAGTTAGCGTCAATCTAGAAGGCATTGTAGGACGTTTGGTTTTGTGAGCTACAATAGCACAATAGGCTGGGTATTCTAGATTCCGACATTTATTTTGTTGGTAAAAAGAAACCCCAGTGATCCTGTTGCTACTACTGTATGTATATGTATTCAGTGGATAATTCAACCCAACTCCTGGGGTCCTTCTCTGTCAGAATTCTACAAGTTACTGAGTCCAAAGGCAGATTTCAAAGTGTATCTAAACAGTGACTAAATCATCAGAAAATTGTCAGAAAGTCACATCCTTGGGCCCAAACTACCTACACTGAATTGGACACTGGCCTATTCCTCTGTTTTTATGTGAACCCCAGGAGCCACCTTCACAGTGTAGTCTGAGAACTGTCACCCGTGGGCACTTATTAAATAGTGTCCCCTAGCTCAAATATTTATGGTAACCGCTACCATTATAAAACAAGGTCCCTGCTCTTCCCTCCTCTGGAATCAGATTCTCTGGTCCACAGCATATGAGAGAATTATTGTTTCTCATATGGCTTAGACTCTAGATCCCAACTTCTCACAAAAATGAACACACTAAATCAAGTCTGTATTATATAATGGTACATTTCCCAGTGTAATTTATCAACTGAACACACGAGCCTAGCACCCTGTCGGATTGTTGCTCTTGGCTCATAAGTCCCGCAATATTCATGCTTGGATAGATCGAAAGGAATTACGGCATTTAGAGCCGTTTCTGCAGGTGGAGTTGACTCACAGGAAGACGTCCAGTTACTCTGGGGATGACAGATCAGCGACTTCAGAGCAGTGAACCTGAATTTTCGTTTCCTGCCTTTGAATGCTGTTGTGGATTTCCCTGTAGCAAGCAAAACTAACTAATACAACTGGAGTCATGAGTCGTGTTCCTCATTACTCTCAAATACATGCTTGTCAGTTTTCTTAGGTCACCGTCTTAGCCATAACTGGCCATGCCTTTGCTCTAATACCACACTGGCCATACATTCAGCTTTGGACATGCAGTTTCGATCCCTTGTTTTGTTTTCAAAGAAATCCCTGGTTATGCCCACACCAGCAGACCTCTTAAAGTTTTATTTGTAGCCACCCTAGAGCATGGAACACTGAGGTGGATCTCCATTGGAGCCACGAGAGTCCAAACTTCCCAGTCTCCCTACACGTTCTGACCTTTGTGTTTCAAAGTGGGTCACAGCTGTGACCAAAGGTTGGGTTGCTGTGCTGTCTTGTTTCGTACAGTGCTTTTCACTCTCTGTTAGCCATCGTGGGTTCTGCTTTTGTGATTGAGACTGCCACCGTGTTACTTTAGAATAACGGTTAGACTCTGTTGCTACCCAGGAAGTGTTTGCCAAGAATTAGCCAGCCACAGAACAAAACAAAATCAACCATCTGCCTGCATTCCCCACCTTGACCGGGCTCAGCTTCGCCCTGTTCCCTTCCTAATTTGCTCTTTAGGGTAGTAAGAGGCCCAGGAGAAAGATGGGTAGCCAGGTGGTGACATTTGATTTTTCTCGAGGTGATTTGTGGGGTGGACAGCGGCAGTGATGATAAACGAGAACTTCATTTTTATAAAGTCGGATTGGATAACCTTTGCACTTAAGGTCAGAACCTGACCGTAGGACAGTTCTTACCATCCTCACGCCATCCGGTGGGGCTAACTTATTCATGCGTTTTCTCTTTACAGTAGGCAACCATGGTTATGATAATGCCTTAGCAGAAATGCATCCAATATTTTTAGCCCACGGTCCTGCCTTCAGAAAGAATTTCACAAAAGAAGCCATGAACTCCACAGATCTGTACTCACTGGTCTGCCATCTCCTCAATGTCACCGCCCTGCCACACAATGGATCATTCAGGAATGTCCAGGATCTTCTCAGTTCAGCAGCTCCAAAAGCAATTCCTTACACACAGAGCACCACGCTCCCCCTTGGCAGTGCCAAGCCAGGAGAGTATGAGCAAGAGGAGTCGTACCCTTATTACATAGGCATCTCTCTTGGCAGCCTTATAGCTATTGTTTTCTTCGTAGTTCTCATTAAGCATTTAATACGCAGTCAAATGCACACCTTACAGTATATGCAGGTCGAAGTCGCTCAACCGTTACTCCAAGCTTAGCGCTCCTTGGACACGGGATTCCGGATTGAAGTGGAGGGTGCGAAATTCTTAACAGTGGTGACCCTTCAGCTTCTGGAAAGCGAGTTACGGATGTCTGCATAGGCCACCAAGCAGTTAACCCTTACGTGGGCACAGTCACACATACGCACATGCACACAGACAGATCAAAACACCCCGGCCTGCAAATGGTCAGAGACGTAAGGGTACCCCTCTGTGGCTTTCTTTGGCTCAGTAGGTAGATGGTGCTCTACTTGGGGTTGGCACACGTGATGTACATACATACTTAACAACTTTGCACTATTAAAGGTACCTAAGATGGTGTACTTTCACTATCCTAGTAGGTCCTTTTTCCTCTGACGTGCACTTTAGAAACACATCTAGTAGCTTGGTTGAAAATGACAACTAACAATGCATCTTGTCACCCAATACTAGCATTCTATGTACAGAGTGAAGAATGTTCTGGCAATTCCCAAATAATGTAGAACTCTGTCTCCTTAAATTCGAGGGGGAGGGGGAGGAGGAAGAGGAGGAGGAGGAGGGGGAGAGGAGGAGGAGGTGGAAGAGGTGGAGGTAAAAAGTCAGTGGGACCAAGTTTGTAGCCTGCATCTGGGTAGATGCATTTCCAGCAGCAGATTGCATTGTGGGCATTTCTAGTTACGTTTCCTCTCCAAGGACCAAGGTTTTCATTCGCTTCTTCCCTCAGATAGACTCCAGCATGGAAAGGTGCATTCTAAAGACCTTAGTCCTAGACGTTAGTTATCGCTCCCTGTGGATGAGCCTGGTCCTCATTCCAGGATGAGGACGCCATTCACATAAGACTTCCTTTCTGTGTAGAATAGCAGTGGCCTGAAAAGTGGAGCCTGACACCATCTCTGCTGTGTTTTTCTTCCCTGCCTGTCATGATTTGCTTCTTTGAAAACAACATTATTAATCACATTAAAAAAAAAGTGAGATTTAAAAAAGAAAGTGTTCTGTTTTGCTTATTGGTTGTTTCTGGATGGCACGAAGTGGCATACGTGGCGTACAGACATCATTTTACCCCCGAGCCTTTCAAAATCCAGAGGTGCAAGAGGACAAACCGTATTAGGGGACTGATGGGCCACTGAACCTTGGCAAGAGTACCATGGAGCCTGGAAAATAAATCAAGCGGGACCACAGGTGAGATGCGCGCCCTGTCACCATAGTAACAAAGGGTACCACTCAGATTTTGAACATTTCTTGTAACACCTGCCAGGTGTTTACTAATGTAGAAGGAGGATGAACATTCCCAGCTAGCAGTTTTCAGCTTCCTCTTTGCATCAGCTGCTCTAGTTAACAACAGCTTCAAACTGTGTCTTTTAGATGCTAAGCAGTGAGGAAACTGGGTAAGAGGACTGGCTAAGGAAAGCTTCCTTTGGAAAAATTATACCAAAGTAGACACAAAGCCCATAGGAAGCCTGTGATGTGCATTGCACTCCATATACCTGTCTGCTAATTACAGAAAGGACATCAATATTTCTGAGGGAAAGGCCCGGCTATGTGTGGAAAACAAAAATGATAGAGATTTAGCTGGACTTTAATGAGTTCCCCAAGATGAACTGAGACATTTATAAACGATTAGACTGCTCCCTGAGGTAAAGAACATTAGCACATATTTTTCATTTCAGTTAAAACCTCTAAACAGGACCGAAGAGAACGTGAGTGGACAACATCCCAGAGGATGCTGGGAAGTCAGACATCTGGTAGCAAATGCCTCGTGAGTTTCAACTCTGGCTGCCCACATCCTGAAGGAGTGCACGCACCACACCGGGTGACTGGTGGCTTTGAGTGAGGCAGAGACACAAGGACAGTGACCTGTAGATGGGATTTAGTCCATTTCAGAGAACCACTACCCAGATGGCATTGTGCAAGCTCAGCTGATTGTGTTACCTCAGGACAAAGGGATGAGGGCATCAGGAATTCAGATAGGAAGGTTAGATTGTTACTCAGTGGTTTGTTACACACACATTTGATTATTGAATGGTTCATCAGAGATACCCACATCCCTGTAAAATCAGTAGTGGGAGGGGAGGGCAGAAAGAAACTTTTTAACTTTCCTGGGAAAATCTTGTCGTTTCAGAACCCTTTGGTAGCTTTAGGTAGTTTTACCTAAATGTCTTCATGGTCCAACTTTATGTGGGGGAACACGAACCAGCATTCTGCAACGGCACTTAAGACTACCTAATTTTATAATTGCAAATGAGATCTCTAAATAGTAGAATAGAGTCCTTCTTCCTCCCTGGCTTGCAGAATCTCCTGCTCCTTTAAAGATCTGTACAATTTATTGGTAAGATTTTTTTTTAGTATAGGTTTTTATAAAGTTTATGCCCTCTGCCACCTGCCATTTTCGGCTAAATGCTTTTCTAAATTCTGAGTTAGGAAAGTGAGCATCCTATTGGTCTTTTTCCAACAAGAAATTACTCTGTTTACTACCCAAAAGACCTAGCTGCCAAATGTTTCCAGCTGTACACTGGCTGAGGGGGACAGCCTTTACTATTGTCACACAGCTTGGAAGGGTCTGAGGGACCATTCAATGATCTAATTTAGGTAGGGTCCTTGCCTTCTTTCAGAGAAGTAACTTGAATGACATTATGCCAGGAGTAGAAGGAGGACCAGGGTTCCTGACTTAGTTTGCATGCAAAGTTGAGGTCAGTGGACTTACAGGTCCTTCTAGAGGGAAGCCTGTTGATCCCACCCTAAGCAGGAAGTGGTTAAGGAAGGTTTCTGCAGTGGCAAGCTCTGTCCTACCACACTTGACTTTCGGAGATGCACACAATTTTAGCTTCCTTCCTGATTGGCCAAGTGCGACAAGAACAGAGGTGGTCCCGAGTGCTGGCTCTCACCTCAGCATTTCAACCTTCTCTGATGCTCACCCTGGTAACTCCTTCCTATGCTGTAGACAATTGGACACTTAAAAAAAAAGCATTTATAAATCTTGGTCTAGGCAAATGGCTCCATGAGGAGGGTGCTTGCTGAGCAAACAGGAGGACCTGACTTAAAGCTCTGGCACCTACATGAAAAACACAATTATGCTGAGTGTAATCCAGGCTTGCAATCTGGGCCCTGAGGCAGCAGAGGCCGGGAGACCCCTGGAGTATAGCCTATAGGTGGACTCCAGGACAAACTGAGACCTTGGCTCAAAGAAAGTGGATGGTGTTCCTTACAAGTGATACCCACAGTTCTCCTCTGCTCTCTGTATGTATACATACATAGCACATACACTGTACACATGTGCACTTGAACACTAGAGCATGCGTGCATACACTTAGGAAAAAAAAACAGAAGTCATCTGGTGAGAACGGGACAGAATTGGCATGTGTAGTGTTATTTTTCCACACTGAACACAAATGTAACCCTGAAAATGGATCTGAAGACCCTGAGAGGTGATTAGAGGGTGAGAGCTGGTTAGGGGCCAAAACGTGGATGGAGAGTACAGTGGCAGGGTTTCACATGTTCCTCACCCAAAAGAGGGTGGCAGATAGTCTCCATTCCCGAAGCCCAGCCCAGCAAGATGGCAGCCCAAGTAGTCTTCTCCCTGGGACTGAAGAGGATCCTCTGTACCTGAATCAGGTAAGACAATCTCACTGGCCCCAGTCGGGGGCCTGTTAAAAATCAACCAAGAGAAGTATTTTCTCCCCCCATCCTCAGACTGAGGCCCTACTACTGAGAGATGTGGCAAGCGGAACCTGTAAGAGAGGCCCAACCTTTATGTCCTTGCAGGGTTCCCCACTCAGAGACGCAGGGGTGAGCAGCACAGCCATAAATGGAACCAAGTTATGGAAAGTGTCCTGGTCTAAGAACCGAACCCCCTTTGTCCTTGCTTCCTGAGATTTGTTTCCTCTGCCCCCAAGTACCATGGATGTATGTGGAAGGATGAATTACAGGATCTCTTGTCCCTTCTCCCCTAAGTGACACCTGGCATCTTACCCCTTAGAAATCCTTCCATCTCCTGCAGAACAAACTGGAAGAAGTGACTTTTAGCAGCACACCATCAAAGCGCACCAACGTCCCACTGCAAAGACCGAACACCAGGCAGACGCCCACCCTGAGTCACATGCTGAACCTGTGTGTGGTGATTCTCTGCTAGGATGAAGTGAAAGGGCAAAGGCTGGGCCCTTCAGTAGAGTGAGGAAAAGGGAAAAGAGACACATGTGTCTGGAAAGAAGAAATAAAATGGTCCCCATTTTCAGGGGACATGGCCATGGCTGTAGAAACTCACAAAGAAACAAGTATTTTTTAAAAAAAAACAAAAACAAGATTTAAAAAAAAAACCCTCTTAAGAGCAGTATAGCACACTATAACATCAAAGATAGCAATACCAAGACTACCTATATTTCTGCATGTTGACAGCATGTACCAAGACTAGTCTCATTTTTGCATATTAACAAGCAGAAAACAATTCAAAACGCAATGCTGTTTATAATCTCCCCATAAAATGAAAACCGGTGTAAACGTAACAAAACCTACTGAATTTGTATCCTGAAAGCAAGCAAATGCTGATGAAAGAAATTGGAAGAAACCTCAAAAGATAAGGGAAAAAAAACACTCTATATTCATAGGTTGCTCTCAACATAATAAAATGTCATGTCAGCTAGAGTTACTGTATACCTTGATCATCTGAGCCTCAGGGGAGCTCTTTATAAATAAAACGAGCTTATTCCAACACTTACGTGCCTTCTAGGCACAGGCCCTTCGAGAGTTATACCTACTTGACAGAGACAAGTGAGAATCATCCGACCTGATATTAAGTCCTACTGTCTCAAGGTGATAATCGATGCCGCCAGCCTGGAAGTGACCGAGGGACAGGCACATAGTTGAAGGAACCCCGGAGAACTGGAAAAACATTCATGGAAATCCTCTTAAGGCTTTGACGAATGTTCCAAAGCTTTAGATGGAGAAAGAGCAGACTTTACAAGGAGGGTACCAGAAGCAACTAAGCATCTCTAGGCAAACAAAAACATGCACAATCTATGTCAACCATAGTTTAAAGCCAGGGCTGGAGACATGGCTCACTGTGTAGAGTCACTTACCCCAAGGCCTAGCAGCCTGAGTTGAATCCAGCAGCCATCCCCATATGTTGCCTTCTGATCTCCCCGTGCAGGCTGTAGAGCGTGTGCACCCATAGACGCGTGAATAATGAATACAACGTCCTTTAGAAAACAGCTCATTTAAATGAAGAGTAAAGTAGAAAATGTTCAGACCCTAGAACAAGATGGCGTCAATAGGCGTCAGCAAAGGTACAACCCCTAAAGTACAAACTGAGGACTGAGGTCGTAGCTCAGCTGTAATGCGCGTCCCTAGTATATGCAAGAAGCCATCTGTGGAGAGCCCACCAGGGAGACAGAGAAAGACAGACAGACAGACTGACGGACACGCACAAATGCGCACAGAGGTTGGGAGATGAGACTATGAACTGGGACCCTGACACTTACTGAAATGAACTATTTTACTGTTCCGTGAAAGTCCGTGTGAAGAGGACAGAGAACGAGCCACTGACTGGGAGGAAAATATCTTCAAACCACACACCCAACAAAGGACTAACACATTCCATTTCAAGGCAGGCAAATTCATGGAGACTTTTCACCGGAGACCAAACGGGGCAAGCACGGTCGTGTAACTGCTTTGCATCAGTGGTACCCGAGGAATGCAAATTAGAGCTGCAGAAAAGTAACAGTATTTGTCAGACTTGCTACGATTTTAAAAAGAGTTCCATCAGAAGCTACGGGGACACACAGATCACCCATTTGTTCCTGGAGGTATAAGCAGAAGACGAGCTCTGGAAAAACAGCAGTTTTTTAGAAAGCCAAACGTGACCCAGTATTTGCCTTTCTGGATATTTCTCCCAATGAAAGAAAACCATCTTCAAAAGCCAAGCTATACACAGTGTTCATAGTGGCTTTATAGTAATGACCAAAGTCTGGAACTGACTATTCTTCAAACTGTTGGACACACAAACAGGACTTTAAACATAGAAAATGGCATGGAAATGTAGCAGGTAAGAGGTTTATTGAGATTTATCATAAATGGATGGATAAATCGTGGTGGAGGATGCTGATTGCAAAATCTAGTGCTCCAGAGTTAATCACATGACATTTTTGAAATGACACCATCTTGGAATTGGAGGGTGACTATTAAAAGGCAGTGCAAGGGCACCCTTGTGTTGGAAGTAAATCACACTGCAGCTAACTCCTGCCACCCTGAGTGTCTTAGCTCTGGGGTGGAAAGGCCCAGAGCTCTTTCTCCTGAGTTCTCTTCCTGACCTGTAGATGGCCAACTCCCCACAGCAGAGGGCAGACAGGGCTGGGGAGGGGAAGACACTCTATCCTCTCTCCTCCTCTAAAGGACACTGATCCCATTGTAGAGACTCCATCTCTCCTCATTAGACGTTTTCAAAGCCCTCACTTGGAAAAAATATCATATGGGGCAGGGAGGGAGGGAAAGGCTTCAAGATGTGAATTCTGAGGGGATACAAATTATTTTTTCAATGATCAGATTTTGTTTCGTGTGGCTATTTCAGGTACTAAAGAATTATTACCTCTAAACACTTTGCAAGACTGGTTCGGAAATTACAAGTCCCTAATTACCTTTAAGCCTGTGTCACTGTGTCTCTTAAACTGAAAAACAGCAAATCAGGGAACTTCTGCTCAAGAGAAAAAAAAAATCAGATGATCCCAGTAAAAATCAGACAAGAGAATGGCAGGTGAATTATATCAATATCACTCAGCTGGTGACAGTAAACTACAAATCTCTAAATGTGAAAAAACCCCTCTTATTTCTTACAAATCTACAATCACTTCAATGTTTCCTCAATCGTGAAAAGGACTGAAAATATTTATGTGGCCCTCTCGTTTCCTTGTGGTGGATGTATTGTTCTGAACCATCAATCCTACCATTATTGGTAATAGTTTCCTGACCCACTATTAGGTGCAAAGAATGTAACAGGTGACAGGCGGAGGTTGACCTGATGGCTCAGAGGTTAAGGAACGGTGCTTTGTAGAGGATGAAGTCCAGTTCCCAGCACTTGTATCTGTTGACCCATAGCCACCTGTGACTCCAGATTCAGGGTTTACAAGAGCATTTCCTGGCCTGAACAGACCCCACTCACACATAATTACCAAAGGAGACATAATAGAATGCACCAACGTGTATGGGAACTTGCTGCTTCCTAACTAAGATTCTAAATATATAGGATAAAGTAACTTTAATACAGCGACAGCCTCACGGGTTCCTACTGTTCTTACCCCAACATAAACTCGAGGACGCCAGTGGGGACGCTGAGTCGTGCGTCTAAGATTCGGTAGCTAACGATGGACTCAGAAAATGCCCATCAGCTCCTTCATGCTTGCTGCACCCTCCAGTTAAATCAACGTCATGAGTTTGAGCCCCTTTGTTTTTGAACTTAGAACCTTCAGTATTTCACCATTGACAACGTTATCGGTAGCTTGTCTACCTGGATTGGTTTATACACACTGCTTAACCAGTTTTAAGATGTTCCCCTTTATTCCAAGTTTTAACCTTTTGTTGAAATGAGTGATGGGTTTTAGCAAATTCTTGTGCGTTCTGTTTGCTCTGTTAACGTGAAGGATGACAGGCTGATTTTTAAGTGTGTGTGTGTGTGTGTGTGTGTGGTGTGTGTATATGTGTATATGTGTGTGTATGTGTGTGTGGTGTGTGTGTGTATGTGTGTATGTGTGTGTGTATGTGTGTGTATGTGTGTGTGTATGTGTGTGTGGTGTGTGTGTATGTGTGATATGTGTGTGTATGTGTGTGGTGTGTGTGTATGTGTGTATGTGTGTATATGTGTGTGTATGTGTGTGTGGTGTGTGTGTATGTGTGTGTATGTGTGTGTGTATGTGTGTGTATGTGTGATATGTGTATATGTGGGTGAGTGTGTGTATGTGTGTGTATATGTGTGTGTGGTGTGTGTGTATGTGTGTGTATGTGTGTGTATATGTGTGTGTATGTGTGTGTACATATGTGTACATGAGTGTAGAAGCACACAGCCAGAAGATACCATCTGCAGATGGTATCAGTTGCCCCATCTTAGTACAAGGAACCAAACTCAGGCGCTCTGCAAGAGGAGCCCCAGCTCTTAGCCGCCAATGCACATCTGCAGCTCCAACAGACTCATTTGAAAGGATGAAAATAATGTTGCACCGCCACAAACGACACTTAGTAAATACACCATCCTTTGCAACACGAATTCAAGTTTTTTCTCCATAAGAACGAGAACTTCTGTCTCCCTACTTTGTGTTCTTTATTCCATTTTCTGTAAGTCTGTGTAAAACTGATACTATGTCTCACAGAATTAATAAAACATCCTGGTCTAGGCGTTTCCTTCCTGGGAATGTTATTAACAATTCCTCATGTGGATGGAGGCAGTTAAGACGTCCTACTTTGTGTTAACTGTGATCTTAGTTTCTCAAAGGATCTCTTCCTTTTATCCACATGGTCACATTCATTGGCATCTTTTTCACTGTCCATAGGACTGCCGTTGTGACTGCCCAGTTTAACTCACTGTGCTAGCTTGTGCTAGCTTACTGTGGACTTAACCGTTTCACTAATAAGGCCATACAACCAAGTTTGGTTTTATGAGCTTTCTCTGCTTGTCTTTTCTATTTTAGATTTTATCTTTGCAATTTTCTTCTTGTTTACTAGCTTCCAAAGAGAGGTAGCTGAAATGATTGACTTTTAAACTTTTCCTAAGATAGCAATTCTAGGTTGTAACTTTCCTCCTAAAGAAGGATTCATTTGCATATCTTAGAGTTTGATAGGTCATATATTGGAATTGCAAAATATTTCATATGAATTTCTACCTGACTCAGGGTTTAAAAGCATAGTTTATTTAATTCTAAAATATGTTTCTGCCTTATATTGAGTGTAATTCCCCTTTGGTCAGAAAGTATAATTTATAAGACTGCAGTCCTTTGAGACTATTTGCTTAAGGTGTCACTATGACAATGTAAACACTGTGTCTTGGCAAGTCTATGGACTCAGAAAGAACGGCCTTTGTGTTTGCACTGTGGTGTCTCTCAATGTCAAAGGTGGTTGATGCAAGTCTCCTTCCTTGCTGCAAGCTTTTGGTCTAATTCTATCGATTTGAGAGTAAATTTTGTTTCAGGTATGTTTAGGGACTCTTTATCAGTCTTTCATGTATATGTTTTAAAGGGTTTTGGGTGTGAAATGTTGTCTCTTCCTGGTATATCCTCCTTCCTTGGACCACAATACAATGCTTCTCCCCAGCTTGAAGCTTGGGTCTTGAGAGCTTTTCATAGAAAGCAGAACTAATCCAGGTGATGGTTTGATATCAATTCCCATGCATTTGCTTACAATTTGCAATTTTGCAGTTAAGGAATCTCTCTTGTACACTCCCCACGGATACTGTTTTTCCATCCAGTGTTATTAACTCCTGTCGCTTTCATTCAAAAGTTCTATTCCTATACATGTAATTCATTTTCAAGTTTAAATTTCCACTTTGTTAACGGTCTCATTCAAGAAACTTGTTCTATCCTTGCTTGACTTGATATCAAGGGTTTTTCACCTAAAAAAATTATTTTTTTTGAAAACTCTTGCTACAGTGGTAAATGAAAACTGATTTAAGAAAAAAGGACTCAGAGATCTGTGGTCTTTGCCTGCAATGTTCTTGTACAATAGCTTAGAACCTTCTGAACCTGTTTTAGACACGGAAACTGATACAGTGACTAAGGGATGATAGGGACAGTGACTAAGGGATAATGCTTCACTACGGAAAACATTTTAATATGTGTATTTATTCCATAACATAGAGCTGTAAATATGTGCAATAAAATTCAGTCTAAAAATAAAGTAAAAATTAGATCAAGAAATCATTCCAGTGTATTTTTCTGTAGATCTAATAACTCCCTAGGAAATTATCCAATGTGTACATTCAAATTTAGTTATGCCAAAGAATGTGAAATAGATTCCTATGGTTAAATGATATATGGGAACATCTGTACCCATTCAGCCTCTCCCTGATGGTCAGGCCAGCTCCTCAGCCCCACGACTTTTTCTAGAATGTTCAGATGCCCCTGGGGACCCATATGTGCAGTTTCTTGTTTTCAGTCTCAGCCTCTGGATACTTCACTTTCTTGGAATTTCTTTTTAAGTCTTCTACTTTTTTCCCCCAATTCTTCAGTCTCTAGCAGGACAGCTGTTTGAGTCATACAGTTTGCCATTGTGATAATAAAATTCCTCTTGTCCTTTTACGTATCCAAATAAAAGCAAAGGAAGCAGGTAAGGCTAGGGACAGCATCTTCACAGAAAGTCTGAATGGAAAAGATGTATGACTTGACTTCTTCAGCATAATCGGGAGTCCTGTTTGATCTGGGCCTATAAAAAGAATGTCCTTTGCAGCTTGGATTGCAGTGTGCTCTCAATGACGTGTATGTCACATCATACCTGAGTTGACCTTAGGTCTATTTTTGTAACTTTTGGGGGTGGGTGGGGTGGGGAGAGGTGGTTTTAGGCTAACCAATTAGTGGGGAGTGCTAAATTCTTTAAGAATGTTTATGGATATTTTGGGGATTTGTTTTGGAGCTAATATGCAGTCTTTATGAAGGTGAGATGAAGCATGGTGGCCATGAAATGTATACCAGCTAGGGGACTGGCCATTAGGCTGTGACACTGGAAGGTGTGGACTAGGACCTAAGCAGTGTTTTAATTCCTTTTCTCAAGATGGACGCTTAACTGGGTGGGATTTTGCCTTGAGATCACGGCTCCCTTTGTTCTATTTAAGTATCTTTAATCTGTTTACCTCCTTGAACATGGAATTTAGCGCAACTGGGCTTCCTGGGGCCCCCTTTTCTCCTAGAGCCGTACATTTTGTATCGTTGCTGGCTCAGTGTGCGTCTATCAATACACTCTTCATGAGGGTGAACATTAGTAACCACACAATGGAGTCTACACTAGGCTGTTTTGAGATTTCCTTTATCAATGCAATTAATTCAAAACTCCTCACTTTAGCCTCAGACATATTTTTTTGGACAATGGCAAAATGCAGCCAAATTCTTTGCCAAAATATCACAATAGGCTCTAGGCCACTAATATTCTTCTCCTCCAAAACCTCCTGAGACAGGCCCCCAACAGTTCAAACCACTGTCAGTACCACTAACTTCCATGTTCCTATTGGACGGCCCATTAAGCCCCATTTACAGCATTCAAATGCTTTTCTAATCCAAAATCCAAGGATCTACATTCTTCCAAACAAAAGCATGGTCAGGCCTTTCACAGCAATATCACAGTTCCTAGTATCAACTTTTGCCTTAGGGTTCCTATTGCTATGAAGAGACACCATGACCACAGCAACTCTTATAAAGAAACACACTTAATTGGGACTGGCTACAATTTCAGCCTATATGGTCATGGCAGTATGTGGACAGACATAGCCCTGGAGGAGGAGCTGAGAGTTCTACATCTTGATCCCGCAAGCAGCAGGAGACTGAGTGTCACACTGGGCAAAGCCTGTGCATATGAGACCACAAAGCCTGCCCCAACAGTGACACACTTCCTCCAGTAAGGTAATGTCTCCTAATAGTGCCATTCCCTATGGGCCTATGGGGGCCAATGACATTCAAACTACCACAGGTATGCAGAAAGCCTGAGTAGCAGTCGAGGATTTGCCTCCCAAGCAGTTCTAACCCTGGGGCATGAGAGCAGTTCCCTTTGACAATGCTAATCACTACACTCACAAATGTTAGGATACAAATCATCATCTTGTAGGACAGCACCTCAGGACCCAACTGGATCTTTGAACTTTCGAATAGTTTCTCAAGCAATGGCTAAGGTAAGTGCTGGGTGAGGGACAATATAACAACAGCCAAGAATAGGCAGAGAAAGAGGCAAACAGGTCGTCTAAGCTCTGCAAGTGGAGGGCCCAGAAAATGATTCTGGCTCCTTGAAACTCAACAAGAGTTAAACCACAGGTAGATGTGAGTCATCTGTTCACACAAATGACAAAGTTTTAAAGACCTCTCTTCCAGGGTAAAGAACAAATAGTTTTCCTAGTTCCTATGAGTGTTTATTTAGTTTAAAATTACTGAATGAGTGAACGCTCTCCTAGAGAGAATGTAGTTGAATCCATAGGCTTTTGGTTAAGTCATTAAATGCCTACAGTTCCACAAAAGACAAAGTATAGACATTATGACTGTACCCCATTGTTCAGTAATGTTTATAAAATTTCTTCCCTTTTATTCTAAGGCATGGATCTTAGTTCAAGAGGTTGTACAAATTTACTCTGGGTCTCTTGTCAATGATGCCTTCAAACTACATGTATTTTACATATTATTTTTAAAATTGGCTATTATATACCTTTAATCCTGGTTTAAAAAAAGATCTGTAATGAATGTCTATAAGGGTTGTTACAGAATTGCTCAAGTCATGAACATTCAGCTTTCACAGTAGGCACATTATATAAGAAGGTGACAAATTAAGAAGGCTGATGTATTTGTTTGCATAGACTTTATTTACATAAATTGAAATCATAAGCAAAGTCGTTAGCTACAAGTTGAAACAATGTATTTCCTTTAACTTAAGGCACTGCAAATTTCCTTACAGCATACTCACAGTATTTACATGCTGTTTGAGAACTGACAATACATACTTTATACCTAATCTTTGTCCTTCATTTATAATGTTATAAATTTAAAATGAAATAAACCACTCTTCCTAAAAGGAATTAAAGCCAACCATCCTTAAAGCTTACCAGGTGGGCAGAGAGGGATATGCCCAAGATCAGTGCAAAGGCATTTGATCCTTTAATATCCCAAGGCTATGCTTGTGGGTTCTAAAAAGGAAGTCCTCTGAGCAGCACAGTGAGCAAGCCTTTGCTATACCCCATTGCTTTTACAGAAGAACATGCATGATAGGTGGCTAACAGGAACACAACTGGCCCTCTACTAGAAAGTCAAAGTACACAGTTCTGAGCTGACTAGTGCAATTAACAAAAAATAAGGAGACTAAATACTTTCCTCTGACCTTTGGGTACTATCACCAAGAGCTAAATATTTCCTGAAGCCAAATGATTTTCTCCTGACCAGAAAGCAGAGCAGGTTCAGTTAATTCTTTGCAACACACACACCCAAACCCCCACGTCAAAGGCTACCCTTACTAAAAAGCTTTTCTCAGAGCAAAACTGTAGGCAATAGTGATAATTTTTTTCCAAGATATAAACGTATTAGCAGAAAGTTCAGTGATAATCTATTTGATTAAATAAATACTATTCTTGTCTCCCAAATAAGTGCTTTATAAAATTTTACCTAGTTCTAGTATTCTGAGAACAGAGTAAAATACAAAATAAATACATGTGTTGCACAGGGCTAAGACACTGAAAGGGCATCCCTTCCTCTCCCACCCTTTTAAACCTTCTATTCTAGAGGCAGACACCAAGTATAAGGTGCAGTCGAGGTAAGGCAGTCGCTGGGATCCACACCACTGTAGGAACTAAGGTATCTTCAACTCTGCTGGGAGACAGTTCAAAAATGCTCCAGTCATTTTCTCTCAAAGTGAAGGTGGCAGTTTACTTGTTATTTCCTTACATGGAAATTGAAATAAGCACGAGTTTCTCTACTGTTTTACTGGGTCAACTCTTGACCCCTTAGTATCACGATTGCGTGTAACAAAATAGATCAGAACATTTATGAGCAAAACCAGTCCTATCCTGTTCTTAAAACAGCCATTCTGTGGCCAGGAGCATAGATTATGTACAGATATGCCTCTTGAAACCCCAAAACAATGAGGCACCAGACACCAAACTTTAAGGAAATTTGCAGTGAGCCACAGCAGTGCAATAAATCTAAGACGACTGACAAGTGTCGTCCACAGGGATCCTCAGTGTAGCTCCATCTTGCCTCTGAAGAGCAATGACCAAGTTTGCTTTACGTTGTCAGAATGCTGGAGAACACACCAGTAACACGAAGCTGTGGTCTGCCGTTTAACGGACACCACATAGGCTGGTTGTCCTAATAGCTCCGGTTCTGAGGACCCCGCTATGGAGGGGACGGATGATATCAGTGCTTCACAACAGCTCTTTGGTTCTCGGGCTTAGGAGGAGTCAGGTGAGAAGCCAGCAGTGCAGGGCTGGAGTGCTCCGCCCTTAGCACACGGCCACTGCCGGGGGGAAGACGCTAACCTCCACGGTACATGTGTTCCCACTCGACTGCATGGAAGGCACACTCAAGAGCCTCAAAGGTCAATACAAAAGTCCTGACCTTGCAGCTGTATACTCGGGTCATATTTTTTCCTGCAGCATTTGATACTTCCAACAAACGTGAGAGTTGAAAATTGTAACAAAAAAATACGATATTTTAATTGTGATATTAAGTATGCACATAAGGTCTGTAAGAAGTAGCCTTGCCTTGAGCAGAATCGTTCCCGACAGCTGTGTTCTGGCACAGAGCCCAGCCCCTTTACATGTCATACGGCGTCTGCACATCCACTCATACAAACACACTGGCATACACAACTTACCCAGAAGAGTTAAACACAGAGAACATTTTTTCTCTATTTTCTTTGAAACTCCTTATTAACAATAGTATCTAAAACTGTAACTAAAGCAAACAAGTGAACAAACAAAACTCGAGTGTTACTATGCAGTCCGAGCTGGACTCCACCTCTAGGCCCCTCTGCCTCACCCTTCCTACAGGTGTGCACCGCCCCGCCCAGCTCCACACTCAACTTCTGAGGCGCCAATCGCTTACGGACTTTATCAAGCTCGGACTTTATATTACATAGTCTTCCTTGGGTTTTGTTTGTTCTTAGCAGCTTTATTTAAAGTGATTTCTTTGTATGCTATAGTTATGCTATGTGGCTAATCAGTTTTATTAACTATCACAGAATTTCCTACTTCAAGGGTTTTCTAGGGACACACACTCATTAAAGACAAATATAAAAATATATGCAACCTTTTCTCCGGGATACACAAAATGAACAAATTACATAAATAGTTTTGTGTCATTTACAAATATATAAACATGTTAGAAAAGCGTGCCTATTAAATTCTGGTATATTTTCACTTAAAGATATATTTCACTGAAAAGAAGGAAGAAAGGAAGAAGGAAGGAAGAAGAAAGCAAGGAAAGAAGGAAGGAAGGGAGGAAGGAAGAGAGGAAGGAAGGGAAGCAGGCAGGCAGGCAAGCTCAGAGTATTCTCTCAAAGGCTAGATTTGTTATGGAAACAGGCGGTTTGAACTGATTTACCAGTGACTCTATTACTATCAGGGTTATTTGCATAGGCAACATAACAACACACACACACACACACACACACACACACACACACACACACACACACCCCAGAGAGATTTTGCCATGTCTGTCTTGTCTTTGGAAATATACCTTTTTATGGCTATAATACCACTCACTCCTTGCATGGATCCTTAGTTTAGAAATGAGTTAAGACACAGTGGGTCACTCAATTAAAGGATCATCATCATCATCTTCATGCAGCTGTAGGCGGGAGAATGGACGGGATGCAGACGCTCTGTTCTGCATGAAGATTATGAGGCCTGTTAGCACGGTTAATGCCAATAGTGCACTAACGACAATCCCAATGGCTTCTGGGAGGTTGATGCACCACTGGTCCACTAACAGGCACTTGGAATGGCTGAAGGTTCCGTTGTTGGGATGTGGTTTCAGTCCCAGGATGTAGCACATCATTGGGTAAATATCCACAGTGTTGATGGTGCTCTGCCTGTAGCCTTTCCTGAAGGCAGGCCCATGGGCAGCGAGAAACGGATGCATGCTGGGCAGTGAATTGTCATAGCCATGGTCACCTACTGCAAGAAAAGACAGTAATGCTATTAAACCTTAGTGTTTGACTACAGAAGATCTTGTTCACTAGAACACACTCGTGCCAGCCTTGTCTCCATCTATGAAGGTTCTGGCTGCACTAAGCAGAAGGCAGACATGAAAATCTGCGTTTCCGTCAACTTAGGGCGGGTGAACGTCACATGAGTCCCAGCTTTAGACGTCAACACTTCTCAACCTGAGGTCCTAATGTTTCTATCTGACCTCTTTCTTCACCTATTCATCCCCAGTGCTAGCAGCACAGCTCACTGTCAACAGTGCTGGTGCAGCACAGCTCACTGTCAACAGCGCTGGTGCAGCACAGCTCACTGTCAACAGTGCTGGTGCTAAGGGGCCTGTACAACTGAGAGAGAAGACAGAACACTGAATGGAGGGATGGGGTTCCAGACTTAAGTCTCTCAATTGTCCCAATAAGCAATACCACAGCATAACACATCACTGACTTACTGCCGGCGAGTAAACGCCTCAAAAGTCAGAAAGGTGGGAAAAGTGAGGATTTTAGAGAAAGCACTTGTGTACCAGATGTAAAAGAAATGCAGACAACTCAAGTTTGTAGCTCCCGTAAACTCTGGCTCAAAGGAATAACGGCCAGTCATCCCCGATAGAAATCCAACAGCAGATTCTTCAGTGGAGCTCTAAGGACCTTGTCTGTGGATGTGGACCACATGCATTTGGTGAATTTCCATTTTAGGGATATGGAAGTTTATTGTAGAGCTCAGGGAACTGGTATCACAAGCCTCCGATGATTCCACTGTGATCAAAATTCTAACTCGAGTACTCAACTGTCATGAAAAATGTATTGGGAGGGCAAAGTCCCATGAATACTACTCGTCTGTATTTTCGTACTGACCGATTGTGACGGTTTTGCTCTCTTTCTGTATTTTCCTAGTTTACAGAAATAAATATTTAAAAACAACATAAAACCACATCCCTGTCCTTCGTCGGGCTGCGCCGAAGCGCTCCTTCATCTGCTTCTGTAAGCTAACTTCATTACTACACACACCACCTCAGTTAGCCTACCAGCTGGCTATCCATGGCAGTTCTCATGCTAGAACAACAGAGCTGGGCTCAGGAGCTGAAACAGAGACCCGAGGGCCCACGAAGCCAGAAAGAGTCATTGGCCAGCACTTTAAGGAGGTTTGCTGAGCCCTGCAACGGACTTCAGGATCAGAATTCTTAAAGTAGCGAGACTACAAACAAAATACAGATGCGTAAGGTGCATCCGAGATGAGACGAGCAGCTCACCCTGCACGGCTCACCCTGCACGGCTCACCCTGCACATCGGTCCCTGTCTGGGCGGCTGGGACAGAGCTACTTTGTTAACTTATCTGTTTGCTTTCCACTCTTGCCCAGTGACCCCTCAGAACCGGAGCACGTAAGGAAGTGTGTTTATCATCTAGGAAAGTCTGGGAGTCACTCAGGCACACTTTTTTTTTTCCCCAAACATATACAAGGAGAAGGAATTGGAAAGTGAAAGTACAGCTCTTCCCTAGAATTACACAACCTCGCGATGGAAGCGAGAACTGTGGCCACTGTAAACAGCTGTGTGATCAAACTCACTTGTGGACTGCCCTGCAAAACTGCGCTTAGAGTTCGGTATGGTCCTAACTAAATCTTTCTGAACAAGGTCGCAGTGTGGGATGTAGCCCTCAGAGACTTCCCAAACACAGAAATAAACACTTACATTTTGACGATGACGTGTTCAGTGCGATTGTCCAGCCTTCATCAGCAACCAAAAGAATGGGCTGAATCCGATCGCTGTGTTGGTAGTAAAATCTGTTAGGGATAGCTTCTTTGAGATAAACAGTCATGTGAGGGTTACAGTGTTTCAGTTTGTTATAAACCTCTGTTACATCTGTAAAAGGGAAAGATGAACCGGAAACAGTGGTTGACTTAGAAGCAAAGACATAACTGACTAGCATAAATAGAAATACATTCTGGGTAATATCTAATTAAATTGCTTTTAATCCTCAAAACAGACTGTAGTTGTGCGACAGTGTCAGAGATGGGCACTTGGAATAACCCACATATCCAACCAGCCTGTCCTGGTTGATTTAGAAAGGGGATAGTTTTTACATCAAGTTTCCTAAGCAAATATAAACTATCTGTTACAGCTGATAACTAATTCCATCACTGGAAAAATGTCTGTCTTACTTATTTTAAACAGCTACTTACTTATTTTGGGAAGAATCGCAGCCACAGGGGTTAAGTCTATGACACTATAGTCTGAATGGTTGATGCAGGTATCCAAATATATCCGCCTGTTCTCAGAGCACTGAGCCATCCCATGATCGCTTGTAATGATCACATTAAGACTTTCCCACAGTCCTAACGCCTTGAGCTTTTGGACAAGATCACCAATAAGGCCATCTACTTCTTTCAATACCCGACGCATGTTGAATTTATCTTCAGGCCCGTATTTGTGGCCGCTTACATCCGGTTCTTCCCAATAGAGCGTTGCAAAGGTGACTGGTGGGTTGGAACTGCTGAGCCATGTGGCAACGTTATTTAGTCTCTCCTCAAAGGGCACTGAGCTGCTGTAATTCATAAAATAGGAAGGTGTGACATTATGAATGGACACATCAGTACCAGGCCACATAGCAGCAGCACTTGATCTGTTTTCCTGAAGCTGATTGGTCACCCAAATAGGCACTGCCCCATTCCACCAAAACGGATCCTTATCATTGGATTCAGAAAAATGTTTCTTTGTGACGTCATCATACATGGAGTTGGCCACAATGCCATGGCTTTCCTCATATAAGCCTGTCACAATGCTGTAGTGGTTTGGAAATGTTTTTGTGATAAAAACATTTTTAACGTGTTCCACCAAGACACCTTCTTTGATAAAGTTCTGGAGGTGAGGAAGGTCATAGTTGTTCAGGTAGTCAGCTCTAAAGCCATCAAAGGATACCAGAAGTAACTGAGGTGCCGAGCTATAGGAAGAGTTACCTCTGTAGCCAGCAACAAGTCCCCAAAATGAAAGAATTACTAGTAACTTCATATTGAACACGTTGGACACAGCAGCTGGGACCCCTAAAACATAAAAAAAAAAAACCCATAATGCATAAAGTAGCAAGACTATTGAAGTTTCAGAAATTTACCCAGCAGAAGAGAATCAACGCTTACAAATCCCTTATAGGCTAACTCTACTGAGGGCAACTTAGAACTTAGCTTTAAAGAGAACAATGAAGTTGAAACACAGAAAAAAAGTTTGTCTTTCCTTTCCCAGTTCACTCCCAACACTTGTTGCACACATCGTAAAGCTCTGGAGAGAAAATGGGACCTTTTTATATCCCTGTTGGTCTATCTTGCTCATCTGGAGCAGCAGGAATTATCCTAAACCTTTACAAAACATAGATGGAAACATAGAAACGACTCTTTTGTTCAGAATACAAGCTTTCTTGTTTGTTAGCACACATGAGTAGCTGGTGGGAAGCCTACCATCTTGGCCCATCACCAGCTTGTGTCTAAGACAAAACTGCTGATAGAGACAAATAATGCTACCCGACCGGGGAAATCTCAGTGGGCAACTGCTCTAATTTTGACATGAGGCTGACTAAAGGACAAAGCCTGTAAGGACTTGGATGCCACAGTTCCTTCAGAAGAAATTCAACAGATACTAAACAGAGTTTCATCACTAGACCACCATTCAATGTCCACCGGAGAGCTAAAGGCAAGGCATGACAGTTTTTCCTAATATCCCATCGATTACTGGATTATATGCAAGTTTACAGTGTGCCTAAAATGTTTCAAAAACAGTTACCTGTAACAGTCGGGAGAGATAAGGAGCTAATTCAATAAATGCTGCAAAAGCTGGGCAGCCACATGTCAAAGAATGACCACGGTGCTCCCATCTCCCCCCACGTGGAAAAGTTAAATCAAAACTGATCACAGACCCACATAAAAGGTAAATCTGTAAACTTCTTAGAGGAAAACACGGCAGCGACTCTTCATCACCTTTGGTTATGTCCAAAACGTAGATGCCATGCCAAGAGCAGAGATGAAGGACGAACTCACCAACGACCACCTCTTGTATGCTTCTATTTCGATGAAATGTGTAAGAGGGCCATTTCTATTGAGATAAGACGGCATGGATATAGCCTTAGGGGTAGGCTTGTGAGTAAAGGCCAAGGGGAGAGACGCTTCTCTTGAGGGTGGTGAAAAGATGGACTGTGGTGATGGTTACAGCCTCATAAGCTGCACACTTAAAGGAGTGCATCCAATGGTGCCTTACATATCAAACTATAGCTTAAAAAGTGGAACTGTATCCTTAAATGTCCCGCCGCAAGATAGCAAACATCTTTATTATCTCGTCTTGCCTCAAAAAATGATTCGAATGACGCATCTTCTAATGCAGATTCGGGTGTTTTGAATGTGAGAATGTCTTGCACTACTTCCTATATGCAAAATGACACCGCATAATGAAAACTATGTCTGCCCTTCTCCCACAAAATACAGACAGACAAAAGGATCTTCCTTTCCCAAATCAGGAATAAAAAGGATGTTTTTAAAAGAAAAAACCCAATATGCTCTTATGAATCCCAGAGCTCTCAGAACACTGTCTGGAATCGAAGGCAGTCCTTGTCTTTAAGCTTAGCAACATGGACAGAGTAGGAAGTCTCCTAGAAGATGGAATCCTTGGCCATCTGTTCCCTCCCAGCTTCTAGTTCCTTGTACGTAAAATGGGAAAGCCTAAAGGTTAGGACCAGATCTTCAATATTAGCTTCCCTCATCCATTTTAGTTATAACATTAGTTAGGCCTGTGCTATGGCGGGCAGAACATTACAATGGAACTAATGATAAATTAAGAAGATTTTAGACTCTTTTTATATGTGGTGATGCTTTAGTCTACTGACTGGTGGAGCTCAGAAAGTCTACTATCACCTTAATTTCATGCTTATAACGAGTATAGAAATATTTCAATTTATCAAACCAGACAACAGTTTCCACGCTGAACAGAACCATGCTGGTCAGAACATCTTTCCTTAGCAGTGAGAAAGCCAAGGCTCCATGAATGAAATTATAAAATGTTTCTAGAAATTCTGTAATTTTCCCACCAACAAAACCCCAAAGGGAATTTAAAAAGGGGGGAAAAAAAAGGCAGATATATCTGGAGTGCATAAAATAGCTTGTCAGTAACTGGAAATTTGATACCGTCTCCAGTTTGGGGGACAAAACATCCCTTGCCCCCGTTGGGTTGACTGTTTTGCCTAAATGGAATGCAAGCCAATCAGCTCTCACTGGATCTTAGACTATTAAAAGGCTTGGGTTGGAAGAGGGTAAAAGGCACTTTCCAGTCTTGGCATTCCGTCTGCTCTTTAAAGCAATGAAATTCAAATGTGGCTTCAAAATAGCGTTATCCTTTATTACCCGTGTGGCACAGGTAACAGGTGGTTTGCCCATAGATTTAGATTAAGTGCTTAACAACCTAAGGGGAAAAACCGGACACCCTGAAAGCTTTCTAGGTCTTAAAGACCCTACAATTCTAAATGGTTCTCCACCGTTTTAAGTCACACAAAGCATCATCAACTCAGTTATCTTACTAAACATAAAAAGCCCCACAATGTAAACAAACAAAATTTCTTCTCAGTTATATCCAGTAAAAGTGATTAAATTTAATTGAGGGGTAAGGCAGGGGAGAAGCTCGAAAGCTCTGAGTTCCCCTAAAATTGGGAAATCTCTGGGGAAACTGAAAGAAAGGGGGAAAACCACACTATCGCGTGCTTCTGCAGTGGGCCCCTTTGGAGTCCTACCAAAGGTACACAGGGATTTTTCCAGTCACTAGCTGGTCGGTTATCAAGGTTCAGGGCTGGCACCAGCATGGGAAGGGTTGTTTGTGTAGCGCCTAACCCAGCATCCGGCATCTCTTTCAGCCTGCTCTCTAGAATTTATGACAGGAACGCCATTTGACAGCATGAAAACACTAACCCTGGAGCAGAAACACAGGCAGGCACCGCCCCGCCCGCACGCCTGACCCCGACCCCGACCCCCGCCCCTCACCTAACGCCACAGTTGACATCCACCTGCCGCAGTACGCTCCTCCTCCCCGCCTCCCCTGGTCACTCCACGCGCATCTCCACCAGCCGACTGACGCCGCGGGAGGAGAAGGGACCAGAAACTCTCCCAGTCTCTACCCTCCGCCCTCGGCGAGCTCGGGAAGGGAGTGGCATTTCCCTTCAGGACTCACCCGCCTCCGCCGCCACTTCGGTCCGGCGCGCGGAACTCGGCGATAGCGGAACCGCGCGCTCCGGGGTACTTGTGGGCTCGGCGGACGCGGGCGGAGCGCGGCTCCGCGGAGCGCTTCCTGGGACGCCTGCGCAGTAGCGGACGCCCACCCAGCGGGCCGCGGCCCGGACCAGCGCTGCGTGGGGCGCTCCGAGTGCGCAGCTGCTGCGGGACGCTGGGGAGAGCGCTTCTGGCCGGCTGTGGAGTCTGAGACGCGTACCTGGATTGGATGCCTGAACCCGTGGTGAATGGGACTCCCTTCCCCATTGGTTCTTTTCATTGTACCACTCGGAGACAGGTGGAGTTGAGCTGGACCGAGGGGAAAAGGTTTGCTTCACTCACCGGCCATTCCCCTTTCTTATCACCGTAGTTATGGGTGCCCAGTTTTAAGGCATAAGATGAGGAAGTTCCTTCTGCTTTCACCTGCACAAGGAAAGAAACTCTGAAACAACCAGTTCACTTTTTCTGGTCATGTTTCTGCCCTTTTAAATTCCCTCTCTGTTTTAAAATCATCCTCTGGTCATTTCATTTGCACATTCGTTCTGTTTAGAATAATAAGGTGATGTCTGCTTCTACAGTCCCAAATAAAAGTCAGTTAGGGTCCTCAAACTAATTTTTTTCTAATTTTGCCACAGCTGTGAATGTGAAATTATGCTCTTGCCTTTAAAAAGAGTACTAGTCACATCGCTGAATAATCCACCCTCAACCTTAATTAGCAGAATTGCCGGAGATATATTTAATATTTGTATTGACCAGACATACTTGACAAAGAGGTTAGTATTTTTTTTCTTTGTACCTCTAACGCCCAAAGATAAACCTGACATCGAAGTACTCAATCTTTATTGGATTTAATGAGCTATTTTAAGGTGCTCCATGTTTAAATGCTTCCTCTGTTAAGATACAAGAGCCCAGAGAATATTTTCATTACCGTATCTACACCAAATACTCAACGTAATGAAACAAATTAAGGATATCAAAGTCATGTACTATATATCCTGAAATCTAAAAGACTTAGCCAGGAGCCCAGTAGCTGGATGCATCAGGTTCTGGACAATTAAATGTCAAAAGCTGACATCTTGGACCCACAGGTTGTCTTCGCCAGCATTGAGTAATGTTGGGGGTGTGCCTCAACCTGTTTGAACTCCATCTCCTCATCTGCAGAGCAAGTCCTTCCGAAGGACCAACCTCTCAGGGTTCTTGCCCAGTAAGTCGAGTAAAACAAATAAAGCACTCAGCACAGTCACTGTCATGGTGGCTTGTTATTGTGATGCCTCCAAGTGTGGCCTGTTTTGGACAAGAGGGTAAGATGGAGTTCTAGAAGAGTTTGTGTAATGCACGGTTTAGCAGAACTTAAATTTTTCCACATTTGGGGACTGAGATTCTGCATATCCTGCTACTTTCTGATTGGAGACACAATTGCTTTCAAAAAAAAAAAAACAAAAAACAAAAAACAAACAAAAAACCAAACAGAATTGAGTTCTCTATGAGCAAAACATGTAATAAAAAGAGGGGTGTGTGTGTGTGTGTGTGTGTGTGTGTGTGTGTGTGTGTGTGTGTATTGGCTCAGAGTCCCCTGTATCTGTCATCTCCTCTGCTTTAAGATAAAGCAGTCAAGGCAATGAATAGCCTAGTAAGAGCACCAGTGGAAGGGGAAGCCCTGGGTTCTACCAAGACTGAACCCCCAGTGAACGAGATTGTTGGGGGGAGGGTGGTAATGGGGGGAGGTTGGGTAGGGGAAGCCCATATAGAAGGGGAGGGGAAAAGGTTAGGGGGATGTTGGCCCAGAAACCTGAAAGGGGAATAACAATCGAAATGTAAATAAGAAATACTCAAGTTAATAAAGATTTAAAAAAAATCAATCAACTACAAAAAAAAAAAAAAAAAAGATATAGCAGTCAAGAACAAAGGGACAAAATGGTCTCCTTTGGTACCAGACTCCTCTTATCTCTCTTATATTTCCTTCATCACATGCTTGAAATCTGCATCAAATAAGGGTAAATGGTAAGGATTATTTGTTTCCTTGTAGAACAAGAAATCCAGAAGAGAAGGTACTCTTCAGCACTCGCTGACTTTGCAACTTGCTGAGGGAGGCATCATTCATGTGCACCGCTCTCTCCTTTCTGTCTGGAAATTAATTGGCATCTGTTTCCTTCTGTGGTAAAGGGTCTAAGTACCTGCAGTTACAGGAATAAGATCCATTTTTTTTTTTCATGTGCCCTGGGTGGTATAAGTGACTTCTTGAGGGTTTGGTCTCTCATTGGTGTCACCTCCCACTTCAATTAGACTACTTCCTGTCCCACGTGCCCAAGTCTAAGGCAGTAAAAAATAAAAATAAAAACAGGTCCTTGCCACTCTTCCTATCCACACCCTAGGCTGAGCAGGAGGCAGGAGTTATTTACCAAAACTACAGTTTCCTTAGTAGGTTAGAGATGGAGTGGGTACTGGAGAGGTCCTTCTGGAAATGTAATGATAAAAGAATGTGACATTCCTACTGATCTTCATTTCTAACATGCTATTGTTATGTAAATTGACTTACTGTGTTCTTCCAACTCAGCTTTTGAAAAGAGGGTTTTGTAGAGATCTTTTAAACTCGCCTTGCCTTGGAGACTGCAAAGAAGCAACACCCAAACTCAGTCACAGTTAAAGGCTGTGCTTCAGAAAGAACTGCCCAGGCTCAATGCACGGGGACTAAAGTTGTCTCCACAGGCAACATTAGATTTAAAGCAGCACGTCAAATGTTTCTTTTTCTTTCACGAACTAAGCTCAAGATTTCCCATCCATTCATTAACCCAACATGTTAAAATAACTTTATTCAGTTTCAGAGTTAAAGATGTCGCTCTTTGTGATTTAAAGAAACAAACAAACACAACAATAAAATCCTCATGCCTAACTCATTGTTGGCAGGAGTTAGGTCAGAAGTTACAGGAAAATGGTTTCAGAGCAAAAGCCACACCCTGGCCAAAGAAAAACAGTAGCGGCTCACTGCTCAGTTCTAAGGAGACAGCCATGAAACACAAGCCCGAGGGTCACTCTCAGCTCTTCAGGAGAGCAGGTTATAGTTCAGATTCTGATGTATATATTAATGCTTCTATATTTAAATATATAATGTAGGTTTTATTGTAGCTATAAGGCATAAAGCTACCTTAGGAAACATAGCTCCATAATGATTTTGAAAGTTCAGTGAATGAACTCATCCATCTACCTTGCTTTAAGCAATACCGCATCTGAGTAATCTCTGTTAGAGGTGATGGGTTTGAAACGTTGTTTAAAATGATCCTGTATAATCTGTTGTGACATTTCTTCATCCTGAGAGATATTTTCCCAAGTATTTAATAAAACGAGAGAGCAAATCTTCTTCTGAGGCTTTTTTATGTAGAGATTAACATGGTCATCCCTTCCTGAGAGAAACGAAAATGAATATGATTCTGCCTCTGGGGTCCTCTAATCTGAAAAGATGACCAGATATTATTCTGGTGTTTTCCTTGCCCAGCTTTCTTTCTTCCTTTTTCTTGTGGTTCTAATGGAAACTTGCCACCTTCATTCTTTTTTAAAAACTATTTAATATATATACTTATAATAGTTAAATATTAATATAATATTAAATATTATATTATTTAACTATTTAACTATTATTTTTAATTGTGTGCATGTGAGTGTCTGTGTGTGACTATATGCATGTGAGGACAGGTGCCTGAAGAATCTAGAGGCTGCAGGTTCCTCTGGAGCTGGTATTTCAGGCAGTTGCAGTCTGCCTGTGTGGGTGTTGTAAACCTAATCCAGGTCCCCTGGATGAGCAGTACATGTTCTTCACCACAGAGCCATCTCTGCAGTGTGGTGCCTGCACCTTCTTAGTCTATGAGAGTTCGGTGAGGCCAGCCATAGTACTCCTTCATCTCCAGAATGGACCCTGGAGGTGCCAACTGTCTTGGTTGACACTAAATTGGGGACTTTCTTGGGGTGTGGGAGGTTTTCTTTTTTTAATAGAAAGTCAGAAGAATACTAGACAAATTGGAGTGAGTTTGTCAAAACTGCCCGAAGCCTGGTCTGTTGGAATAATTCCACTCCTCTATCCAAAAGATTTTGTTCAGTCATGGTAACATGCTACAGTCTCTATAAACATTTGATGAGCTGACTAAGAAAGTCAGTGTGTCAACATTGGAAATCAGTAAGTGCAGAGGTCATCCTGGTCAACCTTGTGGAGAGGAAAGGAAAGGGGAATAAAGCAAGGTGAGAAAGAGGAACCAAGAACAGGAAACCAACACTTGGGAACATTGACTGCTTATATCCACGTTTCCTTGTAACTTCATGCTGAGTGTAATTTACATGCCCCAGTAAATTTGTGGTTGTTGTTTGTGTAGCTGTTGTGTGTGTGTGTGTGTGTGTGTGTGTGTGTGTGTGTGTGTGTGTTTGTCTGTGCCACATCATGTGAGAATCAGTAAGAAGACAAGCTTGGTTGTTGGTCCTTCCCCCACACCTTGTAAGAGGCAGCCCCTTAGTTGTTTGTGGCTGCGCTGTATATACCAGGCTCTTAGGCCCATGAGCTTCCAAGGGTTCTCATGTCTTTGCCCTCCCGTCTTACCTCAGAAGCACAGGTATTACAAATGCCCTAGAAGCTTCCAGGTCATTTGGGTTCTGGGATTGTTAGACTCAGGCAATTTGTGCAGCAAGTGTTTTATTCACTGAACCTTCTCCCAGCTTTTGATAAATTCTTTTATCTAAAAACTAGACAGACTTGAGTTCCTGTTGCTTATATCTAAAGTGGGGATGAGAAAATCAAATTGATAGCTTGTCCTCTGCCATCAAGTGAGGTAAACACTCTACGAGAGACACCACAGAGGAAGAAGCTATTCAGCTACAGGAAATGAACCTAGAATGTTACAAATGATAAGACACCCTAAAAGCTAATTGGTCACAGAAGAATATAAAAAGGTTTACACAGAGAAACAAAGTAGATGTAAAAGACAATGTCTGGGGTTGGGGATTTAGCTCAGTGGTAGAGCGCTTGCCTAGGAAGTGCAAGGCCCTGGGTTCGGTCCCCAGCTCCGAAAAAAAAGAACCAAAAAAAAAAAAAAAAGAAAAAAAAAAAGACAATGTCTGTGTGGCATTGTCCTAGGGGAGCAGGGTACGGGACACTGTGAAATGGGCTAGCTGGTGCTGGAGCCACACGTATGGTCAAGTTAGTAGAGTCGAGATCTTGGTGGCATCTAGGCAAGAAGCCACATAAGAAGAAATGGAAAGACTGGTCAGTGTCTGTGCTTTTAGTCCTTCAGCAATTCTAAGACCCTGTAGGAAGAAACCCCATTACGTGTTTACTTTATACACTACTAAACGAATTCGTTCACAGCCGGCTACAGAACATATTCTAATTTCGTCCATGTTACACCGTGAACATGTTACATGTTCCATTGGGAAGCTGTAGATAGTATCTCTTCTCAAATTTAAAGACTCTTGGCAAAGTGACTTTTGAAACAATGACTTCATTCCTGTCATTTTATTTGTCACTTATATCTTCTAGTTATTTGCTTATTCTATAACTTTTCACTGGGGACACTCCCCTGTCACTTAACCCATGGAACTGCAATAAGTATTTCTTCCTAACAGTACCATTAAAGGAATTCTATTTAATGAATAAATCCTCCCCTGGGCCCTACCTGTAATCTCCCAATGCGTGTGTCCCTTTAAGATGTATTTCAGTTTCAGGTCACTTACGTACAGATAGATTAATGTGATTCTTAATGCATTTTCATGCTTTGGCTTTTCCTCCAGTATGTTGAGCCATCCCATGGCTTCCATTTAAACTGGTACAGATGCCTCCCCTAAGGATTTGTACCTGGGAAATTATGTGTGACACCTGAGAACTGTTGCTTTTCAACAGTCAAGCCTAATACTCTTTATGGTTCAGTCTCTAGTGATTCAGTGGCAACACAAAATGAGCTCCCCAAACCAGTATCTTCCCACTTTCCACACCCATATGATTTATCTTCGGCACTCAGGCACTCTTGTCTCATTAAGATGTTTCTTTATTATCTCTCACGAGCTTGTGTATTTGAACACTTGGCACCCAGGTTGATGGCGATACTTGGGAAGTTACAGCAGTTCTATATACTGAAACCCTTTACCATAGCTCTTCGTATTGTGGTGACCCCCAGCCATAAAATGACTTGTTACTACTTTATAATTTTGTTACTGTTACATTACTGAATCATAATATAAAAATAGATATTTCTCAGTGGTCTTTTGGGAGTTACAACCCACAGGTTAAGAACTGTTGTTACAGAACCTTTAGAAATGCAACCATGCTAGAGGAAGCATGTCACTAGAGGTGAGCTTTAAGAGTTCGTAGCTTCAGCCTACTTCTAGTTCACGTTCTCTGCTCTCTGTGTGTGGTTAAAGCTATGATCCCTCAGCTGCCTGCTGCCATGGCTCCCCAAACACTATAGCCTTTCTTTCTGGAACTGCAAGCCAAGATACACTCTTTCTGCCATAAGTCACTTTGGTCCTAGTATTGTATTACTGCAACAGTAAAATAAATGACAGTTATCATCTCCAGACTTTTGCTAGGGTCACCCAGTAATTTCCAGACATCCATCTCCCCGGCAACTCTTGAACTTCGTGTTTATTTCCATGTTATTTGCTCACTCACATTTCCCCTCAGATCTCTCTCTCTCTCTCTCTCTCTCTCTCTCTCTCTCTCTCTCTCTCTCTCTCTCTCTCTGAACAGTTGAGATGGCTGAACAGTTTCAAAGGCTAAAAGTCTTAAGATGAAAGTGCCAGTAAGCTTTGAGGGCCTCTCTCCTCTGCTTGTGTATGGCCATTTTGTTGGTTAGCTTTTGTGAACTTGACAGAAACCAGAGTCATCTGAGAAGAGAGCAGCTCCTCTGATTAAAAAAAAGGGGGGGGGGGGTTGGGGATTTAGCTCAGTGGTAGAGCGCTTGCCTAGCAAGCTCAAGGCCCTGGGTTCAGTCCCCAGCTCCGAAAAAAAGAAAAAAGAAACAAACAAACAAACAAACAAAAAACCACTCTACTCACGCTGGCTTGTGGGCCTATCTGTGTGGCATTGTCTTGGTTGATAGGTGATATGGAAGGGCCCAGTCTTCTGTGAGTTCTGCACAGGTGGTCCTGGGTGCTATTAGAAAGCTCTAGAGCACCAGAGCAAGCCACTAAAGCATGTTCCCCATAGCTTCTGGTTCAGTTTCAAAAGCCATGTTTTGATTTGTTTTTAAAGAATCTTAATTATGGATTCTGCTAAAACTAGTTATGTGACTGTAGGCATACTAACCTCTTGAAGTTTCTGATAGTCCCCTAGACAACGGAAACCTGAGGGCCATCCTGCAAAGCTGTGTGACACATTAAACATGCCCAGGTGAGAGAACATTTGAGCAACCAAAGGAGAGACTCTGATAACTCACCTGGGTATTTACCCATTGTCTCTGAACATGTCGACACAGATTCTTGACATGGTGTCATCGTTGAACCTTTTTCCAATTTTCATTTTCTTCCTTTGATTTTTACTTTTTATGTCAACCAAGTGTCTTCTGGAAAAAGTGGCTTTGTGTAAATACAGTTCAGAGCAGCAGATCGTCCTTCACAGACATACCTCATGCTTAAAGTTAACTTAGAAATTCCACAATGCTTTGAAGTGTGTGTATGTGTGTAATGCATTTGGTGTTTTGCCTGTATGTATGTCTGTAAAAAGGTGTCAGATACCCTGGAATTGGAGTTATAGACAGTTGTGACCTTCCCTATGGGTGCTGGGAATTAAATCGTGGTCCTCTGGAAGAGCAGACTGTATTCTTAACTGCTGAGCCATCTCTCCAGCCCCCTTTTTGCCCCCCCTTTTATAAAAACCCTAAATTAGGTGTATTTAGTTTGAAGATATGGTAGCACCCACCAGAACATGTTTCCAGAATGTGAATTCTTGCTCTGTCACCACACTTTTCAACCGTTACTCACCATACACATTCTTCTGGAAATCTTCAACATGTCTAGAACAACCCCAGAAGAAATATAAAGACAGTTCTTCCCTCAGGACGGGGTACTCCCCACAATGGTGACTCCTAAGGGATAGTAAACTTCTTGGGTGACTAAAGAAAGTTCATGTCAAAAAGAACCTCAGAGATTATTGAAGTCATCCCTGAACTTTATATATAAGAAGCTTTTGTTAACGTCTTAATTTCTAATTAGAAACTGGCTGCCTCCCATGACTGTGCCATGTTGCTGTCAAATTGTGTTGTGCTCCATTGAATGACTGTCTAAGGCATGTCTACACCTGCTTCTTGGGTACGTCAGACACTGTCTGAATGTCGGGGCAGTCTTGTAGTCACAGTGCCTTCTCTGAATACATTTCTGTTCCATGCAGACTGCAGTTCATCCAGTTGAGAACAGAACTTTTACATCTTCGACACTATGTTTTTCCAACTAATCCCTGATGAGTGCACAGGTCATTCCCTCATCTGTTCCCTGCTGAGTGCCTGATCTGTGCTGGATACTGTGGGCAAGAATATGATGCCTACAACTAGTTTGTACATGCTAGCAAATTAAAATCCCAGCACCCACCAGAACATGTTTCCTTCTTCTCAGTCATTGGACAATGGAGCCCCATAGAACCCCAAATAATACAGGCTATTGGCAATGGTCTTGATAACCCATCAGAACTTGATGGTAATATACTCTTCCTGAAAAGACCATGTTCATGAGTCATAGAACATGAATATAGCTGATACTCACATGGACACTTCACATCCCATCCCCCCTAGCTTTCATGGTGTGGTAGCACACTACCACAGAAGTAAAGTTGTCATCAATCACCCAGTTGTGAACCTTGCAAACCACAATGACAGCTGACCTGACAATATGTGTCCACTGGTGCACTAGTGACACATCTACTAGTGACATATCTAGAGGTTATGAAACTGATGGCTTCCTGTTTAGATCTAAGCCTTGTTCTATGAGATAAAATCTATACTTGGTACTGAGGCTAGATAGGTCTTGAGACCTAAGGGAAAACTTACGACAATTATTCTAAGTGGACATAGAATGAAAACAGTTCCTAATGACTGTATCTATACCTATAAACCAGTACATTTCTCCACACCCTCTGTGAAGAAACTTCTTGTTCTAGTTCACAATTCACACAGGAACCCACAATTGCACAACCCACAAATAAGAAGGTGTGAAGTGTTCAACCCTCTACGGGACATACACAACACTCAAAGCCTCAGGTATTGATGGAAGGAGCTGAAAGATCTTAAGTTCCAGAGATTGTGGGAAACTTCGGGGAAACTATTTCCCAGGCACAGCAGGGCAGATGCTTATATGAATTTGCAGTGATTTTGACAGCCTGCACAAAGCCTGAGCAGATCAAGTCAGACAAGATCCTGGCATGGAGGTAGGAAATGGGAGGTGGGCATGATGTCCTACCACAAGTTGAGGGGCTATTGGCATTTCGTAGCTGCCGAGTGGGGTAAGTCTTATTTAGTGGTATAAGCCCTGGCAGGTCAACCATACTTGGGGCCAAGTCCCACTTCTAGAGTAGTTGAGCAACATACTAGGCTGATGGATGGTTTAAGAAGAAGAAAATCAAGGTGGGGTGGGTAGAGAGATGAGAGCCGAGAGGATGGACCAGGGAGGAGTTGGCCAGTTATTGGTTGGCCGTTCCCTCAGTCTCTGCTCCATCTTTCTTCCTGAATTTCTTATAGAGAGGACAAATTTAGGGTCAAAAGTTGTGTAGGTGCATTGGTGTCGTTCCTCCACTGGGGGGTTCTGCCTGGCTACAGGAGGTGACCACTTCAGGTTCCATATCCCCACTCCTAGGAATCTCAGCTAACGTCACCCCACCCCAAGACTCCTGGGAGCCTCCCCAATCCCAGGTCTCTGGTACATCCCAGAGATGCCCCCCCATGTCCCCACCCCCTCAAGCCACTGATTTCTAATCATTCACATAGCCCTCTAGCCTCTCTCCTGACTCCCCACATCTGATCCTAACACTATTAATGATACTCTGTTATGCTTGCAGAAAGGAGCCTAGCATAACTGTCCTCTGAGAGGCTCCATCCAGCAGCTGAATGAAACGGGAATCTTGTAGAAGAGTTGAGGGAAGGATTGGGGCTCCCAGAGTGGTTAGCAATACTACCAGGAGGACCAATAGAACTAACCTAGAACTTTGGTGACTTTCAGAGACTGAACCACCAACTAAAGAGCATGCAGGGGCTGGAACGAGGCCCCTTGCACATACGTAGCAGTTGTGGAGCTTGGTCTTCAGGTTGGTCCTCCAACAACTGGAACAGGGGCTGTCCCTGAAGCTGATGCCTGTCTGTGGATCCTGTTCCCCCTAACTGGGCTGCCTTGTCTGGCCTCAGTGAGAGAGGATATGCCTGGTCCTATAGTGACTTCATGTGCCAGGGTGGGGAGATACCCAGGAGGGAACCATCTTCTCAGAGGAGAAGAGGATGAGGGGGATGGGGAGAAGGACTGTGTGGAGGGGACTGGGAGGAGGAGGCAGCAATCCAGATGTAAAATGAATGAGTGAATGAATGAAGAAAGAAAGAAAGAAAGAAAGAAGGAAAGAAAGAAAGAAATGGAAAAAGAAAGAAAGAATTGAATGTTTTGTTGCAAATGTATGAGACATCTGATGCTGAGGACCAGAGACCAGGCTTTAAGACATTCCTGCCAGTGATCATAGCATCCTAGGAAAGCATAGCGTGAACTTCCTTGTACTCAGTAGAGGGCATCCATACTTAAAATTTTCTCCCCACCTCACGCTGGTCGTAGAGTACCATTCCTCACTTGCGTTGCAATGGTGTGCATGGAAAAAGACTACCACCAGCAACATGGTACCTAGCTGGCACTCCCTCTGTGCCAGCCGGTGCCCCTAAATGGTGGAGCATGTGCACAGAAAGAGCCAAAGGTGCCAGTGACCTTAACTCATCTCCAGACCTTGTACTTGTGTTCATTTTTGGCCTTGGTCTTCTGCCACTCGTGTCTGTGACATACACTGATGTGGAAAGGTACCTGACACGTAATTCCCTCCTACTCCTAACTGGTCCAGCTCTCAGTGTGGAAAGACTGGTAAAGTGATGACTTTCCAATACAAGGATGCGGCTGAGTCTGCAGCATACAGCTTTCTCATTTGGTTTAAGTTTGGTTCGGTTTTTGTGTTTTTCCACACATTACATCTCTGACCTCGGTAACTGAAGACTGAAGGAAGACAAAGATTGTGAGGCAGACAAAGCAAGGGTTGAGGGGG
This sequence comes from Rattus norvegicus, assembly GCF_021556685.1. NCBI lineage: Eukaryota > Metazoa > Chordata > Mammalia > Rodentia > Muridae > Rattus > Rattus norvegicus. The sequence goes on along the minus strand of NC_141542.1, from coordinate 32,083,497 downwards.
TTAACAAAGAGAAGCAAGCACACTGTCATGGCAAATATGTCTGTAGCATAGCATGTGTGCAGAGCTAAGACCATGGCTAAATAACATCATACCCAGGAGGGGAGCTGGTGGCAAGTCACCGGAGCAGTTAGAGAGTGCCAGCCCTCCTCTTTAGGGCAGGCTTTTACCAGGATGGTCTCTGTTCTGCTGTTCATGTCAATGAGGAAATATGTCCGTTAGTGATTCCCTCTCCAGCACCAGTGCACACAGCAAACCCCAGCCACAAGGCCAGTGGACATTCACAGCCCACATAATTCATCCCCCCAGCCCTCAGTTTTAAAGATGTGCACGGTCTTTGCATGCTCTAGAAATATACAGAAATGAAAGTAAAATCCTCCCACAATCCTCTCACCCAAAGACAACTTTCTCTCTGTGTTTTTCTAAAATGTATGTGTTGACTACTTTTCCCACTGCAGGAAGAAACCACTGCCTGGGCTCATATTGGTGTGCAGTGATAATCTTTCTAGAAAGTTCGGGCTTCCTGCAGCTGTCGCCTTACTCCAGGAAGCTGTGATGCTCCGGTTATTCCCACAAAGCTCTGAGAACAGTCTGGTGACTGCCTTGCCTCTTGTTGCCTGCAAACCTCTAGCAGAGCATTGCATCTGTAGCGAGGATAAATTCCTCCTCCTTCCTGGGTTTGGTCTTTGAGCCGCTGCTAGCCCAACTTTTAGCTGGTTTCAGCCCCTTTTCTCGAACAAAATAAAGTTCTAAACTCCAAATCTTGTGGTGGAACCTGTCTGGGAAGTTTGATATTTCTAACCGCAGATTAATCACATTCTTTGCTCTCTCCTCCTGACCTTGTGACCAGGAAAGAGAGCAACTGGTTGCTGGTGCTCCCACACCTAGTTGGCGGGGTTCTGGAGGCATCTGCCCAGCTGGGCATCTCAGAGCTGGGTGGCTCTGAGCTGGCAGCTGGCCCTGCTCAGCAAAGAAAGAACAGTAAGTACTCTGTTCTCAATTAGGTCTAGTGTGTAACCCTCAGGGGCAGGCACAGGCTCCCTCCTGACCTCCTGTACTTTAACTCCTTAGTCCTCTGAGTGCTAATAGCTGGGACTAAGGAGGGGAGAGAGCCCAGAAACAGGAGAGCTCACTCCCTGGACAGTCTGCAGAGACCTTCTGACAACCGGCCTTCCTTCCAAAGGCCATGGTTCCTCCCTCCTCCCATATCTGGATAAAGAATGCTGGTGCAATTCTGGTTTCCTTTTTTGTTTTCATACTCCAGTGAGTCCTTCAATGCTACTTCAGAAATATCAAACATAAAGCTTTTCCCAAAAGCAGTTGACAGTTGCCCCAAGCTCATGCTGATACTGCCCAGGAGGTAACATGCATATACCCAGAGGAATTCTGGAATTAATCTTAAGGTTAGAAACATCATTTAAAAAAAAAAAGTATCCTTCTGAGAAAACTGAGGTGTTCCTATGATCTGAGACCAAAGTGCTCTTTTTTTTTCATTTAAATGTACTTATGTGTGTCTGCATATGTGCATGTGTGTTCAGGTTAAAGGCTGTCCAGTGTGGGTGCTGAAAACAAAACTAGGGTCCTCTGCAAGAGCAATATTCTGTCTTAATCACTGAGTCATTGCTCCAGCCTCAAACAAACAGAAGTCTGCTCCCTAAAGAAAGTTATATTTTGTTTGAAGATTATATTTTAATACATTAAAAGAAATTTAAAATATTATTATGTAAAATTCCCACCAAGGAGGAGAATTTTAAAAATACAATGAAGAGTCCCGCCACGGGAAACCTTGCCTGGTCCATTCAGGGTTCTCATGCCATGTTTGCCCTGGGAGGCCTGCTCCTTTCTGAAGGAAAATGGAGGAAGAGTGGATCTGGGGGAGAGGGAAGGTCGGGACTGGAAGGAAAGAAGGGAGGGGAAACTGGCTGGGATATAATATATGAAAGAATAATAAATTTAAAAAAAATGAACAGGACTAGAGAGGTGACTCTACAGTTCAAGCTTTTGCTGCTCTCCCAGGGTACTAGGAATTAGTCCCAGCACCAGAGGGCAGCTCACAAGAGTTTGTAATTCTAGTTCCAGGGGACTCAACAGTCTCTTCTAGCCTTCATGGGAACAAAAGTGACACACAGAGACAGGTTCAGGCAAAACACTTACACACAAACGGTAAAACTAAAGTAAAACTAACATTACCGATACCCAGGCCTCTTTCTGTGCAGCCCTCCATGCTGAGCCTTCTGTATGGTGGGCTGCATCCTTCGGCTGTTAAAAGCACCATGTGGTTCCAGTGAGAGGCCAGCCTTCGAGGGATGGAGCCATCAAGGATTCAGCAGCTGAGAGGACTTCCTCTTGCAAGGAACAGAATTTGATTCCAAGCACCCACACTGGATGGCTCTCGACTGTCTGTAGCTCCAATTTCTGGGGATCTAAAAGGCAGCTTCATGTATGTGGTGCACATACAGGCATGCACACACACACAAAATAAATCTTGGGAGTGGGGAGAAGAAACTTACTTTGACTCCAATAAGGAGCCTGCACCCAACCAATTGGTTCAACACTAATTAAATCAAGAACTGAAACGTCCACAGGTCTTCATCTGGATTCAATGTTCTAAAGTATACATATTTACTTGAGTAGAGAGGGAAATCAAGACTTCTGTTTAACACAACTCCAGTGACTCTGCCAGGGAAAACGGACTAGAAGCTAAAGCACTCACATGTTTTTTTCAATGAAATTTTTTTGGCCACAGTTTCAAAAATGAATTCCTTTTATACTCTGCCACCCTTTTTGTCTACATAAATCTGCAACTTTAACACTCAATAAGTGGATGGCTTCAAATGGACTTTACAGAGAACCTGAGTTTGGATCTAGTTCCCATGGAAAAGCCGAGAGTAGCAGTGTGTGCCCATAACCCCAGCTCTTGGGGACAGAGGCAGGCAGATCCGAAGTCTCCCAGGCCAGCCAGACTAGCTGATGATGCATTCAGTGTGAGAGCTTGTTCTCAAAAATCAAGTGGCTTTACCATGAAGGGGTGTTGAATTTTGTCAAATACCTTCTCAGCTTCTAATGAGATGATCATGTGTTTTCTTTAAGTTAGTTTATATAGTGATGTATTTCTGTATATTGAACCATCCTTGCATCCCTGGGATGAAGCCTACTTGATCATGGTAGATGATCATTTTGATGTGTACTTGGATTCAGTTTGTGAGAATTTTATTGAGTATTTTTGCATCAATATTCATAAGGGAAATTGGTCTGAAGTTCTCTTTGTTGGGTCTTTTTAGGGTTTAGGTATCAGTGTAACTGTGGTTTCATAGAAAGAATTGGGCAGTTCTTTCTGTTTCTATTCATGGAATAGTTTGAGGAGTATTAGCATTAGATCTTCTTTGAAGGGCTGATAAAATTCTACACTAAACCCATTTAGTCCTGGGATTTTTTGATTGGGAGACTTCTAATGACTGCTTCTATTTACTTGGGGGTTATGGGGCTGTTTAGATGGTTTAACTGATTCTGATTTAACTTTGGTACCTGGTATCTGTCTAGAAAATTGTCCGTTTCCTCCAGATTTTACAGTTTTGTTGAGATTAGTCTTTTGTAGTAGGATCTGATGATTTTTTAAATTTCCTCAGTTTCTGTTGTTATGCTTCCTTTTTCATTTCTGATTTTATTAATTTGGATACTGTCTCTGTGCCCTCTGGCTTGTCTAGCTAAGGGTTTATCTATCTTGTTGATTTTCTCAAAGAACCAGCTCCTGGTTTTGTTGATTCTTTGTATAGTTCTTCTTGTTTCTACTTGGTTGATTTCAGCCCTGAATTTGATTATGTCCTGCCTCTACTCCTCTTGGATGTATTTGCTTCTTTTTGTTCTGGAGCTTTCAGATATGATGTGAAGCTGCTAGTGTATGGTCTCTCCAATTTCTTATTGGAGGCACTCAGAGCTATGAATTTTCTTCTTAGCACTGCTTCATTGTGTCCCATACGTTTGGATATGTTGTACCTTCATTTTCATTAAATTCTAAAATGTCTCTCTACTTTATTTATTTCTTCCTTGACCAAGAAGCACCTAAAGAAATGTTCGATATCTTTAGTCATCAGGGAAATGCAAATCAAAACAACCCTGAGATTCCTCCTCATACCAGTCAGAATAGCTAAGATCAAAAACTCAGATGACAGCAGATGTTATCAAGGATGTGGTGAAAGAGGAACACTCCTCCATTGTTGATGAGATTGCAAGCTGGTACAACCACTCTGGAAATCAGTCTGTAGGTTCCTCAGAAAATTGGACAAATACCCAAAAGATGTTCCAACATACAACCAAAACACATGCTCCACTATGTTCATCGCAGCCTTATTTATAATAGCCAGAAGCTGGAAAGAACCCAGATGCCCTTCAACAGAGGAATGGATACAGAAAATGTGGTACATCTATACAATGGAGTACTACTCAGCTATCAAAAACAATGACTTTATGAAATTCATAGGCAAATGGATGGAACTAGAAAATATCTGAGTGAGGTAACCCAGTCACAAAAGAGCACACATGGTATGCACTTACTGATAAATGGATATTAACCCAAAAGCTTGGAATACCCAAGATACAATTCACAGACCATATGAAGCGCAAGAAGAAGGAAGACCAAAGTGTGGATGCTTCAGTCCTTCTTAGAAGGGGGAACAACATAGTCAGGGGAGGTAGGAGGTGGGAGAACTTTGGAAGAAGAGAGGAGAGGGAGGGGGAGAAGGGGGAGCAGAATCAGGTATGGGAGGAGATGGGGATGATATACACAGGGTGAGGAATTTGAACAGAGGTGTGTAGCAATGGGGGATGGGAACTGGGGGTAGCCACCAGCAAGTCCCAGATGCCAGGAAAGCAAGAGGCTCCCAGGATGCAAAAGGAATGAGATTAGCTGAAATGCCCAACAAAGGGGAGGGAGAACCTTTAGAGACCATATCTAGAGTTAGGCAAGGCCCCCAGTTAGGGGATAGAGCCACTCACTCATCTCCAAATTTTTAACCCAGAATTTCTCCTGTCTAAAGGAAATATGGAGGCAAAGTGTGGAGCAGAGACTGAAGGCAAGGCCATCCAGAGATTGCCCCACCTGGGGATCCATCCCATATACAGACACCAAACCCAGACACTATTGCAGATGCCAAGAAGTGCTTGCTGACAGGAGCCTGATATAGCTGTCTCATGAGAGACTCTGCCAGAGCCTGGCAAATACAGAGGCAGATGCTTGAAGCCAACCATTGGACTGAGCACAGGGATCCCAATAGAGGAGTTAGAGAAAGGACTGAAGGAGCTGGAAAGGGTTTGCAACCCCATAGGAAGAACAACAATATCAACCAACCAGACCCCCCCCCCCACACACACACCCAGAGCTCCCAGGGACTAAACCACCAACCAAAGAGTACACATGAAGGGACCCATGGCTCCAGCCGCATATGTAGTAGAAGATGGCCTTGCCGGGCATCAATGGGAGAAGAGGACTTTGATCCTGTGAAGGTTCAATGCCCCAGTGTAGGGGAATGCCAGGGCAGGGAGTCGGGAACGGGTCGGTACCCTCATAGAAGCAGGGGGAGAGGAAATGGTACAGGGTGGTTCCGGAGGGGAAACTGGGAAAGGGGATAACATTTGAAGTGTAAATAAATAAGATATCCAATAAAAATATTTTAAAAAGTGTAATCACGTGGCAAGGTACTGAAGTAGATAGATACCCAGGGTTGACCTGTAGACTCCACAGTCACATGTATGTGAGAGTGCACCCACATGCATACATGCATGCCCAAAAGCATATACCACACAGGCAAACACAGAAATAAATGGATAGATAAATAAATATTGTAGAGAATAGTGTGTTTTATTCTGAGTTAAAACACACACATGTACCTGCAACCCAGAGAGTCCTATTGAAAAACAGAACATCCCAGCCCCTCAGAAAACTTCCCACATGATCCCATTAAAATAGTCTGTCCCCAGGTAGTCACTGTTGTGTTTTAGCTTAAATTATAGATTTCTCTTCTATATAAAAGAAATATAATTGATCACATGTGTTTTGTGTCTGATGTTTCTCTGAATGCAAAGCATGTTTTTATCCATATTTATTCATGATTGCACCATCATGGGGGAATGTTAGCCAGAAGAAGTTGTATCACATGGCCTAGAAGGAGTAGCTAACATTGAATGACACATAGAGACACATCACAACTCACAGATCAGTTTACCAGTTAGCGGATTCTGGGCGAGTTTCAGTCTGGGGCTATTATGAATCATGATGTCTTGTGCTGACATCTTTGTGGATGTGTGTTTTCATGTGTAATAAATACCTGGAATTGCGTGTGAGATGAAATGTTTTTTAAAGCTGAGCACTGTGGTGCACACACCTGTCATCCCAGCACACAGAACGCTGACTACACAGCAGTGGTTCTCAACCTGTGGGTCGGGACCTCTTGGAGGTTCTCATATCAGATAACCCCGCACGTCCCAGATTTACACTATGATTCACAGCACTAGCAACATTACAGTTATGCGGTAGCAACAAAATGATTTGACGGTTGGAAGTTACAACACACAAAAACGTATTAAAGGGTTGAAGCGTTAGGAAGGTTGAGAACCACTGAGCAAGAGGCTCAGCAGTTAGAGGCTAGCCTGGGCTTCACGATGAGACCGTCTCTCAGGAGCAAACGATGCTCAGAACCGTGCCGCCTTTCCCCTGAAGCAGCTGCAAGAGGATGCAAGCGTTCAGGTGCTCGCACATCCTCAAGGACTCTTCATGTTGTCGATTTTTAAGTTATAGCCATGTCGGTGGGAGTCGACTCACCACCCATCCACGATGGATAGTTTTAATGCTCAACCTGCCACCATCTAGTGTCCCGTGTGGAGGGAGTCTTAGTGAGGGATTTAGATCCGGCTGCCCTCTGGGCGCGTCTGTAGGGGGGGGGGTAAGTCTTCATTATGTTAATTGATGCAGGAAGACCCAGCTCTTGCTGCACTCCGTCTTCCTTCGGACTGTGTTCTGGACCCTGTGAGAGCGAAAACATAAACTGAGCACAGCAGTCAAGCGTGTGTTCATTCTCTCCTCTGGACTGTGGGTGAGACAGGCCCTTCAGGGTCCTACCTTGACTTCCGTGCAGTGATGTGGTCTGGAATAGCAAGCCCAATAATAAACCCTTTCTCCCCTAAGGTTGCTCTTGTGGGGGCGTTTGTCACAACGACAGAAAGTCATGTTAGTTTTGATTTATATTCTGCTCTTGCCTTTTAGCTTTCAGTCATCTCTGGTGTGTACAGAGGTGGTTTTTGCTCACTGTGTTCTGGGCATCAGCAGTATTTGTGTGCCTTGGGCACTGGTTAGAAGTGCAGAGTTCCAGGCCCCATCCTAGAACTGCTGTTGACTAACCTTGGAGGGAGGGGGGATTGTTAAAGAGAAAGATAGAAAACAAAACCTTAGAGGTTCTGTAAAGGACCTCTGAAGTAAGCATTATCCACTGACTGGTTTTGTGAGTCAACTGGAAACAAGCTGGAGTTATCACAGAGAAAGGAGCCTCCCTTCAGGAAATGCCTCCATGAGACCCAGCAGTAAGGCATTTTCTTAATTACTGATCATTGTAGGTGGTGCCAATCCCAGGCTGGTGGTCCTGGGTGCTATAAGAAAGCAAGCTGAGCAAGCCAGGGGAAGCAAGCCAGTAAGAAACACCCCTCCATGTCCTCTGCATCAGCTCCTGCCTCAAAGTTTCTGACCTGCTTGAGTTCCTGTCCTGATTTTCTTTGGTGATGAATAGCAATGTGGAAGTGTAAGCTGAATAATTTCTTCCCCAACTAGCTTCTTGGTCATAATGTTTGTGCAGGAATACAAGCCCTAAGACACATAATTTAAAAATATCATCTTTTTCTAGTAGATGTAAGGAGGATTTACTAGTTTAAGATACTTTGCAGTGGAAGTCAAGATGTTAAAGAGGAGGAGGGAAGAGGTGATTCCTGGGTTCAAAGCCATTGTGACTTCAGTTGCTTTCTTACTTCCTGCCTCTGTGATCATGGACAACTTGTTGAAAACCATGTCCTCATTTATGCAGTAGAAAAGCTGATTGCCTCAAACAGTTATGTCACGAGCCTCCTTTCCTTTTCCTTTTAAAATTTCAAGTCATCCCTACATAGCTTTATAGAATGGATCTCATCAAAGTTACAGAAGATACATGGTGAGGAGAATGTGGAAAACAGGGAGCCTGTGTGCACACGTTGGCAGGGATGGAAATTAGCACAGCCACTGTGAAAAGCAGTACTGAGGTGCCTCAAAAATTAAAAATAAATACGATGCCATACGTTTGGTAGGTGGGTGCTTAGCTGTTTCCTCTACCTTGAAATTCTGCCTTGTGTGGGGAGGAGAAAGGTGTGTAAGGTGCCAGAGCCCAAGCAAGCATGTAAAGCCATGGTTTGGGAAGCTCAGAGAGTTACAAGACCCACAGGGCTTCTTACCAGGCTTGCATCATCAGTAGTGATGTGGAGGAACAGAGATTCTTCTGTGGAACTGACTACAACTTGAGCATGGAGCTCCAGAAGAGCTTTCAGAAGTCATCACCCACGCTGGTGTGGGCTCTTATGTGATGGAGCTGCTGCAGGGTTATTCGTGCCTTAACCCTTCACCCCCCACTCCTGTAAGGAACCCAGTAAACTCACTGGTCCACTGACCCAGACTTGGGTAGAACAATGTGTGTCTTAGTCGGGGTTTCTATTCCTGCACGAACATCAGGACCAAGAAGCAAGTTGGGGAGGAAAGGGTTTATTCAGCTTACACTTCCACATTGCTGTTCATCACCAAAGGAAGTCAGGACTGGAACTCCCACGGGGCAGGAAGCAGGAGCCGATGCAGAGGCCATGGAGGGATGTTGCTTACTGGCTTGCTCCCCCTGGCTTGCTCCCCCTGGCTTGCTCAGCTTGCTCTTATAGAACCCCAGACCACCAGCCCAGGGACAGCACCACCCACAATGGGCTGGGTCCTCCCCCCTTGACCACTAGTTGAGAAAATGCCTTACGGCTGGATCTCATGGAGGCATTTCCACAACTGAGGCTCCTTTTCTGTGGTAACTCCAGCTTGTGTCAAGTTGACACACAAAACCAGCCAGTACAATGTGTATAGGTGGACCAATGGTGTAGCTTGGGTGAATAGATATATTTTTTATATATATCCAATAAACTATTTCACTTCCATGTTTATTACAGCATCGTTCATAACAGGCAAGATCCAGAATTCCCCTACCTTTCTACCAAGAGGTGAATGGATAAAGCAAATTCAGTGTGTTCAAACTAATGCAGCCTTATTTTGTTTTTACAATTAAGGAAATCTTGTCATTTGAAACTACATAGTTGAGCCTGGAAGACATCGTTCTAAGTGTATTAAACCCTATTTTACACGCACTCCCTTCTATGGAGACTGTGAAACAGTAAAATGTCCAGAAGTGGAGAATGCAATAGTGGTTGTCAGGCCCTGGGGAAGGGGTTCCTGTGAGGACATGTTGGTGAAATGATACAAAACTTCCGGTAGGAGGCAACAGTTCAAGCAGTCTGTGCTAGATAGCTTGAAGGAGAAGCATTCCCCATAGGCTCAGGGGTTTGACTCTTGCTTGCCCGTGGGGGCGCTGTCAGCAAAGGAAGTACAACCTTGGTAAGGGCTCTGGGAATTCCTAGTCTCTACCTCTGGACCTACTTACAGTGCCCAGTTTCATGTTTAAAAATTTGATCTCAGCTCCTTGCCACCATGCCAGATACATGTTACCATCCCTGCCCACTATCAGCCATCATGCCTCCCCACCGTGGTGGACTGCGGACTGTAAACCAAACCAAGCTCTTCCTTCTTCTATAAGCTGATATTTAACCACAACAGAAAAAGAACTAATACATGGTCTTGTAAGTTACTCTTCATCGTTCCCTTGACTGGATTGTAACAGCCTAAGGGACACACCTCTGGGTGTGTCTGAGGGTGTTACCAGGTTCCAGGCAGGGAAGATTGTGGGTGGTACAGTGTAATGGGCTAGGGTCCTGGTAATCAGAGAAGCGGGACATTTCTCAGTTTCTTGATATCCCCAGATGTGAGCAAGGTCTTTCTGCCAGACACAAACTACTCCCAACTCAATGTCTTCCTTTGCCATGGCAGACTGCCCACCTACCAGGGGTATCCAGGGTGTTGTCATCTAGAAGTGTATTGGGCCACAGCGCTCAGGTTGCATGCAGCCCACAGGCTGCAGCTTAGACATGCCTGCAGCTAGGAGCCAGAGTAGATCCTTTGGCTCCTGTGAGTTGCCTTAATCAGGTATTTTGTCCTGGAACCTCTGAAAGTAACTAAACAAGTCTGTTGTACCACGTGGCGACGGAAGTTAATAAGAAAATATTATATGTTCGAGAATTGATTGGAGAACATGTTTTGAGTGTTCTCACCACACAAAGTATAAAGTCTATGAAGTAAGCTAAGTATATTTAGCCATCACATACACACACACACACACACACACACACACACACACACACACACACGTGTCTCACACACACACACCATGAACACACATGTGTCGCACACACAGGCACATATGTGGCTCACAAACACACACAAATACACACACACACACACAAATACACACACACACACGTGGCTCACACACACACACACCATGAACACACATGGCACACACGGGCACATATATGGCTCACACACACACAAATACACATACACACACACACACACGCACGCACTATGTTGTACACCATTAGTATACACGAATTGATCTCTTTAAGTTTCCAAAAGCAGAGGGCTGGGGAGATGCCTTAATGGTAAAGCGTCTAAAAGCTCAAGGACCAGAGTTCAGATCCTCAGCACCACATACAGGCCAGGTGTGGAGGTACACATTTATAATCCTAGAACTGAGGCTTGGGGACAGAGAGTCACAATAAAATCTGACATAGATCTTCCAAGCTCAATGCCCAACCAGTTTAGCCAATCACTGTGCTTCAATCTCAATAAACACCAACTCTAAGTAAATAAATAAAAATAAATGAATAAACAAATACATACGATTTAATTAAAAAATAATTAAGGTGGAGAGAGGAATGTGTCCAACACCAATCTCTGGCCTCCATACACATGTACATACACATAACCACACATTTAAACCCACCCCCACCCACACATACAAATTAAAAGCTTTTTTTTAATAAAATGTAATAGTTGTTAAGTGAATTGTAAGTAATACTGATTCCTAAAGCAACCTGACTTACACTGATCACATGCGTTTGACAAGGTTTAGAACGTGAAGATGCCCTCCTTTAAGCAGATCACCTCAGGGAACGCTCCAAGGCTGACTCCATTCTGAGATACAATTTTTGCTCTAGCTTGTCAAGTTTTAGGGAGAGAGATCAGATACGGTGGACAATGGTGCCCTCTCGTGGACTCTGGGAGCAGAAGCACCAGAGGTTCTCAGTGATTTGAACATGATTCCTTCAAAGGTTTGCATCTGATTTTTGAAAATGACCATCTTCACATTCATTTCAATGCATTATCACTATGTATCAGCTCTAGCATCTGGAATTTTCAGGCTCACTTTTAGGAAAGCACACACATCATAAAAAACGATGTCTGTGATTGACTTTTGAAGGTTGAAACTATTGCAACATGCAAATTCAATCACTATGATTACTAGGGATTAGTTCATTGAAGGAGAGCACGTTCCCAAATGCATACCAATCAGTTCGATACACTGAAATGCGGTTCCGTCTATATGCTAATGTGTTATGATTAATTATGTTTCTTCTCCATCATTTTCTTCCTCTTCTGAAAGTCTTATGTCAGGTAGTGCTTAGATGTAAGGCACTAGCACAGAACACCTGTGCCGTCTCGTCTGCTGGATACTGAGAGTTTACTCATAGATTACACGTACTTTTCCCAGCAATGCTTTGAGGAGGATATTCCATTTTCATAACGATGATTATGAAAGTTTAGAGGATTGTGACCAGGAGTCCTCAGGGAGGGGAGTTTGAACTCAAGTACCCCAACCCCACATTACACGTTGCTAAAGCAATGTGCAGGTTGGTCTCCCTATGTCTACACAACTTTTATTAAATGAAATACCTCTGGGGCAGGAGGGTAGCTCTGTGGCTAAGAGCGCTTTCTTTGAAAGCATGAGGACTTGGGTTGGAATTCCCTGCACCCACATAAAAGGCTTGGGCTTTGGGAAAGGAGACGGGTAGGGCCCCAAGAACTTCCTGGCCAGTCAGCCTAGTACAAATGATAAATTCCAAGTCCATTAGGAGACCCTGTCTCAAAATAGAAAGACAGACAGTAGAAGCAATAGAGGAATAGGGAGGATAGTCTGCTCTGGACTCCATATACACTTGAACCCACACATTCATGTGCATACATCATACACACACTCATATACATTCATCACACCCTCACACATGTGTCTATATCACACACACCTGCATAAATCACACTGTGCGCATACATCACACAGGTACTGAAACACTCATGGGCACATAATCCCCCACATGCACACATACGCATACATACACATACACACTCTCACACAAAAGGCCTTGCTGAACACTTTTTTTCTCTTCCTTCAATCTCACTATTTGTTCCATCTTCCTTTTGGCTTGTCTATGCTACTTGCAAATGCTGCATATGGATAGCAATTGACTACACTACCCGGAAGGGAAGTGGTCCACCCTCTGAATGTGTCCTGCCCGACAGTGGGTGGACTTCCAGCTGTGGTCATAAATCTGTATTTTCTGAAGAATCACAGCATTGCCATTTGGGAAGGACACAGAGGTAAGCTAACACAAGCAATCTCTTTTTCTCAGTGCTGGATTTGATGAGCAGTCTTAACAGCATCCTCTGCCTTTTTAAATTTCATTTGGTTTAGCAGCAGAAGCAGCAGCAACAACAACAAAAATCTACCTTTCAATTTTCTAAATTTACAAGTTACATCACCCGATATGGTATTCAATATCTGAAATAGTGTGTGTGTGTGTGTGTGTGTGTGTGTGTGTGTGTGTGTGTGTGTGTGTATGAATTTCCTTTATAAACAGAAAAAATTTCTTCATATTAAAAAAAAAATCTAGCCAGGTGGTGGTGGCACATGCCTTCAATACCAGCATTTGGAAGGCAGAAGCAGGTGGATCTCTGAGTTTGAGGCCAGCCTGGTCTTCAGAACCAGATCCAGGACAGTAAGGGCTACACAGAGAAACCCTGTTTAAAACACCTTCTACAACAGAAGCCCAAGAATTCCAAGATGGCAGCTGCCTCCCTGCACCCCTGTAGTTGTAATGATGAGAATACATGTTGAGAAATGCACCATTGGGTGATTTCTTCATAGTATGAACACCCATAGACTTTCCTTACACAAATCTATATTGCAATAGGGTAATTTGTGGCCAATCTATATCCTATTAGCTGCATGCATCCTAGACTAGCTATGAATGCCACCCACCACAGTACCAAATGGTTGGACAGTCCTGCGATATGGCCCACTAATAGAACTCATAAACACAACATATGTGAGCTTGGTGCCAGGTGAACAGGGAAAATTGTATTATATTAAGATTTTATTTCTTTAAATAGAGGAGATACACTCTACAATCACAGAACTATTATATGACCAGTAACATAGTTACTATTATGATTTCTGGGTACTGTCTACTTTGCATAACTGTATATACTACTTTTTCATACAGCTTGTTATACCATAGGTTGGTCTACACCAGTGTCCCCATAGACAACCTGGGTAATGCATTGTGATTACAGCATACAGGGGTGTCTACAAGGTTCCTGGGGGAGCTGGTTTGAATGACCAAGTTGTAGACTTTGGCCTGGTTCCCAGTGGGTACTGTTTGGAAGGTATGGCCTTGGTGGAGGGAGTATGTCATCAGGGTCAGACTTGTGCCATTTCCAATTTGCTCTGCATCCTGCCTGCAGTTCAAGGTATGATTCTGCACTTGTTACTCCAGCCATCCTGCATGCCACTACCTAGACATTATAGACATGCGTCCCTCTGATAGCATAATATCAAATAAACCTTTCTTTGCCTTGGTCATGATGTTCATCACAGTAAAAGAGAAAAATGAATGAACTAAGCAGTATGAATTTTCAGTTTCATTTCAACTCTATGGAACCACCATTGTAATATGTCTCCTGCCGTGGACTGACATTGTTAGTATAACATTAGTTCATGCTAAGCTTGTATTTTGGGAAAGAGACCTAAAGACAGTAGAACTGGGAAATACTGTCCAGAAAATATAAACTGGGCTTGGGAGGAGGCGCCATTGGTAAAATTGGACAAGCATGAGGACATGAGTTCAGTTCCTGAGTGTCCATGCAAAAGCTAGATGTACCTGTACAGAGGTAGATGTGTTGGCATAGAGCTGGGGGGTGGAGACACGTGGAGTCCTGGAACTTATTGATCAGTCAGCTATCTGAATCCATGAGCTCCAACTTCAGGGAGAAACATTGTCTCAAAAGGTATGGCGGAAAGCAGTGGAGGAAGATACGATATCAGACTCAGGCCTCCATATGCATTCACATGCACATGTCTGAGCACCTGTACATATAAGCACACACCCACATGAATACATATGTAAGTGAACACCAACACACACAAAGAAAACATGAAACCTGTATCCTGAACCCAGTGGAATTAGGTATCAAACCAGGCAGCCCTTTCTCTTTTCTGAGTAAGTCAGGAGAACATTTTTGTGTTATATGCATATATACATATATACATATATACATATACATATACATATACACATACACATACACATACACATACACATACACATACACATACACATACACATACACATATACATACACATATACATATACATATACATATACATATACATATACATATACATATACATATACATATACAGGCACTGCATCTTCTGCTCTGTGTGAAGCTGGTCACCTTTGGGCAATCTGTAGGCTCAATCTGTAGGCTCATCTGCTTCAAGATGTTGCTTTCCTGTATTGAAGGTTCCAGAAAAGAGACATAACACCTCCAAGAGGGTCCAACTTGTTCATGGTGGAGACAGAAGAAGACAACTAGAGGTACCCCGAATAAGGAAGAAAGATGAGGTCCTGTTTTTGCCCTGCTGCTGTGACAAATACCTGGACAAAAGGCAATGCAGGGAAAGAGAGGGTTTATTTGGGTCAGATTTCCAGCTTACGGTCCCTTACTACAAGAAAGTAAAGGCAGGAACTTAAAAATCACAGCCACGATCAAGAACAGAGAGAGAGAAATGCATGCATCCTTGCTTGCTTGCTCTTAGTTTTCCTCACTCTTATATAGGTTAGAGCACAGCCTAGGGAATGGTGTTGCCTGCAGTGGGCCGAGTCAATTAACTACCACAACAATCCCTCGTGCTCAGAGGCTAACTAGATAATTCCTCATTAAGAACCTCTTTGCCAGGTGTTTTTAGACTGTAACGACTTGACAGTTGAAATGAAGCAGTCCAGAAATGGACAGTGAGACACCATTCCTGAAAATGGGTGCAGATGTTGAGAACGTAGCCCCTCCTAGGTATATATATAAAGTGTCCAGATGACAATATTAGATGGGGGGATAGGATGAAGCAGGATGTTCTGCCTTGGTATTTGATGGCATACAGTGCACTCTATTTTACAAGTGGTATTATTTTGGGTGCTCTATTTCTTTATTAATTAAAACAATATAATCTTGTCATCCCATGCCATTGATATTTGACTGAGTATTCCGTTTGTCTTGTTTTTACAATATTTAATGTTTCAACTTTAACTGCTTTCTTTCTTCATCTTCCCTAAATAGTAAAGTGTCCATAAATGCCATCCACCTAATCTCCTCTAGAACCTCTTACAGATGTGTAATCCAAAATAACACTAAGGTATAATCAATCAGCTTAGATACAGGGGGCAAGGGATACCTGTAAATTGAAAGGAAGATACGGTTATAATTTGGGGGCTAGGCTGCAGAGATGTGGCAGTGGTTAAGAGTATTGGATGCTGGTCTAGAGGATCATTTAGACATATCTAGCCTAAATGAGGACTATAAAACCCAAGCCACAAATGTCCGAGTCTCATTTGGTGTGGTCTGTATTGATGAGTCCATGGACACTTATCTTCTTTTCCTTCTGCCATTTAATCACCTACTGGAGGTTCCAGATAAGAGCTATAAATGAAATTGGTTACACAGCTGGGCTGTGTGAAATTCATGACAGAGAACATCGTTTGCAAACAGTTCTGAATTCAGCTGTAAGCAGACATGTTCACACTGTCTTATAGTCCTCCACTGACTTGTGGGTATCTCTTGTATGGGGTTGGTAGTTAGTGTGATTGCAGCAGAGGGCTCCTCCACGATTCACAAGAAGATGACTGTTCAGAATTTCAACTTGAACTGCATTGACACTTCAACTTCTTAGAGTTGCTGGGTATGGAGGAAACACCAGCATCTAGTTGAGAGTATCTTCAGCAGTGAAGGGGTTAACCAAGTGAACGAACTTTATCTTCTGTCCAGTGAACCCGTGGTTTGCTTACTAAATCTCCGGTAAATGATTGTTAGAGACCTGTCATTGATAGCTGTTGCTAAGGGCTGCCTTTCAAGAGCCCATTGATTCCTCTGTGCCGGGTGAAGCATCATCCTTTAGCCTGTTGCTTAGCCAAACCTACTCAGCTCTGCCTGGGAAAGGATCTGCCAGACGAAGCAACAATGAATGAAGACTACGCTAATATAAATGAAGACTATGCTGATATCTATGATACAATCCAAAAGAGGACTACAGATGAGGCTCCAGCCCTGCAGGAGGAAAATGATGCTCCTTTGTATGATAGAGTTCATGAAGACGTGTGGACCGAAAACAATCTGTATGCCACCAGGCTAGAAAGCCAAGAGTACGACTATTTATCACCGTATGTCTCGAAAAGTGACGAGGTCACCCCAACCTCTCTGGAGCCAGAAGCAGATGGCTACCTCCTGCCTGATGAGGTATATTCTGAGCTCCGGGAAGTCGAGGATGTCTCAGTGGGAGACTCAAATTCACCAAGCCAGGACCCAGAGCCTTACGTGTGGGAAAAGCCTCAGGAAAATGAAAGATCGGTCAAGGAAGAGCTGGAAGAGGTGCCTTCTTTATTGAGCTTCCGGGTTCAGCACAGCAAGGTCCTTGCCACAAACCAGGAAGACTCCCCTACCTGCCCTTCTGCGGCTGCTGGTTTGGAGGAAAAGACAGCAGCTTCCAGCAGCCCTGAGATTTTCCTGTTTGTGAAGGTAAGGGCTGTCTCTGACAGGCACACCTACACAGGGTGAAGGGTTCAGAGTTTTGTTTTGCTCTGTGGATCGGGGATAGTGTACGATGTCCTAGCGAGTGGGTCACCAGCCATACTTCAGAGCAGAGGTGATTAAATTGGTCATTTGGAATAGTGCCAGGACTTCTCAAAATGATCAGAATCCGAAAGTCCATTTGAAGTGTGTGTTTAATCATCGACTTTTATAAACCACAGGCAAAGCACTTTCTAAGAGATGAAACAAGTGCTCAGAAACTGCCGCTCAAATCTTTACATCTGCATTTTCCCGCTTGGTTAACTTTTCTTTTGCCAATGTCATTTTTCAAAATGAAACCAAAGCCAGCGAGAGGACGTCTTATCTCCTTTCAGGTACTTGAGTCTCCTCCTCCTTGCATTTCTAAGGTTGTACAGACTTCAGATACTTGGCCAGAAAATGATGTATCTGTCGTCATATCTGCTCTGCCAACACCAATAAAACTCAAAAAATAATAGTTTGAGAAGTACCTAGACGCCAATCATGTGTTAATATTTAATGCCTATGATACCGAAACAAAGGCATTTGGTGATCTTTGTCTTAGATCGATAATATAAAGGTTATAAATATGGACATTACCAAGATGTAAAGTGATTTAGAGTTAAACAAGTCACTCAACCCCCTACTTACCATGGCAGTCACCTTCACGTGAATTTCTTCATGTGAAAACACATTGGTGTATATTGCTGTTTCTGGCTAATAAAAATGAATACTAAGGTTGGGAAGATGTCTCCGTGGTTAAAGCCTAGATGCTCAAGTGTGAGGGATGGAGTTCAGATCCCAGAACCTACGTAAATGCCAAGTGGGTATGGCGGTCTGGCTGTAACTCCAGTCCTCCCAAGGCAGACATAGACCATCCCTGGAGCAAGATGGTTACTAAGATTAGCTGAATTATCAAGCTCTCGGTTCAACAGAGAGGCTTTGTCCCAATGAATAGGGTGAAAACCAACCTAAAAGACTGCTGATGCTGGCCCTAACCTTTTATATGCATATTCCTGCATGCAGGCACACACACATGCACCCAAGACATGCACCACATACACACAAGAGAAAAAAGTATGGCTGCTCCTGGGCCTGGGATATATCTCAGTTCGTAGAGTTCTTGCTGACACAGACATCTCATACCACCTTGAGCGTCACAAAAAATTTCTAGTCCTGGCAGAAATCTAATCTTAGTACAGGAAGGTGGAGACGAGAAGCTCAGAAGTCCAAGATTATCCTTGGCTCCATTCCAGGCTAACTTGGAATACAAGAGGCTTTGTTTCAAAAAACAATTACTCTATGAACCTTTGAAACTCCATGCCATGATAATCTCTTCCCATGATGGTTATATACTGCAGGCGAAGTGAGCTTTTTCAGTGGAGCACTTCAGTATACACTGCTTTGTGCTTTGTGTTGTGTCTTGTGTTTTACGTATCGTGTCTCCCTCAATCTACCTTTTAAAAATCTCACATGAAGCTTCTTTGGGTAGTACCATGCCAAGCACTGAGGAGAGAAGGGGTGGGGAAGATATGACTTTCGCTCTTAAGAGATGGACACCATGTTGTGAGAGACAGAAGGACAGTGGAATGCTCCGTGTGTTCCAGAGGAGGTGCGGAGCTGTGCAAAGAGAAATCAGTAGAGGCTCCATGGAGGAGGTGGCATCAAGCAACCTGCCCATCTTTGTGTCCACATCAAAATGACATCGCAGTGTTCAAACTCACTTTTTAAGAAACTGGTTGATTTTTTTTTTTAACGAAGGAAAATGACACAAATGCACACCATTTGTCACGGGCAGCAAAAATGTCATTAACCAAGGCAGAATGGCTTCCAAAATTAATTATTCGAGAGACAGAAGGAGTCTTATGTGCCTCAGGCTAGCCCCCAACTTGCTGTAGCTGAAAAAGGCCTTGAACTAACCTTCCTGCCTCTACCTCTCTTGTGCTGCAGTTACAGGAGTACACCACCAGGCTGGGTTTTATGCACTGCTGGACTTTCTTTTCTCTGTGCACCTTAGGCAAGCATTCTGCCAACTCAACTAGATTTGAGATTGCAAATTAATTTTTGTTGAATTATTAGTTTCTCTCCACTCCAGTTTGCTCACTGGAAAAGTGTATGCTACACTGACAGATCCCTCATAGGGGTGTCCTGAATAATAAAACAAGGTAATGCATGTAAAGTGCTTGACACCTTGTCTGATATATGGTGAGTGCCAATATACAGGGGCCTGAATAATTTATTCTACTGAATTTGAATCTTACAGAAATAACTTTTATTTTAAGCACAATGTTTGTTGCAAGTAAGCCCTGAGAAACTATACGTTTGTTTTATTCTATTATGAAAGCGTAATGATGTGGAAAGAACACTGGTCTATTCTTCTATGCCAATTGTATCGTATGAAATATTCCTGGGCCCGAATTTCCCCACACTTGAAATGCCATCTACTCCAGTTCTTCCGGTCTTTGGTTCCCAGGTGCATAGCCCTAGCTGTTCATCAGCTGTGTACACAGATGAAGCCTTCAATCATCCAGTCCAGGAGAATGACGAAGGTGATCATCTCTAAATGTGGATGTGGTTAGAAAGATTGACCTAGAACCAATATTCCTGTGTATCCGTGGCTCTTGTGAAGCCCGTCTCTATAAAATATTGACAACCATGATCAACAGAGCCTGTCTGTGATTAGATCACTCATGATGTCCGAAAGGAGAGATACACAGCTTGTGGAAGGAATAGGTTTGAGCAGAACTAAAACTTTTCATAGGAAATATAAAGAGTGTCATCCTGAAGGCAGGTGACATAACATAAATGACTATATCTGGTATCTTTGAGACTCATAGTCATGAGCTTGTGGTACACTGTTTCTCAACCTGTGGGCCATAGCGGATATCCTGCATATCAGAAATTTACGTTATAATTCATGAAAGTAGCCAAATTGGTTATGAAGTAGCAATGAAATAATTTTGTGGTT
The DNA here is from genome assembly GCF_021556685.1 of Rattus norvegicus. Classification (NCBI taxonomy): domain Eukaryota; kingdom Metazoa; phylum Chordata; class Mammalia; order Rodentia; family Muridae; genus Rattus; species Rattus norvegicus. The sequence continues at coordinate 32,063,226 of NC_141542.1, read as the reverse complement.
GGGGGACACCACAACATGAGAACTGTATTAAAAATAGCAGCATTAAGAAAACTGAGAAGCACCATCTGGCCAGCGGCAAACTGAGACCCTGGCTACTCTATCAAGAGTATTTTCTTATCTGGCTTTTATTTGGTTCTGTGGGGTCTTGCTTGTGTTTCTGCCGTTGTTTGTTGTCTCCAGGCAGAGTCCCATGGAGCCTAGGATGGCTTCAAACTCATTATGTACTTGAGGATAACCTGGAACTCCTGATCTTCCTGCCTCTACTTCCTAAGTGCTGGGATCATGGCTGTGTGCCTCCTTCAGGATCACAGAAGTTGTGTTTCTAAAGGAATGATTTTTATTATAACTTGACACAGGATAGAAGATGCTTCGCTGAATACTTTTATTACTATAGATTAATAATAAAAATGCTCACAAGGATTTTATTGAGGATTTTATCAGGAGGTTGTTGTAATGCCAAGGGTCATGGAATCCAAGATAGGCTACTCAACCTAATTCATGTGGTCATAGAATGTTAGAATTACAATTAAAAATGATAAAATCAACATACATATTTACCAAGTCCTCTTAAATGGTAGCATTTTACATATTTTATATTATACAAATACATTCTTAATACACCACACTGATATAATACATAAGTGAAAAAATGGATGAGAATTGTGGATGAGTGCTGACTTGTTATGTCAATGAGATGTACACTGTAAAAGATCATATCGATTCCTAGGCCTTGGTATCAGTCAGGATTGTCTAGTGTCACAGAACTCATGAAATGAATCTATATAAGTACATATCAAGGGAATTTGTTGGGATGACTTGCAGACTGCAGTCCAGCTAATCCAACAATGGCTGGCAGTGAATGTAAAAACCCTGAATCTAATAATTGCTCAGTCCCACAAAGCTGTGTATCTTCAGTATATGCTGGAATTCAGAAGTAGCCTCCAATATCATTGAAGGAGTGGATATGATAGCAAGGCAAGGACAAGCAGGCAAAGGGCAAAGCTTTCTTCCTCCATGTTCTTATATAGACATTCACTCAAAGGCATGGACCGCAGTAAAGATATTGAGTCGTCCCACCTCAAGATCCAAATTAAAGGCCTGTATCACCCAGCCTTTAGACCCAGTTTAAAGATGTCTGTCTTCCTGCCTCAGAACCTGGACAAAGGTGTGTGTCTTCACACCTCAAAGGTCTGGACTAGAAGTGGACTTACCCACTTCAGACCAAGGGAAAAATCTCTCACAGGTGCACCCTCCATTTCTGCACTATAGTTCACTCCAGGTATAATCATGTTGACAACCAAAAACAGCCATTACAGCCTTCATTCTCCCATGCTACATGGAGGCATGGGACTTTTTCCTGGGCCAGTGCCTGCTGAGATCAGGTCTCTTGAGTATCCAAGTTCTTCCTACAATCTTCCATAAGCATCTCCTTTAATCCATTTGCCTTTAAGACAAACAAGGTTATCATTGTAGGTGAGAAACTATAGAACCTCATTGAGTGATGAGAGAGAGGAGGCTGGACCTGGATGTTGAACCACACAGTTCAGCTAAAGCTGAAGAAGGCTAGCCCCAGCAACACACAGCAGAGGAACACAAGAATATGACTTACGTTCCTGAAGTTGGGTGGGTGGGAGTCTATGGAGGTCCTAGATAGCGAACATGGAGAGCTAACATGTCACTTTACCTACAATCTAAGGAACATGGAGTTTATCCTGGAAGCTATCAAGAGTAATAGAATTATTTTGGGGAGTCAGAGCAAAGCACTGTACCAGATAACAGGCAACCTAATTACATGCCACCTAGAGCAGGACCAAGACATCTATATGATTCATGTCTAAGATCCATTCAAAGATTTAATTGTAAAGGACAGTGTGCAATTAAGGCTGTTTCCTTCCAACTCATTATGGTGTATACCCAAATATTTAAGTGCTGGGCTCTAACACACAGAAAACTTTAGTAATTAGTAATTAATGTAATATTATTTTATAGATGGCCTCATAGACTCTCTAGAGACTCCCCCATCCCAGGTCTCTGGCATATCCTGGAGTTACTCTTCCTCCCTATACCCACCACCAATTTCCATTTACTCTCCTGGCCCTATCTTTCTTCCTACATCTGATTCCCACCCTCTTTCCCCTCCCCATCCCTTCTGCCTGACTTTGGATCCTGTTCCCCTAACTGACATGCCTTGTCTGGCCTCAGTGGGAGAGGATGTGCCTGGTCCTGCAGTGACTTTATGTGCCAGGGTGGGTTGGTACCTGGGGTGGGGGTGGAGCTTCCCCTTCTCAGAGGAAAAGGAGGGAGAGGCTGTATGAGGGGGTCTAGGAGGAGGGGGCTGCAATTGGGACCTAAAGTGAATAAATGAATGTTAAAACAACAAAACCCCCCAAAACAAAACAAAAGAATACATAAGCCCGAGCTTGTCTCTTGAGCACTTGTTCTTCCACAGAACCAATGAAGCATACAGAAACGAAGCAATGGGTGGGTGTCGACAGACCACTATTCTTGTTATGACTTCACCTTAATTACAATGCTGAGAACTCTATCAAGACTCAGTCACATTCAAAGTCATTTCTGAGGGGCCCATGTGAACTGCTTTGCTTTGAAAATCAATTTCACCAACCAAAGAAGTCCACAGAATCCCAGTACCATGTCAAAAAGATTACAACCCAATAAGAAGAAGACAACTTAAGCGTCTTCCACAGAGCTGTCTTTGGCAAGCTGGTACTCTAGGCTGTTAGTCAAGGGTGCTTTTCTTTGCATTGACACCTGTGGCTTGGGAGGCTGAAAGTTCATCTTGATGTTTCAGAAGGCCCAAGAATGTTCCAAGATTCTGTGCAAAATATTCTGCATCAGGTGACTTCAGAACCTTCTCTTGGAAATCTGCCATTGTGACATAGTCTTTTTTCCCCTACATGGGCACTCCTGCTCCGAAGCCCATGTGGGAGGGAGTAGAGCTGACTTCAGTGAAACCTACTTTGTCTTTCTGTGTAGTCAACTGTTTTCTCTAAACCTTTCTGTCATCTTGAGGAATCTCTTCAAAAGATTAAAAGGGAGTGTTACTCAAACGGGGATTATATTAATTCTCAAAATGAAGGTGGTAGGAGACAATATGTCTAAGTGTTGGTTGAACTCGTCCTAAAGAAATTCAAATATCTGTTCATCTTAGATAGGGCAAGAAAATAGAAGGAACCATTCCACCTAAGACACCTTGGAAAGTCAATAGGTCTTTTTGTTTCATAGGAGTATAAGTGAGGGGTTACTTACAGGAGCCTGGGTGATACTCAAAGAACTACATCCATAGAAAGTACCACCTGCTTCTGAATGTTGACATTATTTTCCCAGCTACATAGATGGAGTCCTCATTACATACACTTAAGCTCCACACTCTATACATTTTCCAAAGACCACATGCAGCCGGGATAGAATTTCATATAGCTAGGAGGAGAGGATCAGGAAGGACTGAGCACTATGACATCAGAAAAGTGTGTAATGATGTTTCTAAGCCCCCTTCTATGAGGAAATATTGACAAACCCTCTCACTATCATACAGACTCATTTTCTCCATCTGGTCAACCCTTTTCTTTCTGGACTCATGTTCCCTAAGAAGATATCTCCAACCCTCAAGGGAATTCTGAGGGTCCTTTCTTCAGCACTTAGCTTTGTCATAATGGTCATCACTGCAGATTGCCATGATCTGGTTGGCTGGTTCTTCTCAGTTCCCCACTGAACAGAAGCCTCCACAGTGAAGGCCCTTTCCAGTCACCTCTTGCTCCTATATGACCCCCACAGTTAGCAGAATCTGGCCCACAGTTGAGGCTGAGAAATACCAGTTGAACAGAATTGACCTATGTTGGTTATGGGAACTTTAGTTGGGCTTGCCTTTGGGTGGTTCATTTCTTGCTGTGCTCTGGGACACTAGCTAAGCACTCAAGCAAACCCCCACGTCTCTGAATGCGGGTGGGAAACCAGCTGGTACACAGAGAGAAAAAACTGAGTCTCCAATCACATTCTCCACTGCAAGTTAAATACTTGGAAACGATTTGTCTAGTTATTTTGGCTGCGTTTATGGAGCAGGGTCCTGTGAAGACTACTCAATGCTTGCACACTAGATTCTCTTACTCTACTACCTGGAAGGACAAAGTCTCACCAATCCAATGTGCGGACCTGGTGTTGTTTCTCCTACTCCATTCAGTTCTTTTCCTAGATTTCATATAGTTTCTTCAAATGAGTATGTAAGTCTGGACATAGCCATATACTTAAGAGCATCTGATATATGCTCTTGTCCTGTCTGTCTGTCCACCCACCCATCCATCCATTCATCCATCCACCCACCCATCCATCCCTATCTATCTATCTATCTATCTATCTATCTATCTATCTATCTATCTATCTATCTATCAATCTATATATCAATCTATCTTCCCCGGTGTTTAGAACTGACAATTCCAGCTGCCTCAACCTGCTCAAATTCCAAAGCCCATTATTTACTGGCATAGAGACTGGTAGACTGTATGTAGATCCTATAGTACCTGTTCTGCGTATCTGAAAATCACTTTTTTCAAATCATTTTCCAGCAGTAATGCTGAAGTCTGATTTCTTTTCTTCTCTCCCAACCTGTAGCTGGGATGATCTAAGGTGAACATAAGTCCTCATTTCTTTTGAGCTGCCTCTCCTTCCTTTCTCTGAGTTTGAATTGAAGTGCCCAGTACAGTCACAAAGTGTAACACAGTTGAATGGCCCTGGCATTATTTGTAAAATGACAGCTTCAGCAAATATGTTGGCCTCTGGTGAAAGGTTCCTTTCTGACCCTTATTCTTCCTCTCCTAAAGGTGTGTTGTATTTGCAAAGTCTTTATCTTTTTGTTTTCAGTTCTCAGCATATCCTAGATAATTATTCACAGACAAAGTTACAAATATATCTCATCTGCTAATCTCATGCCATTTGAGCCTCTGGAGTTGCTATAATTTCCTTTGGGAGAACATAAGGAAAGTTGTTTGTATTCCTGCCAAGGTGAACTCCTATTGGCAAGCTATATGCCCATACCCAGCCTCAGTGTTCGGAATCTACCTGTGTATGAATTCCAACGTATGCATGTGAAAGCCACTTGGATTGGCAGTGCTGTTCCTAAATCGAAGACATTCCTTCAGAAACATGAGACGGGGGTTGTGGATATGCCTTGTGAGAGAGATTCTTGCCACACAGTCATGAAAAGCAGAATCTGAATCTCCAGAACTTACATAAAGCCAGACATAGAAGTACAAGTCTATAATCTCATTGCTTCCCCGGTGAAATGGGAGAAATCCAGAAACCCATCAGCCAGCAAGCCTGGTATACATGGCAATGAACAACAAGAAACCCTACCTCAAGGGAGCTATAAGGTGATGACTGACATCTAACCACCATGTGCACACCATGGCATGCACATGCCCCCACTCACATGCAGGAACATGTAAAAACATGCATATACACATATCTCTCACACATGCAAAGATAACGAAGCTCAAGACTGGCTGGTAAGGATAGCACATATTTTCATCTGAAACTAAGTGATCCGTTTATGCTCGTAGTGGCAAACGTCAGCCATCTGGGCTGGAAGCCACACCCCTTTCTTGTGCTTTGTAACTGAGTTCTTTCTCCTCCCTGAAGGAGCCTTTGGATCAACAATAAACACCAGGTCTGTTAAAAGCCATCAGCTGCACTGAGAGGGCTTACAGGCAACAGTCACATGGCAACCATTGAAATAAATAGCAGGATGCATTGTTTAGCAAACATTTAATGTTCCGAGGTTTCAATGCTCACACCTAAGGTAAATATGGAAGGCAGGCACAATGACTGGAACGAGTGCCTATTGTTCACTGTCCTGTGGCTACAGACATGCCTGTGCTTTTGTTCTTCTGTGGTGAAAGGGAAGAATGCAGCGGGTATCATTTTAATATCTACAGTAGCAACTCTCTGGAAACTGGCTCCGCTCTTCCAGAATATTATTCCAAGTGACAGGCACAAGTACATGCAGCTGTTTCTGTGTAATTAATTAAAATGGAATAAAATGAGAGTCAGTTCTTCAATCCTGTGGGCCATGTTTCAAGTGTGCCCGCCCACATTGGGAAATGCAGACAAGGAACCAGTCTGTCAGCATAGAGCGTCTCACAGAGCGGTCCTGTGGTAGGGTAATGGAATCGGAGTTCATCTCTGCTGTGAAGACCTGTCAGTTATGTGGCCACGGGTCCTTCTAGGGACTTTATTCTTGTCTAAAGGCAGGAGGCGGAGTGACTGGTCTTCATGAGTTGGAAGCGTGCTCGTGCACACAAAGTACTGGTGGAAACCATTCGATTTTATAAGCAAGGCCTATAGCATCTGTCTGTGCAAACAGGCCAATATTAAATTATGTCTACTTAGGCAAAGCTATGAAAGCAGAATGGACACTTGCAAATCATAGCAGAGCTGTCAGGATCCGACGGCTATACTGAGAACTAGTGAGATATCTCTGAGGCACAGTGCTCTGTCAATGCCTCAGAAATAGAAAAGTAAGGTGCCACTCCCTCCAGCTACCAGGGCCAAGTGTGGACACAGAAAGTAGGGTCCTTTGCTCTACCACCTTTTTTTTTTGAATCTCAAGAACTTACCAGATCATTAGTGTTCATAAAGAATCCTTGAGAGGTAGCAGACATAGTGGTACAGACCTGTAATCTCAGCAACTAGAGAGGTAGAAGCAGGAGGATTGAAGGTTTAAGGTCAGCCTGGGACGCAGGTTAAGTTTAAACCAACTAAGGCAAAGAGTGAGAAACTGGCTAGAACGGTAGCTCATTGATGTAGTGTACCCAGCACATGTGAGGCCTGAGTTTCATTCCCCAGAAAAGATTTTGATATTAGCAAAAAAAAAAAAAAAAGAAAGAAAAAAGAAACAAAAAAAAAACCAAAGGTTTTTTTTGACAAAAGTGAAGCAGGGACAGTTATCTAGGCTAAGATGAGGGTTATTACATATACCAGAAAATACTAGATGGCGCCTCAACAATGCCCTCGCTCCATAATAAACATTTTATAGTTGCATGGGGTGAGCCTCTGATTGGTCCTCTGCTCTCTCTAAGGTTTCTCTTTATATGTCTTAAATCAGCAGGTCAATAAATCTTTATTGTGCCTGTACTCTGCACCTCACGTGCCGGCAGTGTGAGCGGCAGAAGGGCAATGTGAGGTGGGGCCCTCTTTGCGAGACTCTGACCAGCCGGCTCAGGAGGATTACCATTGAGAATGACTTAAAAATTGATTCTCGAGGTGAGGTAGTGTTGGGCTCTAGAATCTATGATTCAGGGGGGCTATGTTAGAGCAGTAGCTCTGAGTCAAGAGCAAACACTGTTGAGCTGCATAAATAGGGCAAAAAATTTAATTTTTGATTTATAGCTCTAAGTTATTAAAATTTAGTCTCCGTTGCGTGCCAAGTGTTCTGTTAGGTTGCTGACACTGAAAAAAAATCTATGAGAAGATTATTCCGTATACTTTTCCGTCTAAACGTTACTTTGCAACAAACTAGAATCACCTGAGAGGAGAATTTCAAATGAGGAATTGTATAAATCAAATTGGCCAGTGCCATATTTGAGGGGGGAGGGTTCTTGATTATTACTTCTTGAAAGAGCCCACTAAGGGCAATACCATTCCCTACCAGGAGGTCCTGAATCACATAAGGAACCAAGCAAATAAGCAAGAAGGCAGCATGGGTGCACATGCTTCTTGACCGTGCATGCAATATGGTTGGCAGTTTGTTGGGGTTCATGCCTTGACTTCTCCAAGTCAATAGTTAGCCAAATGAGCCCGTTCTCCCCTCAGCTGCTTTTGGTTAGGATGCTTTCTCACAGCAACATAAATGAACCTAGAGCCAATGATAAAGTGCTTGCCATACAAGCAGGAGGAACCGAGTTTCATCTCCTGCATCCATGTTAAAATATAGATGGGGTGGTATGATTTTATAATCCCAGGGTGGGGGAGTTGGACTTAGGAGAATCCCTGAGGTTCACTGGCCAGCTAGCCTAGCCTGCTAGATAACCCTAAGGCTTGGTGAGAGATTATAATTTAAAAAACATGATGGGCGGTTCCTGAGGAGCAATGCCTTAGGCTTACCCCTGGTCTCCACATGTGTGGCCACTTTTGTGTAGAATAAGCACACACAAAATACACAAGGCCTTGCCAGCATTCTCTATATAAGCAAGACAAGGGGTATCCCTGGCCCCCCTGCACAACACAGTAGAAAGTGATGGGGGGAAGGGAGTGACTGGTTTCTCCGGAAGTAGTAGGAAGCCCTGGAAATAAACACCATGGAGAAATCCAGCTGGAGAGGCAGGAGGCAAAGTAAAACAGAAAGCCGAAAGAATCAAAAGGTGTTTGGGATCAGCAAAGAGTTCTGAACGTGTTGGAAAAAACAGAGAGTGGATGGCACTGAAAATCAATGTTGACAACAGGAGCAAGCCTCAGAGTGCCACATGACAGAGTTGAATTGTATCGTTGGGGTCACCAAAGGCGAAATAGTACGACCACTTGATTGCATCTATACACATAGGTATCCAGACACAAGAGAGTGGGAGCAGGTGGGTGACTGCCTCAGGTACCTCAGGAGTGGCATGCTAAGGGCGGCAGCTCCTGTGAGGAACCTTGAGACACTCCAGGGAGGATGGCATTGAAGGCCGTTATATGGAGGAAGAACTTAAGAGATGAGGTGTCCAGTTGGATGCAGACGGTCCTGTGGATTCAAACGTCGGTTAGGGAAGATGTAATGCTTTGTGGAGTGGGAAGGGTTGATCGGCTCTGTCGGCAGGCATATGGGCAGGGAATTTCAAAAGGGATCGAGAGGCGGGATCTTTCAGAAGATAGAATACTGTGGAATGATTTTACGGGTTTTTTTTTCTTGAGAAGGACAGATATCTACTCATCTCAGATAGGTGACAGTTGCCAGAGCACACAAATGATTCCACATGCGTTTGTCTACCTTGCTGAACCAAGTCATTTACTGGAGGAATTGGCAGGAGTGGTTTGACTCAAAGGCACCTGCATTCCTGAAAAGCCCGCTCCATGAGTGGACAGATGATTCAGAGATGCATGCCTGGAGCTCTGTGCTCAGCCTGTAGGCAACTCCACTGAAGAGTCTCTGTCCACTCCCATACAGGTTGATGGTTAATTATGTGACCTGAGGGGAGAGGTTTAGTGAATCTCGTAACTTCCTGTACTTCTTGGCCTTGCATCCTGTGAATTTATATGACTTCCTGTGTCTCTTAAGGCTCCACCCAGAAGAGAATTTTAAAAAAATATAGCCACAGTGCAGGAAATAGGGCTTTCTCACAATAGTGTAATGGGTTGGCTTGTACTGGTCACCTTGCTGTGGAAAATAGGAAGTGAGTTCTCTGGGTCCTTTTTTTTTGTTAATAGTGTTGATATTTTTTAATTCTTAAAAACATATTTTATGTGTATGGATGTTTGGCCAGTGTGGATAGCTGTATACCAGGTGCATGCAGCGCCCCTGAAGGCCAAAAAAGAGGGTGTCAGATCCCTGGAAGTAGAATTACAGCTGGCTGTGTCCCCATGCCAGTGCTAGATTGAACCTGTGTCCTCTGAACAGCAATCGTTGCTTTGAAACATCGAGCTAGCTATCCAACTCTATTAACAATTACATTTTATTTTAAATTCTATGTTTGTGGGAGTATGTGCACATAAATGCAGTTGCCTACAGAGGCCAGGAGGGGGCAGCAGAGTCCCCAGAGCTGGAGTTAACAGGCAGCTATGAGCAGCCTAACCTCACACTTGAGGTCTGAGCCATCTCTCTATCCCCAACTACCACCCATTTAGAGAGAACATTGTACGCTATAGTTTGGGTGGTGAATAGAGGGATTGAAATCAGAGACATTGGGCAAATAAAACTATACCCAGGAATTGACTAAGATTATAGAAGAGTGTTTAATAGCAAGTGTGTTTGGTCTGTAGCAGTGAGCCACTGAGGGCTTACATCAGGAAGTTATAAAGCTGCAGGTGTGCCGGGGAAAGGACAATTTTGGCTATAGTGGGCTTAACAGCCTTGCCCTCATTACCTTGGGTAGGGAAAGGAAAGTCAAGCAAGGCTAGAATGGTCTGGCTTCTCTTTTCAGATGGCTTATGGGATGGATATGGGAATGTCTGTGTGGTTATGGGAATGGACTCTAAGGAGACTCCATTGAAAATCAGAGCATGGGACATCATGACCAAACTACTTCCAGACAGACAGACCTTCCATGCAAGGACCCTGGGCAATGCAGTGTTCTTCATCTGAAAAAGAAAAGGTCTGACTAGGGTCTGCCTATCCTTAGGCCCAATCCCTTCCCAGTGAGTTTCTCTCTGACTCTCTAGCTCACAGTGTGCTATCCCGATCTATCTCGTGAAATGGTATCTATTTCTTAGAGGTTGTAAACCACCCAGTATCAATTAGGGAGTTCTTCAGGGCAAGGTCATGGAACGGAATTTGCCTATCCCAGGGTAAAGTTCTCCTCAACCTGCTGAAGTAGTTGGTCCCAGCAGCCATTGCGTACCACTTCTAAAAATAGACGCGCTATAAAACTCCAGCTTCCAGAGACGCAAGAGAAAGCATTTTGCTAAGGGCAGCAAGGCAGAGTGTGATAAAGTGTGGCCTGATGTTTGCAAAATTTCTGGAGACATCAATCTCTGGAACCTGCAACCTCTGCTCTCCATTAAAGTGGATTTACAAGGTGGGAAGGAAGGTCACTAGACATCGGAGGTTACCTTAGGGGAACCCCTTATATTTATGAAGGAACAAAGTGAAGCTGTACCACATCACAGTCCTGCCAGGATGCTCCTCCCTCGTGGTGACTTAGCGTCCAGTGAACCTGTCTCTGTTCGAGGGGTCTGCTCTCCAGAGCTAAGCAACACTTCCAGTGGCTGCTTCCTTCTCAGCAAGGGCAAGTGTTTTCTGTCCTCTCTCACCAGTTAATAAGCTCCCAGAGCCTCCAAAGCTCCAGAACTCTGTCTGCATCCTTTGGATTCCCCCGTCACTTCCTCTGTTCACTTCTGCCAGCTCCCACAAGATCTGTGGAGAGGCTTTCAACCGCTAGGCATAAAGAAAGGATTCTAAACTTTTGGAATCTGGGGACTTTGAAGTGTTTAAACAGGGCTCTTGACTTCGACTCAGCACCTTTACTCAGCAAAAGTGTCGAACAGAGGGTGTGGTATGAAAAGGTTCGCAGTTATCTGACCACAGAGAATTTCGTTTTGGGGAAATCTGAACAGAAAAGTGTGCCAAGAAATTATTGGCACTGGAAACTCCACACTGGGAAGTCTGCCTTGATTTACCTGTATCATATAAGTCCCCCGGGCAGTAGGGAAGAACACTGTGACTGTTTTCTTTTTTTTTTTTTTAGCATAAAAAGCATTTATTGCCAGGAACAAAAAGAACAGCACAAATAACTGTGGAAGGATCAGATTAACAATGTGGTAAGCGGGGCTGGGGATTTAGCTCAGTGATAGAGTGCTTACCTAGGAAGCGCAAGGCCCTGGGTTTGGTCCCCAGCTCCGAAAAAAAAAAAGTGGTAAGCAAGGAAGATAAATTTGGAGTTGCAAATATTTCAATCTTAAGTGTGACTGTTTTCTAAATGTATACACAAAGGGCAAAGAGTCAGGGTGCCTATCTATAGATAGACACCGTAATATCTATGTAGCAGATCTCTTCATTGTGATGACACTCTGATGAGGTAAGCCTCATGGGAAGTGTCCAGGCTGAGCTAAGGTTTATTGTAGGTGCTGGTGTCCATGTCCCTTTGCTTCTAAAAAGAAAAGATAACCTTTAAATTTAAATACCAAAGCAGTATATTATATAATTTATTTATTTATATTTTTACAAAAGCATTAGCTCTCTCACAATTGAGGTCTCAAAGTTAGACCTTCTATACTGCAGGGTGGCACAGAAACTCACAGTTAAACTAGGCAGGCTTGGAATCCTGGCACTTGGGAAGTAGAGGCAAAAGTTCAAAGTCGTCCCTAGGTACATGAAAAGTTCAAGGCTAGCGTGGGCTATGTGAGCGTTTACTAGAAGTTACTAGTGCTGTAGACCTGCAGGCTCTCTCCACGGCATTAGTAACTTCTGAATAAGCTCCATAATCTGCCATGGTGCTGTCTCTCTTGTAACCTTATCTGGAGCCCCGCTCGCGGAGTTTGCTTTTATGAGACAGGCTCTCATGCAGCCTAGGGGCCCTGAGGAGAGAAAATCAGGGCAAACCCAAGCTGGTATCTCTCCTCCTTATGCCTTTCTAAGTATGGGAGGTCATGAAGTTCAAGTTAGCGTGCTGATTCCCAGGCACGAGGCAGAGGGGTGGAAAGGAGAAAGAGTGCACACCAGTACCTGCTTTGATGTAACTCACTTTCCTGGCTAGGAGATCCTGGCCCTGGGAAGTGTCCGTTATGTTAGCTCATATTGTTTTAATTGAATGCTTGTCCTTATGTGAGGTAGAAGGCCTGGATTCTGATAATACATTCTCATCTACCACCCCACAAAAGCCCCCCACAAAATAATGATCCATGATTTGAATATACAATTAAATTGATGGATGTGTGTGTGTGTGTGTGTGTGTGTGTGTGTGTGTGTGTGTGTGTGTGATTGTTGTTTTGTTCTGAGACTGAAGTAGCAAAGAGGTCATATAGAGTATGGTCAACACAAAACACAACACACATTTTCTGAGCCTCAAGTGTTGGCTGATTCCAGCCTAAGGGCTGGGGCATCCCAAGTGGAGATGGACTCCTACCTGAAGGGCTTATGAGTGTTGCGGGGAGGGTGGCAGCAAACACTGGAATCAGCCTGAGGATTCCAGACTGCCTGGCTCAGCTGGGTGTTCTAGACATTCAGAGGCAAAAAAGAGTCTGTTGGTGGCTAGATGAAACAGCTTTTTAGTAATTAGAGGGAGAGATAGGGGAGAGAGAGACAGAATTACAGATAGACAGATAGGTGGAGAGACAGACAGACAGACAGACAGACAGACAGACACACACACACACAGAGAGAGAGAGAGAGAGAGAGAGAGAGAGAGAGAGAGAGTTCATACCTGATTGCAAGGTAAAGAATCTGTTAGGAATGTCAAAGGCTGATTCTTTCCAATGTGTGTGTGTGTGTGTGTGTGTGTGTGTGTGTGTGTGTGTGTGTGTGTACATGCACACACACACACACGCATGTGCTTATGTGTGTAAATGCAGATGTGTGTACATGGGCTCATACATGGAGGTCAGAAGTTGATGTCTGGTGTCAGTGCCTGCCTCTAATCCTTCATCATACAGACACACACACCACACCACACACACACACACACACACACACACACACACACACACACACACACACACTCTTCTGATTTAGTATCTCTTACTAAACCCTAAACCCAGAGCTCCTAGGCTCTACCTATCTCCACTCTTCTGTCCTGTCTCTGGGATTAGAGCTGCCTGCCTGCTTCTGTGCCTGGCTTTTTCAGGGCCTGAATTCAGGGCCTCACACTTGAATAGCAAGCATTTTATTGACTGAGCCATTTCCCCAGCCCTGCAGGCTATTTCCTGACCCTACAGTTGCAGGGTCTCACTTTAATCTCAGCACTCTAGGGAAGCAGAGGAGTGCAGATCTCTCTTAACCTAAGGCCAGCAAGATCCAGGGTAGCACAGCCATATAGTGATGCCCTGTCTCAAAATCTAAATGGAGCAACAACAGCAAAAGGCCAGGATATAAAGGGGTCTGTTGCATATCTGTCACCAGGCCTCAAGCCAATGGATAGTCTTTTTGTGGCAGAAGACCAGAGGAGAAAACACCCATTTTCCTGGCAACACTTTTTACTTGGTATTGAAATAATATGTTTGTTTGGGTGGCCAGGGGACCTATTAGTGCTTTACCAGCTAACTTTTATAGAGCAGCAAATTGGCTTGGCACCCACTCGTAACTCAGGCCTGTTGCGGGATAATTTCTTTGGGTAATTAGTGGGCCTGGTCTCCCATTAGTAGCAATCATGACATGACATTGCCCAACATCTCGGGAGGCCACATTTATTCTGTGTTTGGACAAATGGTTTATCGTCTTGACTTCCCATTAAAGGACCTTTTAAAAAACCTTCCCCTTTTATTTATGTTGGAGAATCCAACTGAGCCAAATGGACAACACCAAAGCCCAAGGCAGTCATAAGAGAGAGCTGTCTACCACCGTGCAGTGTCTGTCCTCAACTCCAGAAGCGGCAGCTGTCCTCTGAGCAGAGTGACTTTGATAGCCTTGTAGGAAGGCATAGAGCCAAAGACTCAGAGGGACACAGAGAGGATGGAGAGAGACCATTGGTATTCAGTAAGCAGCCCAAAGGCATTCAAGTGGTCCTAAATCCTCACCACTGAGAACACATAAAGTCAGTAGGCATGGTGCATTCTCCTATATGCTAGGGTCAATGGACATATGTATATATACATATACACAATGTGCCAAGGACAGATCCCTTGAGATACTACACCTAGACACAGAAAGACACACACACACACACACACACACACACACACACACACACTTCTACACGTAAAAAAATTGAAAACATTATTGGTTCCCATTTCTTACAGACTCATGGCATATATAGTAACCTATAAAAGGACCAGAGAACAAGAAACCTGGAACCTTCTTTGACTCAGAATGTCCTATAAGGAAGCACTGAGGCTAACACACCCCGTACCACAATTGGTACATCCTAAGGTTTCTGCTGGCAGCTATTGGCCTAGCCTACTGACACGGAACAAGAGTGAAAATTCTTGTCTACATAAGCCTATGTCTTTCCCTGGGATGGCTTCAGTGACTTAATGTTTGGTCACTTGCTGAAATAAATTTTGCAGAATCCTGCAATGAGATTCCTACAACTCCTGCCTAGATCCAACGGCCACGTGCAAACTGGGGCTTGTCCCTGGCCGTGTTGGTCTCTTACCTAGGAGTCACTTTGCTTCCTGGGAACACATTTAAACTTCTCTGAAGGACAAGTCAGTGATGGGCAACTCTCAGCCTCTCTCGCACCTCCCTGATATTAAAAATACATGAGGAAGAGGGGATGGTGGGAGGGAGTGATGACTTCCTGTAGAACCACGGGGAGAGTCCCAGGAGTTCATTTGTTGGACCATTTGTGACTTTTGCCTCTTTTTCCTTCATTTTCTTGCATTCTAAAACCCAGGGAGATGTTTGGACGTAGGCTAAAAATGTTTGTTAAAGGAGAAAAGCCATTCCGTTCCTAAGGATGGGAGAAAGGGTGGCTTTGACTGGGAAGGCCTAACATTCCTCCCCAAAGGCTTTCCAGGGGAGCTGAGGTCTTGTCAAAGTTGTTTGCAAAGCAAAGCAGCCCCAGTGACACAGAGTCTTTGCCATTCTCTCCCCTAGGAAGCCTGGGACAATTCAGATGAGAAGCCATTAGTCTCAAACAGCCGGAGCCTTTGTTCCCTTCCCTTTCCTCTGACCATTCTGGTTTTCATATTCTCAAATTTGAATTCTCAAATTAGATTCGGAATGACCTTTAGCATGATTGCCTATCAAGCAGAATCCATTTCCCTTGCTGTCCCCAGGGCCTGGACCTTGCCTTCTGATGCCAAGCCACCATGGCACATCAGAATGGCCCGACCCTCAGGCCAATTCTTTCCTCCGGGAGACAAGTAGCACCTGATCTAATCACCAGCTTCCCGTTGGTGAAGCGATTCTGGATGGCAGAAACCAATGAGGTTGGGAAGACAGGAGTCCATGTACTGCAGGCAAGGGCAGGAGAGGCCAGAAGGCTGACAGAGAGAGGGTGGAACTGGAAAGGCCAGGACTGCCCAAGTGCCCATGCCAAGGTAAGTGGACAGCTGTGGCAGGCTCAGGTCAGAAGGACCCAAAGTTCATGCAATCAAGAAGCCCTGCTTAACAAACCCGGGTAGAATTTGGAACACAAAATTAGCCCCAGAGGTGACTATGCATTTGGAATTTAAAAAGCCAAAACAAACCGCAGATTTGTTAAGCCTCATTGGATACTAGACCTCAAAGAAAAAGTGAGGTAACGATGCCATTCCATGCCTAGCTGTCATCTGCAGTAGTCCTGTTCTCTCTACATTTGTCCTCTCAGTTGGGTGGGGATTACAAAAATCATCGTTATGTCAGAAAGAAAGAAGATACACTTCCTTCACTGCCGCGAGTCAACAAATTCGAGTTTATTATTGATATTAGAATACAAGCTAGTTATGCTTGCAACTCCCTGCAGTCCAGGTTCTTGATCTGTCTTTCAAATCTTGGTCTGTATCACTCACCCCTCCGCCCCCAAATGGTACAAACACTACGAAACCTGGATTGTACGGTTTATAGGTGTCATAGTGAAGTCCTCCTTGACGATCAGAGGATTATATCTTCTCGCTAGACTAACCACTTTTGTAGGCAGCATTGGCTTTTTTTTTTTCATGATCAGGAAGTAATCAATTGAATAAGACCGAGCCCTTTTGGCCTCTCTACTTAATGGGGACATATGAGAATTAGCAACACCCTGCAGTCGTTGCACAAGTCTTTAGGAACAAAGAAACACCTTATGTGTGTTGGAATTAGATGCCATAGACTTCTATTTGATGAAACACCTGCCGTCAATGAATGATGCTAATACTCTTCTGAACGGACTCTGTCTCAAAACGGGAGAGCCCAGCTGAAAGGAAGCACACAAGAGCCGGGTGAGCCCTGACGGGTCACACTGAAGGGACCACGTGGGATTCCACTAAGTTAAGGAGACTGTGTCAAGGCCGAACAGGAAATAGTGCCACCCCCGCCCCCCCAAAACCATCTTTTTATAAAGTGCCAGGCAAAGGGTCCTGGTGCTGGCAGGCAGAGAAAGAATTTCTGAATTTTGCTGGTCAGTCAGTCTAGACGGACAGCAGGCTCCAATTCAGTGAGAGACCCTACCACAAACAATAAGGTGGCGAGCAGTTAACCAAATATACCTCTGACATGCAGACGCGTGCACATGTGCATGCGTATAAACAAGGCAGTTGATAGCAGAGGATACATTTGATTTTTTTTCAATATAGGAAATAGCAAAGCAACACCCTGTGGGAAACACATATGAGTAATGACGAATTCAAACTGTTAGCAGGGGTAATAATTGATCTCACAGGTGCTGGCCATTGTTTCTCTTTTCAATCTCTTCATATATTAAGATGTGAAGCAATCAATAATTATTTTACGAATTTAATGAGCAGATGAAGGTTTGTTTTGTTTTTTAAGGAAAGACAAAGCCTCCTTGAATTTTAGTAACACATATATTGTCATTCAGCTTTAATGCTTTCAATTTAGGGATCATACGCTCAAAGGCACTGGACAAACGCCCACAAAAGATTCCAAAATTGAGGGCAATTTCAGAGGGACCGCCTGGCTGCTCAGGAGAACAGTGGCTTCTTGATCTCCCAAATCATGGAGGATGGGCTAGTGGCTCTGGCCTCTGTGGATACCTCCTGAGAGCTCTCTCACTGTGGGACAGGCTCATGAGTCATGTTTCCCGATGCAGCAGAAGGAAGGGAAGGAAGGAAGGAAGAAAAGGAATAATAATGTGGTTGTGATCATGGCCAAAAAAAAAAAAAAAAAAAAAAAAAAAAAAAAAAAAAACAAGGGAATTTCAGAATGTTGGACCAGGTGGCACAATTCCACGTGGCAACCTTCTCTAAAAATACGAGATGCAGCATTTTGAGCCACATCTGTTTGTTTTCTGAGTTTTGGAACCACCTATGGACAGGAAGCAGCTAAGCCTGGCAAACTTCCTGGAAACTTGACACGAAGTCTTGGGGCGGCATTAAAAATGTAGCAGGGCATTTGACGCTCAGAGGAGAGCAGGGCAGGGGCCCCGCCCTCCCTTACTGCTCTGGGTCAGCAAATGTGAAGAGGTAGGAGAGAGGACAGGGTGGGAGGGACGCTCCTTGGAAGCCGGACCTTGGGAGACGAAGTCCTCAAGCCCAGCACACGGCTCTCAAGTAGCGTCTGCAGACTCAGGGGAATCTGCCTTTGGGTTTTACTGTCAGGTAATTTTTTTCAACCCCGCCAACAGGTGAGCTGAAAGCGCGCAACACTAAAGCAAAAGAATCCAGATACACAGCAGGAAACACCCCGAGCTGTATGAGTTTCTGAACCAGCTTGTTCCTAAACTATGTAAGGAGGTCTAATATTAGTTCCCCAGAAGCCATAGGTCCTCTCACCATACTTCCTGCTTTTCTCTTCCCTTACTCTCTCTCCTTTCCGTGCATTCTTGAACCCTGCTTCTGGAAAGGCTGCTGCTATAGGACCTTGGTAGCCGTATGTACATGATCTGAAGTGGTTATTTTCAAAGTGTTTCAAAAAGCCTTCAACTGCCCCCCAAGGAACCTTTGTCTATCCTTAAGCTCCAGTAAACTCATTTTGCAAGGAAAGGACCCGCAAGCATCCCTCTGGGATGATAGCCAATGCTAACGCCCGCTTTTGTGTTTCAGAAACATCTCCAGAGGCAGGCATTTGCTTCCAGCACTGTAGCCTCTGGAGTCTTTTCTCCTACACAAGCACACTGAAGAGGGCGATGTCCTTAGATTTGTCAACTACACTATCCCCTTGGTGTTTAAGACCAAACCCCTGCCTGGTACGAAGCTGCATAAAGGGTTAAGGATTCGTTTCAGCTCCAGGTTTGAGGAGATACAGTCCACTGTGGCAAAGAAGACATGGTCGCAGATGTATGAAGCCACTAGTCACTTTGTACTCACAGGCAGTGCGGAGGTTAGTGCTAATTGTCAACTTGACAATGGAATCTAGGCTCACCTACAGGACTCAAGCTCTAGGTTCAGTGAGAATTCTTGCCTCAAAAATCAAGGTAGAGTGACCAGTTAGAAGTGGATAACCTGTCAGATCTAAGTGTATATATGTATGAGCAATACTAGAGGACTCAGTGGCTGTATTTATAAATTCACACACACACACACACACACACACACACACACACACACAGAGTTATATATAATTAAAGAAGAGATCATGAATGTGGGAGAGAACCAGGGAGACATGGAAAGAGTTGGAATAGGGAGAGGGAGAGGTGCATATTATGTAAATACAATGCCCACATACTAAATTCTCAAAAAATTAAATTTAAAAAGTGAAAAAGGATAGAATTCAATAAATGGCGACCCCTCCAGGCCCCAGACAGGTATGTGTGCTTCCATACTCTCACGCACACATGCATATACACACAACTGGTAATACTGCTCCTGGTCGCATTGGTAAGGGATTAAAGTGGCCTCTTAGACTAACCTTAATTGTCTGTGAGGGGTGATCTGAATTAGAGTAATTGACATGCGGAGACTGGTCTTAACTGTGAGCCAGTCCGTTCTCACATCAAGGTTTGCACAAAACAGAGGAAGAGAGCTGGCCACTAAGCTAGCATACGTTCATGTCATTCTGTCTCCTGACTGATCCTTTGCTTTCCTGACCATGACGGACTCTACGTTGAACTCTGAGCTAAAACAAATCCTTTCTCCGTTAAGTTGCTTCTTAAAGCGAGGACTTATCACTTTAAGACTACTGGGAAGCAGGAAGAATGGGCGTTGATGCTGGCTGGCATCCGCCCTTTCCTCCTCTCTGTCCAGTTTGCAGCCACAAGCCACGAGACCCTGCTACCCACATTCAAGGTGTGCCTTCTGTACTCCCTGAAGCCTCTCTGGAAACACCTTCACATACCCATAAGTCTCCTAGGTGACTCCAAATCCAGTCAGGTGGACAATGAAGATGAGCCATTACATCTCCCCTATGGTGTGCAGCCCCAGACACTGCCTGCACACAGAAGGCTGTTCCTGCATCTATACAATTATGAACCGAAGGATGCCTGCTACTCCCTTAAATACAGACTAATAACCATGGTCCTTGCAAGCTCTGTATAAGCAGCATATTCATCATCACCTGTGTGCCATTTTTCATCTTGGAAAATGTAGACACAGTCTGGTGAAAGGACTGTCTAAAGGAAGAAAAGGAATTACTAGAGAATGGGCCAGTTTACTCCTGTCCCTCTTCACAGCTCAGAATCTTCTCTTGGGCTACTTGACTAATACTTTGAAGTAGATTTAACCCTCGCCTCTAAATGCTACAACGATCCATTGCCTTTAAAGCACTTTCCACCTTGTATTTCACATAGAACCGGGTTCTAGCTTAGGACAGACTTATCTCATTTGATTGGCAGCCCCAAAGCTCCAAATTAGTTTAACGGTGGTGTCTATGCAACCTTAGACTTTAAGTTCTCCTCTGTGTTATTTACTGTAGATCAGAGATATTTGAGAATGTGGGTGAATCAAATATAAAGACATCAATCTGATTCGATTTACAAACAAGTTCCTTACCAGATAGGTGAACCTGATGATTCTTAAAACGTTGAACCTTCACTCCTCTCATCTACAAGTGTGGATAAGATGCTGCATACATTATGAGGTTATTGTTATAGATTTTAAATGAAAATGACACAGCACTGAGTTCTTGAGGTACTCAGTGGACACGGCCATCAGCATTTCTATCAAGAGTCTCACCAATACCAATGTATTGAGTAGCAGCGATCAGTTCCGATGATGCTGAGACAGAGATAAGAATTCAGGTAGAGTCGTGGGATAAATTTTCTGTGTTATATAAAGTTCAAAAATGTACTTCTGCTTGCGAGGCAGATTTCTTGATCCTTGGAAACAAAATCAAATATGGGGGCCGGTGAGATGATTGAGACAAATGCTCGATGCGCCAGAATAAAGGCTTACGTTCAGAAGCCCAGCATCACAGAAGAGCCAGGTGCAGAAGCACACACCTGAAATACCAACACTGAGGGGTGGGGTGGAGAAGTGAGAGTGGACACAGGTGAAGCCCTGAGGCTCACTAGACAGCCTCCCTAGTGAATTGATGAGCACTTGACTCAGTCAGAAAGCCTCTTTCTCAAAAGAAAGAAACCAAGAGAGAAAGAAACCAAGAGAGAAAGAAACCAAGAAAGAAAGAAACCAAAAAAGAAAGAAAGAAACCAAGAAACCAAGAAAGAAAGAAACCAAGAAAGAAAGAAACCAAGAAAGAAAGAAACCAAGAAGCCAAGAAAGAAACCAAGAAGCCAAGAAAGAAACCAAGAAGCCAAGAAAGAAAGAAACCAAGAAAGAAAGAAAGAAACCAAGAAAGAAACCAAAAAGCCAAGAAAGAAAGAAAGAAAGAAACCAAGAAAGAAAGAAACCAAGAAAGAAAGAAACAAGGAGAGAGAGAGAGAGAGAGAGAGAGAGAGAGAGAGGAAGAAGAAGAAGGAGGAGGAGGAGGAGGAGGAGGAGGAGGAGGAGGAGGAGAAGGAGGAGGAGGAGGAGGAGGAGGAGAGCAATTGAGGAAGACACCAAAAGTCAACCTTTGGTCTCCAAATGCACATGCGCACACATGCATGCTCATTTGCATACACAAACACCCACCCATCCCACTTCCTTCCCACATGCTACGAGCAGTAGAGAATGTACTTCCAGAAACGCGTGCCTTGGCTTTCCAGCTTGGTGGTTTCGTGTTTCACACATCACACAAGGCAGGTGCTGGAGCAGAGAGGGCCGGGTGCTTGAGTCCTTATTAATAATGTGTACAGAGTGACTGTAATCAAGAGACTTCCTCATTCCTGTCTGGCAATTAGAAACCTAGGCTCAACTCTTGTCTGCCTTGGGCTCAGGAACACAGTCCCTATTTTACTGAAATGCATAGTCTGTTTTGTTTATGGCGTATCTGCTTCCCCTTTACTGTTCCTTTCCACTTTTTCCACTGGGAGGGCAGAGCAGAAGCCATATTAAGAAAATCACGCCCCCTAGTGTTTTCCAGAGGCACGATGTGGTACTAAGGATGAGAAATGAACTCTGCAGAGCTTCCTGAGAGATCCTAAGACAGGGGTTAAAAATTCACTCTAACTTAATGGGAATTTAAATTGGTTTCTCTTGAAAAGAATGAAAGCACCATGAGAAAGTAACACCAAAACAAAAACCCTATAAAATTATAGAAGTGTAGAAATCCGGTTATGCTGCAAATTATTGGGAAAATACGAAATCCTGCTTGGTAGAGCATCCATTAATCGTTTCAAAGGTGTCTACCACGATTTGCAGAAAAACAGCATTTAGAAAAACACGTATTTATTTTACATTTATGTGAATGCTAGCAGGTGTGTCTGTGCACTACATGTGGGTGGGTGTCTGGTGGCCATAGTCTGAAGAGGGAGGGTGTCGGAATCCCTGGAGCTGGAGTTACAACAGGGCAGATGTAAGCTACCACATGGGTGCTGGAGACTGAATGCAAGTTCTCCACAAGAAAACCAAGTTCTCTGAACCACTGAGCATCCATCCCTCTAGCCTCAAGAAATGCAACCTTTTGATGCTCCACTGGGATATTTAGAATGTTCTGTAGGCTTAGACATTTTTAAAAACCTACTTTTAGTAAGGGTTCTCAAATGCTTCAACCACACTGCTAACCCAGTGTCCAAAAGTAGGGGAGAAGAGATGGTAAATGGGACATGGGGATGTATACCTGTTTAGAAGTAGTTCTTTGGGGAAGCGATTCCAATCTCTGTTTGTCAGGATACCAGTAGTCCAGTTCAGTAGTGTCAGGATACCAAACATGAATCAGCGGAGATGGCACGATCCAGCAGCAACCGCCAGACCTCCACCAAATCGGCATGGGTCAGCAGGAGCAATCAGAACCAGCCAGGATGCCAGGGGGGACTCTCTTTGCCGTGGTTCTCACACAAAGTGAAGATCATCAAAGACCAGAGACCAACAACGCATTGCAAGGCTAGCTACGCAATCAGGCCTTCACTGTCTGCTGAGTCCTGTGCTCTCCAAACATCCTGTGTCCTCCATGAGTCTTGCCTCAGCAAAACACCATGTGAGTCTGCATCATGTGACAAATCCAGAAACATACACCTCAGTGTTCAGAACTTTTAAATAAGGTAAATCAGTATTTATTTACTCAGTATTTTAATAAGGGTTGATTGCCTTTCTCAAGAGTCCACTTTAGCTTTTGGTGTTTTTTGTTGTTAATTTGTTTCTTATTTTCCTTGATGTGAGAGAAAAACATCAATAACAGCTACAGTCTTTCCTCCACAGTGTCATAGAAAGTAGCAACTCAACTAGTTGATACATTTTATCACGTAGATAATAAAACCCAAACCTGATACTTGTATTTCAATTTGAGAGCACCAGGCATTTTCTAGAAGAAAAAGTATAACAGTAAGCAACTATACTACGCAACACAAATATTATAAATAGGAATCTCCTGTCTACCAGGCAGGCACTCATCTGACCCACCCACTCATCTCATCTGACATTCCCAACAAGGAATTGGAGTGTTACTCTTGTTGGTACCACTTTGCTACTGAAGAAAGGGAGGTTTTGCTTGTTAGATTCTGTCAAATTGTTGCAAACTAGAGTCATCTCGGAGGAGGGAGCCTTACTTGAGGAATTGGCTCCATCCAGTGCCCTGTGGGCATATCTTCGGAGCGTTTTCTGTCTTTCTTTCTTCCTTCCTTCCTTTCTAAAAGATTTATTTGTTTGCTTGTTTGTTTAATGTGAATACACTGTAACTGTCTTCAGACACGCACCAGATCCCATTAGAAATGGTTGTGAGCCACCATGTGGTTGCTGGGAATTGAACTCAGGACCTCTACAAGAACAGTCAGTGTTCTTAACCGTTGAGTCAGCTCTCCAGCCCTGAGGCATTTTCTTGATTAAAGATTGATGCCAGAGAGTCCAACAAAGTGGGAAACTTTTCCAATTCTTTCCACTCCTCTGAGCAGATGACCAAGCCATGGAAGCAATTGAGTAAGCAGTCCTTCTCCATGGTCCCTGCTTCTGTTTCTTCTTCCAGACTCCTTTCTTGTTTTCCTTCCTTGGTTTCCTTCAATGATGGATGGTGCATGGATGTGTAAGCCAAGTAAACCCTTTCCTTCTCAAATTTGCTTTTGGTCATGGTGTTTATCACTGCAACAGAAAGTTAACTACGACTGAGGTATAGAGAAATCAGGTAACAGCACCAAGTTCAAAACCTAGCAGTGCCAGTGACCTTCTCATTAGACACCCACACATTAACTCACACTTGAGTATATACTGGTATATACTGAAACTGTTACCACTGGATGTTTATGGCTGCTGTTTGCTTATCACCATCACCATCATCACCACCACCACCACCATCATCACCATCACCATCATCATCACCAGCACTAACTAATAAGCAGTTTGGTTTTTGCAAGTTCTTTCTATCCACTATGCAGAAAAATGAGGAACAAAGAACTGGGTTGAAACACAAGGACTGAGTTGTAATGGATTCCAGGGAGAGAATGGTTGCTGGCCCCCTTCAGTGCCAGTCAGCCTGGGGACAAACTCGAGTGGAGATATAGCTTGAAGGGCAGCCATGATGTTTCCTGAGCCAATGGGTCCACCGTGCATGTGTGTGCCAAAGAAGAAACCAGCTCTTGGGAGGCCTTTTGTGAGGTCCTATAGTTTGCATTTATTCTCCAGCCAAAGGACAAAAGCGCACGACCTCACCATCTGTTTTTGTGGTGTCATTCAAGCATGGATTAGTCCACCATCTTGATCAATTGTAATTTACTTAGTCATTTCCCTATTGTTATGGCTTTGGATTGTTCCCTGTTAAAAATAGGACTCATATATTATTTCCAGACCATTTTAAATTCCGAGGCAGTTTTTCTGATCTGTATCCCTCCCCCCCAGAGTTTGATTTCTGGGTCAAATGTGTGTGACATGTTATATCTGCTGCTGTGTTTTGCTAGGGTCATGTTCTAGAAAGAACAAATTGGATGGTCAGTAGTATTTATTGCATTGTTAGTCATTTACTCCAATATTTATCTATCATCATCATTGTGTGTATGTTCATGGCTGTGTATATACATGCAGAGGCCAGTGGTTAGTACCAAATATCAGCCTCAATTTCATGTCTACTATGGTTTTCATGATAATTAAAATGAATTTAATTTTCAAAACTTTCATAGATATATACAA
Organism: Rattus norvegicus; assembly: GCF_021556685.1. NCBI lineage: Eukaryota > Metazoa > Chordata > Mammalia > Rodentia > Muridae > Rattus > Rattus norvegicus. Next base: position 32,038,206 of record NC_141542.1, on the reverse strand, counting down.
TGTATCTTAATCATATCTGTCTACAGATACCTGTAATCCATCTGTAATCAGGCTGACTACCCTGACCATCTTCCCCAAAGTATCTCTTTTCAGCTTCAAATCCAATTAATGCTATCATGAGTACCTGCTATAAGACCATCCAGTAGGACGCTGGCCACCTGCCAATGGCTACAACCCAAAGGAAAGCAACTTTCTTTCTGGCATCAGCCATCCATTAACAATAGCTCCTTAGCAAGGGTTGGGACCATGGGAGTGCCTCCTCTGTCCACTTTGGTTTGGCGAGACTGGGTTTCTAACAGAACTAAGAGCTTATTGATCTGGATAGATTATCCCCAGATTTGTAGGGTCACAGGTGATCTCTGCAGCACCCAGCTTTTAACATGAGTGTTGGGAATCTGAACCCAGGACTTCAGGTCTGCATAGCAAACACTACGTTCTCTCTCTAACCCAACCATAAACTTGATCTGCCTTTCTCAATAACTGCAGACAGGATCACTGCTCAGTTTACAGGGTGCTGGGTATCAAGCCCAGGGCTTCCTGCATGCTGCATGCTAGGTAAGCATGCTACAGACCAAGCTTCCTCCTCCAACCCCTTAGATTACGTTATTTTTCTGAGATTTATTTTCGTTTTTAATTCTGTGTGTATGTGGGTCTGTGTGCATGAATGCTTATGCTCACGGAGATCAGAGGCATGGAATGTCTCTGGAGGCCGAGTTATAGGCAGTTGTGGGCTGCCTGATGTGTGATCTGAGGGTTGAACTGTGTCCTCTGGAAGAGCAGTACAGAGTTTTGACACTGTCTTGTGATTGGTGTGTGTCAGCGTTGGAAGCTCTCTCGTTTTGCTACTTAAAGAGTCTGAGCACTTTTCCATGTGGTGATTTATTGTGTACATTTCCTTGTGTGCACACTCGCCATTGATTTCCTATGATCTCATTTTGAATGAGTTGACTCTTAACCTTAGATAATTGGGTCAATGCTCTGCCTGTTAAAACTAAGGCTATCTTTAAAACATTCCCAGCACGAGATCTACCAACTTCCTTATATTGTCTTTTAAAGCTCCTTTAATTGTTTATATTCTAACATGTATTCAAAACACTTTTGTGTTTTTGTTTGTGTGTGTGTATGCAATGCATGAGTATGTGTGTTTGTGCATAATGTGTGTTCGCACACACATGTGTGTATGCATGCCATGCCATGCATATGTAGGTCAGAGGACAACATGGTGGAGTCGGTTCTCTCTTTCTACCACTGGGGCCCAGGGATCCACCTCAGACCGTTAGGTCTGGCAGCAAGCACCTCTGTTGCTGAGCGACCGCTAACATGTGCCTAACTGTCTGTTAGGCAATCAGAACTCTTTGTCTTCTACCTTCTTGAAAATGGTCTGTTGGTTGCACCATGGTTTTCCTTCTATGATGATCAGTTCACTTCAACTGACATTTATTACAGTATGGATTCAATTCAGTTTCTGTAATATGAACTGCCATCCTCAAGGACCACATGGTAATTATTATTTGTTTATGTGTATGGGTATATGTCCATGTGTGTGTGTGTGTGTGTGTGTGTGTGTGTGTGAACATTTGTTGGGCATGTGTGTAGGCTGGAGGGTAATCTTGAGCACTGTTCCTCATAAGCCATCCACCTTGATTTTACTTTAGTTTTCTTTAAGGATTCGTTTTCTTTTTAATATGTTTCTATGTGGAATATGTGCACATGTGAGTGTAGTTACTCATGGAGTCCAGAAGAGGGCATCGGGCTCCCGCAGCTGGAGCTACAGGTGATTATGAGCAACCTGACACCTGACATGACCAGTGGTTCCTATTGGTTGAGCCATCTCTCCAGCCCCTCCATTTTGTTTTGGAGATGGGGGTCTCTCCTTGGTTTGGAGCATACTGATTAGGTTAAGCCTCAGGATCTGACCCTCCCAAAGCCTGTGCTGATATTATGACGGCCCTGGACCAAAGCAGGCTTTTTACATTGTTGCTGGAGGTGGAACCCTATGTGCTGCAAGCATTTTACTGACTAAACTCTTTCCTCAGCCACATAATTGCTTCTTGCTTTTGTATAGCCTTTCCCAGGTTGGAAGATTTTGCTACAGTTTAAACCTATTTTTTAAATACCTCATCTTTTCATTTTTTATGTGTGTTTTGAATCCATAGGTGCCTGCTATTGTCATGCGTTGACGATTTAAAACACAAATCATAGGTAGATTCCTGATTCCTTTTCCACATTTTTTTAGAAGTATCTTAAGACCCATGTTTGACATTTTATAAGCTGCTCCGTATGGGGTTTAATTGTGCTCATACTAACAGAAAGTTTATCTTAAGGACGTTTGACTTCTTAGTGATGAATATAATTTATCTTTACTTCAGAATATTTTCCCTCCCTATAAAGTCTTATGTTTTCATAATATTTTCTCATTTAGTTTGAATTATAATTTAGAAATCTGGTGACATTCCATCACCCAATGCACAGAGTATACAGCGCTGTAAAGTCGCTTCTCCCTTAGAATGTGAATGTTTTAGTGAACTTCTCTAAGGAGTTTACTTCTAACTATGGAACCTAAGAAAGGTCTACTGCAGGACACTGGAGTATGAGGAGGGTATGGGGGTGGGGAGCAGCACTGCAAAACAGAAACTTGAGGTGGGCATCAAGAATGGACAGATTTCAAACAGAAACTTGGAGGGTGGGGTTGACAGACAGATTTCATAAAGCATAAGCACTGCTTCCAGTTTGAATGAGGAAATACATAGTGACGTCACTAGCTGGGAAGGAAAGGTTGAGTCAAGGAGAAGATTTCGTCAGGAAGGCTGTGAGAGCAGAACTGTGGGTATGTTGGCCTTGAGGAACCTGGAACTCCAGAGACCAACTCATCAGACAGCATTATCATTAACGTCAGACTCCATTAAATTGGCAAAGTGGGAGAATAAAACTTTTAAAACAAAAAGATGAATCCAGGAGGTATTGCATTTCAGACAGAAATTGTATTAGCTTTCTTCATAGTTCACCCACAGACAGCCACAGCTCCCAGAGTAAAGCCTCTGTCCAGGAGAGGCCTCATCACATCTGCATATTACAAACAAATCTCGGCCTGGACCTCCAGTGCCCTTAGAATTCCCAACAGGAGCTGGGGAAGCCCAGAAGTACCATGTTTACCACTAAATGACAATGAAGTATGTGGTGATCCAGTGTTCAGGTCTTCTTCCTCAGATATGGAGCAGTTCTCCACCTGGCAGAGGTTTGCTTGCAGTAGGACATGTTGGTACAAGCTACACCATCAAGGTCAATAGCATGTGGACAGTCTCTCAAGTACCAGCCAGTTGTAAGATCCGAAAGAGGGCCTCTGTCAGCCCTGGCCTGTGCTGTGTGAGCATGAATTCATGTTTTGTTAAATATTTAACAAGCAAGTGAGTCACAGTTTGGTTTTAGGGGAGGCAATAAAGATAAGACACAGTGACACATTGAGCATCAGGGACCTTCGGCTGCATCCTTCTAGTGTCCAAAGCTTGGACAGATTACTTTGTATCCGTGAGTATGGTTCTTCTGAACTTGTTAGGATGGGTAGAATGAAAAGAGTATCTGTCCACATACCGTGAGGCCAGCTGTCCTGATGACAGAAGCCAGATGCAAACAGTATTATTATTTAAAGGTGTTTGGTAGATGGACCACACCTAGTTGACATAGGGATGACAGAGGCTCTAAGTTCTGTTTTCAGAACCCACACTGGGTGGATCGCAATCACCTGTAGTTCCAACTCGGGGCAGTTCAATACCCTTTTCTGTCCTCCACCTGTACACACACTCATGAAAGATACAAATAATGACACATTTGTTACAGTTCTGTTGCTGTGCTAAAACCAGGACCAAAAGAGTTGGGAAGAGTTTATTTTAGCTCATGGTTCCAGATGAATAGGACTCCATCATGGCTAGGAGACCGGGCAGCAATGGGCAGTCAAAGGAGCAGGAGCCTGAGGCTGAAACGTGACCTCCTGAACAGTGCCACCAAATGGGAACCAAGTGTTCAAAAACCTGAGGCTACAGGGGCCATTTCTCTTTCAAATCACCACCTATGCATATGAATAAAATAAAACCAGCGATAAATCCTCAGATGGACAATGCCTTGAGTGATTTGAGCTATAGAGTTTCGGTGGCTATTCTATATCCAGGCAGGTTCTCATTGCAAATACAAGTTCTTGAAGAGGCTGGGTGTGTAGGAGGGTGTGCAGAAGTTCTATGAGAACTCAGTTGCTTCTGCCCAGATTTTCTGTCAACCTAAAACTACTATACAGGGTATAAAAAAACAGAGGTATATACACCTTAGAGATACTCACTCCTTAGCCAGAGGAAAGAGAAATTGGAATGCTCTTTAAGCAGCAGTAAATGGGGGAGGAACAGCCATGCATACACATGCAATAGATGGGCACTTTTCTTTCTAGCATCCCCCTGTTTATCTTCAAGCAGTGGGTCAGTACTGGGCTTGTGTGTTTGCGTGCTTACTTGCTTTAAGCTTTATTTTATTCTTAACTATGTGTGTGTGACTTGTGTGAAGCTGCGTTTCCACAAAGGGCGGAGGAGGGTACTGGATGCCTTGAATACCACATGAGTGCTGAGAAGGTAACTCAGGACCTCTGCAAGAGCAGCAAGTGCTCCTAACCACTGAGCCATCTCTCCAGCCCCAGTTCCGTTCGTTGATCAGTAAAACTGCCTTAGTTCCCGTTCCCCATGGTATAAGTGGCCATCAAATGGAGAGTGGTCCAGCCACCTTCAGCATCCCAGGAAGGAGTGAGAGGCCATCACACGTTTGGCCTTCACGTTGTCAAGGCACACAGCACCCCCATCATGATCAGCTGGCAATGAGCAAGGGAGGAGCTGGTGTTGACTGGTGACCTCAACCAGACCACTTTGGTGTGGCTGTTTTGTACCCCTCTGACCTTCAGTTGGTGCCTCCTCCCAAGAAGCAGATGCCTGTGAGTGAGGCAAGACCTATGACATCATTTGATCCCGCGGTCCTTCGTGACTCGAGCTTTACTGAGGGCAAAACGTCTTGTGATCACTGCCAAACTGTTTCTGGGAAAGGAACAGAGTTACAGTGTGTGGGTAATGGGGCGGTGGTAAGAGAGTGGAGGGAAGGAGTTAAGTTCAAGGTGATTTCAATGACACTTTAAAACAACGTGACATCACTTAGATTCAACATCAATCTTCCACTGGGGATTCTTTCTCCGTAGGTTCGAATCAGTGATGCCAATGTAGCTGTTGATCAGAACCAAGTATGAGGGATCTTTAGATAAAAAACTGTACTGCAAAGGTGTTACAGAAGAACTGTAATGAGTGTTGAATTGAAAGCTTAAAATTTTAAGTTTGTGCCTGCACAAAATTTAAAATTTATAAACAAATCTGTCTCTCTCTGTCTCTGTCTCTCTGTCTCTCTCTCTGTCTGTCTGTCTGTCTGTCTCTGTCTCTGTCTCTGTCTCTGTCTCTCTCTCTCTCTCTCTCTCTCTCTCTCTTTCTCTCTCTCTCTCTCTTTGTCTCTCCCCCGCCTCTCAGAAGGGGGGTGAGTACAGGTACCCATGTCCAGAAGATACATGACACATACATCAGAGGACAGCTTCTAGGAGTCCATCTTCGCCTTCTACCTTGCTTTGAGGACCTCTCTTGCCTGCTCCTCTGTCTTATCTTCCATGCCGGCTGACCTGCAAGCTTCTAGGTGACTCTTCTGTCTCTGTCTCCCATGTCATTGCAGGAGCCCTGGAATACAGATACAAACTATGAGAGCTAATTTTTCTGACAAGGGTTTAGGGGATCCGAGCTTGGGTCATCAGTCTTGCTTGGCAAGTGCTTTACTTCACGGAGCCGACCTCCTCATCATGTTTTTTTGCAAGGTATATTTGACTGAAAATACACTAGGAATAGGTCAAGACAATACAAGAATCTTTTCTCCAAATGATTCAATGAGAGCTAGCATATATTCAGCATAAACATCACTTTGGGTTATGCTAGAACTGTCCCACGGAATGAAAATTTCTGGACAGATTGTAACCAAAGATGAGTTGAAATCACACAGGCTGTATATGATGCAGTTACACTGGAAAGGGGAGAAGTGTGACCCCAGTATGCAAGGCCCATAGGGAGACAATGAAGGAATTAAAGCAGACCCTTCAGTCGCTCCACCATGGGATGCTCTCTCCTACTCCAGTTCCCTCATACATGTGGTTCCCAGCTCTTTTCTCTGCAGTCTTCAAAGTCTCCTCAGCTTTGCGGCTTTCCCCATAGACCCCACTGCTCAGATGATCTGCCCCTGAAGTTCCTCACTAGGTTTTACCACACTTCATACTTACACATAGCTTGCTTTGTTCCTGTGCGCGTCATGTCTCCCACAATGGAGATAGTCAAGACTTGCCAGGCACAGGCTAGCCTCAACTGCTTCCTTTCCCAACATGTCTCCCACATGGCCAGTTGCACCTTGTGGTTAATAGGCCAACAATAAGTGCACGGGAATATGAAAATTTCATGGCCGACACTTCGGTGCAAGCGGACCTGTTTGTGAGAAGGTTACTCAGCACCCAATCTCTCCCTCATCTCCCGAAGGTGATGGGAAAAGGTAACAAACGAGCCTCTTCCCTCCAGACCACGGTTTCATTTTTGTATTCTCCTAAAAACACATCACATCTACACGGCTAGCCATGGAGGGCAGGGGAGCAGCATGCCAACTGCTCTGGGGGGAGGGGGAGGGGGAGTTCATTGCTGGTAGAGCTGCAGTATTCCTATACGTTGAGCCCTAACGTTGAGCACAGGCCCCCATACAGAAAGTTAAGTTTCAAACCCAACTAAGCTATTTGGGACTTTTTCTACCTTCTCCCAGGAAAAGGGAATGGAAGTAATCCAAGGTGATACACTCTGATCTCACAGGGGTATCTCTAGGCTTCCAGGCAATTCGGTTCTGAGTTGCACAGGTGGATAAAGACCATGACAGAGTAGAATCAAGGAAACCTCCCCAGAACCTTCTATGGCTTTACCTCCTCCATGTACTATTGCATCTTCTTAGTGTCTGCCACTCTGCCACAGGGGAATAGCACATACAGACGTTTTATTCCCTTTCTAAGGGAACCTAAGTAGAAAGAGGTACCTATGGGAAGAGATACGTGGGGAGAAAAAAAAGAATTAAATATACCGGTGTTCCTAGAAGTCCTTGGGAGGACAGTGACACTGTCGCTCACATCTGTAGGATGGATTATGTTAACTAAAGATTACAGCTAGAAATTGCCTAGCTCTGGTCTCTCATCCCCATTTTATAGATAGGGAAACCGAGGCTCACTGAGTATGGATGGCCACACTCGAGGTCTCTAAAGTCTTTGGAGTTTCTGGATCCCGGTTTATTGACCTTCTCATTATACTGAAAGGTGCCGTCTCTTAAAAAAAATCAAGCCATAAGATATTATTTTTTATCTGTATTATTCTATTCAACTACCTGTAATTACCATAGCTCCATACACAGCCCTTTTCTGGAATTCCAAATACATTTTTCACTTTCATTTTGTATTTTATGAGCCTCCAAAGACAACAGGACATTTTTGTGAGAATCTGGAACTTTGAAAAATGTTACTTTCAAACATCATAATGTAGCCCATTTTTTAAGTGTATCAGTATGCTGATGACTCATGTCTACTTAATAACAGCGCCCCCATGGAGAGGTCCTTATAATCATAGGGACCTTCTCACACCAAAGTCCTCTTTGTTCTACCTAAGTTCCGACTCTGAGGTAAATCTCAAGCTGTGAGCATCAGGAAGGGTGAGGTGGTCTGAGCCAAAAAAGAAGCTTGCTGATCTCTAGGAGAGAAGCTTCTAGAGATTTCAGGTTTCAATCACCCCAACAGCCCAGGAACACATAGGCTGCCCGCCTCTCTTGTGACGTCACATCTCAGCCCTTGTTTTCTGTCAACACTGCTTTCAGCCCTGTGGGGATGAGATGGAGTCACAGCTTTCTAGTCCCGTTCTACTTGTTCTTAAGACAACAGAAGGAAAAAGGATGTCAAACACATTCCTGATGAAGGTCCCAGTGCCGGCCACAGGGGCCACCTGCGCATGCCTGAAATTCCCCAGCAACCTAATGGGCAGTGGATGGAGGAGTGGGTAACCAGGGAAACCAGAGACCCTGATCCTTTGAACCGTTTACCTGTGTGTCCGTGGGCATTTGCTTCCTTCCTATAAAGCATGTACTACCAGGATGGATGAGCACCGGCTTCCGTTCTCATGGAGACAGCTGGCTGGGGGATCAGCCCTGCCTCTTTAAGACTTGGCTTCCTCATTGATGAAATGGGACCAATAACAACCCCGTCACTGGTCTATTACAGAGACGGTGAAGCTAATAAGGGATTCAGAATTCCCAGTGCATGGCGGAATCTTAGCAAATGTTAATTATCATTTTTTATTATGTAAACCTTTTTCATGTTTTGGTTTAAATTAGGATGTATAAAAATACCACAGTGCAATGTACATTTTGCCGATGGATGGGAGGGTGGAACCCAAAGAGAGGGAGAAGCTGTGAATGAAAGAGGTTTGAGCTCTCATTGATTGGTTGATGGATTCCTCTAATGTTGATGTATTTATTGATCATACACACACCATGAAGAGCTGCAATCTCAGGAACCAAAAGCCAAAACAAATGCCTGTGATTCACCCTTTGGAAGGGCAAAGCAGGAGGGCCAGGAATTCAAGTCCAGCCTCAGTTGAATAGTAAGTTTGAGGTCAGCTGGGATACATGAGACTTTCTCTCTACATACATACATACATACATACATACATACATACATACATACATGCATACATACACACATACATACATACATACACACATACATACATACAAACATGCATATATAAAGACATAAATAGCAAATGAGTAAATAAATTCTTCCTCCCTTGAGTTGTTTCCCTCAGGTGATTTGTCAGCGTCATACGAAAGAAAGCTAGAGAGGTGGGGTCCTTGGTGCTGACTACCCCTGAGCATTGGTTCCCAAGGCTTCGGAACTGGTCGGTAGAAAGAATGTGGAAAACTTGAGAATACGGCTCAAGAAACAGGGTGATGCTATAAGCAAAGCCCTGTGAGTGATTCTGGCCTAAGCTCTGAAAGCCGGAATGTTGATTGGAATGACAGACAGTTAAGACTGAGCTCATGAGATCTGAGGGGAACAGGAACTCCAGAGGGCTGGCCGAGAGGCCATTCCTCTTCAGTTGTAGCAAAGGACTTGTCTATGCTATGTTCCCTGAAGCTCCAGGGAAGGATGAGTTCAAGGAAGTGATGTGTTAGTCTTGGAGGACATCAGTGCAGTTTAGCACTGAGGCTGTGGCATGGGTTTTCTGACTGTGTCCAGTACACACCATGGTACCACATGCCCCAGAGACCAGACATGGAGTTACTGCATTTAACACTGTCCTTGCATTTGCTTTTGTCTGGGTCCCATCTCTTCTCTCTTCTACGCCTACTCTTGCTTTATGGAAGGGGAATGTTTACTGTGCTGAAGTATGTTTCAAAAATGTATATTCTTTTAAATGTTTCTTTTAATCTTTAATAAGGACTCAGAGCTAAGAGCTACCTTCCTTCCTGTTTAATCTGGTTTTAATGTATGTTTCAGGAGTTTGTTTGTATTTCTGATGTTAATGGTGTGATACGATTTGAGGAAAGATATGGAAACAAAATGGCGACTTCATGCGTGTGTGTGTGTGTGTGGTGTGTGTGTGTGGTGTGTGTGTGTGTGTGTGGTGTGTGTGTGTGGTGTGTGTGTGGTGTGTGTGTGGTGTGTGTGTGGTGTATGTGTGGTGTGTGTGTGTGTGTGGTGTGTGTGTGTGTGTGGTGTGTGTGTGTGGTGTGTGTGTGTGGTGTGTGTGGTGTGTGTGTGTGGTGTGTGTGGTGTGTGTGTGTGTGTGTGTGGTGTGTGTGTGGTGTATGTGTGGTGTGTGTGTGTGTGTGGTGTGTGTGTGTGTGTGGTGTGTGTGTGTGGTGTGTGTGTGGTGTGTGTGTGGTGTGTGTGTGGTGTGTGTGTGGTGTGTGTGTGTGTGTGTGGTGTGTGTGTGTGGTGTGTGTGTGTGTGTGTGTGGTGTGTGTGTGGTGTATGTGTGGTGTGTGTATGGTGTGTGTATATGTGTGTATGGTGTGTGTGTATGTGTGTGTGTGTGTTTACCTGTAGGCTCACAGGTCAAGTTGAGTGCTGTTCCTCAGGGGCCTTCCACCTTGGGTAATTTTTCTTTGTTTATTACCACTTCATCAAGGCTGGACAGCCTGCAAGTCCCAGGGATCCCCGTGTTTCCACATTCCAAGTGCAGGAATTTCAAGTACATGCCACCATGCCTGGCTTTTTGAAACATTGCATGTGTTATGGACACCACGCTCAGGGCCTCCTGCTTCTCTGACAAACATGTTACTGACCAAACTGTCTTCCTAGCCCTGGCTTTATATTTTTTAAAATTATTTAAGAACCTTGATAATTTTTAACTTTACCCAAAGAACATTTCATTTTGGTGGGCATGCGGTTCTGTATATCTTAACACATATAGAGATGTTTGTAACCACCAAAACAGACAGGATATCAGTTTTAGCACCTCAGAAAACTCTTTCCTGGTATCTCTTTGCAACCAAACCCTTCCACACCCAACTGCGGTGGGCTGCTGATTTTCTCCAACTCTACCTTTCTTCTCTAGAATGTCACATAAATGAGGTTGTACAATGTGCAGCCTTTGGAGACCAACCCTCTCTCACTTAGCACTGCACAGTCAAGATTTATGTGCATTTCTGCATGTGCACACCTCGTCGTCGCCCCCCCCACCCCCGTCATTGTTTATGCACATGACGGTTGGTTGATTCATTTAGCCATTGTTCCAGTTTGGGATCATTCTAAATAAGTCAGTGGTGGGAACATTCGCATTTAAGGTTCTAGGTCAACAGAGAGTCGCATTTCTCTAGAACCATGCCCAAGAAGTGGGAAGACCCAGAAATCATGGGCTGGACATCATAGAACATTTCTAAAGTGCTCTGCAGAAAGGCACCAGAAGTTGAGCACTGAATTGGAAGGTGCTGCTACCTTCTTGCCAGCATGCAAGGTTTTCCTAAGTGCCTCTGTCAGGGTTTTTAACAGGCACATTGTAGCATCTCTCTTTAACCTCTGTATCTCCAGGGAACAAGTGTACTTTTGAGTTTACGTGTTTGGTAACCTGTCTGTTCACAGCTTTGGCCTCATATTTTTTTAAAACATAAGTTGCTCACCAGTCCTTAAGTTGTGAAAATTCCTTACGGATCCAGAAGACTCTTTTGTTCCCTCCTCTTCTACTTCTGAATGAGATTGTATAGAATAGGTGTCACTCTGTCTTGGCTGTTTGGTAGAATTTATTAACGAAACACCCGGGCCTCAAGGTCCTTGGCTGCTGGCTTTTGTGGGTTCTCCAGTACGAACAAAATATATTTAATAGATAGAGGAACAGGTGATTCTCTTTTTCTTGAATGAGTTTGTTAGCTTTTGTCTTTCAAGATTTCATCCATTTTGTGGAAGTGATCTAACTTAGGTGCAGCCTCTCACAGCATTTTTGTGTTCTCACACCTGTGAAGATGATGGACCCATTCTCCTTCTCCTCCTCCTCCTCCTCCTCCTCCTTCTTCTTCTTCTCTTCTTCTTCTTCTTTCTCCTCTTCCTCCTCCTTCTCCTCCCTCCTCCTCCCCCCTCCTCCCTCCTCTTCCCCCTCCTCTTCCTCTTCCTCCTCCTCCTACTCCTTCTTCTTTTTTATTATTACATGCTTTTATTTTTGTCCCCTTCCAGTCCTCCCTCCCAGAGTTCTTCACCCCTGCTATCTCCCCTTCACTTCTTAAAGTGTGGCCCCCCATCCTCCTTCCCTGGAACATCAAGTTTCTATAGGATTCGGCACATACTCTACCACGGAGACCAGACCAGTCGGTTCTCTGTTATATATGTGCAACAGGACCTCACACCAGTCCTTGTGTGCACTTTGGTTGGTGGCTTCGTCTCTGGGAGCTTCTAGAGCCCAGGATAGTAAAAACTGTTGGTCTTCCTATGGGGTTGCCATCCCCTTCAACTCCTTCAATCCTTCCCCTAACTTTTCCATAGGGGTCCTGTCCTCAGCCCAATGGTTGGCTGTAAGTATCTGCATCTGTCTCAGTCAGCTGCTGGTAGGGCCTCTCAGAGGACAGCCACACTAGGCTCCCATCTGCAAGCACAACATGGGATCATTAATAATAGTGTCAGGGTTTGGTGCTCACCCATGGGTTGGATCCCAAGTTGGGATGGTCACTGGTCGGATGGCCCCATTTTTCATGCCTGATTTTAGTAACATACCTTCTCTCTTGTTCTTGGCAAAAATTCAGATGGGTATGAGCAATCAGTGTTGTGGATCACGGGATGTTGTGAGTCACAGGATGTGGGTGGTAGGAGTTGAACATGGGTCTTCTGGAGGAACAGTATACGCGCTGAACTGCTGAGCCATCTCTCTCGACCCAATCTGCTTTCCTACCACATACCTTTGTATAAAATATAGGTCTTTATTTGGGACTTGCAATAGGTATACCTAACTTTTCTTATACTTAAATGAATAACATTTCAATTGAATTATATAAGCTGTACAATTACACAAATTCCTTTACCTTTTGTTCCTTAGGTTGTATTTTCATATTAATAAACTTAAACATATAACCTTTCTATTAAATACGTTGTATTTTCCCTTCAACAGTCTTACAAGAATATAGATCTTACACAGACTTTCATACCAGCCTTCTCTGGCCCATGCTAGTCTCCTCTCTCTGGTTCCAAATTTAGCATGAGTGGCTGTCAGATTGAATACTAAAAGCATTTTTCTTTTTGCAATTCTTTACTGATAAAGCTTAACCTAAAATCTGTACTGGGTCTATCAAGCCGTGGCTTAAATGAGAATTAAAGCGTTTCTGCGGGTCAGAGCTATACTTGATTCTAAACGACTTGGTTTTGCAGCATTGGATATAAAAATGAAGCCTTTACACCAGCCATACTGTGGATCTAATTCTAAAACTGTGCGCAAAAACAGTGATGGCTGAACCCAGTGTAGGGTGGGGACTGGCAAGGTGCATTTGAGGCTAGAGGGATGGCTCATTAGTTAAGAGGGTTTCCTGATCTTGCAGAGGACCTGGGTTTGGTTCTCAGCACCCATGCAAAATGGTTTGCAATTGCATGTAATACCAGCTCTGTGTGTACTTACACCCAAATCTCTCTCTCTCTCTCTCTCTCTCTCTCTCTCTCTCTCTCTCTCTCTCTCTCTCTCTCACACACACACACACACACACACACACACATGGTTGATTGCATTTAAACTATGAGTTCTTTGAAGGGATATCCAAATGTGATGATTTCTAGAAATGTTAATAAACAGAAACTTCCTGTTTTCCAATATATTAAGAAAATAAAAAGCAGGTTAGCTGTGCTTAATGGGTTAGCATGTTTGAGGTCTGGAAAAGGTCATCTCATGCATGGCCTACAACCAAGGCAAGAAAATGATCTAAAGTTCCTAGAAAGGACTTTTCATTAAAAGGACTTTCCAAGGCTTTTTGTTCCTATAATTCTGTTTGCACTCACTATAGTGATACTAAAAAATATTCTCTACACTCCAGTGCATGGAAGCCATGAGGCTGCAGCATCATGCAGCGAAGGCCCCAGACGCCTCTGTAACCTTGGTCCTTTCCCAGAGTGTGTGGCCACTTCTGCAGAGATTCACCTGTGAGGCTGACGGCCTGTCTAAAGTCTCAGCTGATGTGAACCTGAAGGCAAGGAGGAGCGGTGTCTTTGAACCTCACTCTGATTAAGGGCTAAGGTGCCCAAAGGGTTGCATGCTGCCATGGTGACTTTTTTTAAGTTAGAATAATATTCTTGAGCTCAGAGTCTGTAAATGGTGGCCACAACACCTCGTCTTCTCCATCTACCTATCAGATATACGACCAAGGTGTTTTATTCAAATCAACTTGGTCCGTGTAGCCTTTTCTTCTTCTCATTCCAACTGTGCTAAGCAGTCTCTTTGCATGCCGCCCCATGGAGAACCTCTGGGCTAGTCCACATTTTCTCCATGACAAAATACCTGAGACGATCACCTTAAAAAGAAGGAAGGGTTTTTTTTTAGGTTCAGTTTTCAAAGTTCTATCATCCACGATCAATTAGCCTTATTGCTTAGGGTCTGTACATATACCTATACTATATACAACTATACACAGCTATAATATCTACAATGGCAGGAACTTGTGTGGAGAGAGGCATTTACCTCTTAGATAGCAAAAAGAGAGGGACAAGCATGGCAGTCCTGTGGGAGTCTGAATGACAATGGCTTCTATAAGCTCTTATGTTTAAAATGCTTGGCCCCAAGTTGGTGGAACTGTTTGGGCAAGGACTAGGGGGTGTGGTCATGTTATAGGAGGCGTGGCCTTGTTGGAGAAGGCGTGGCCTTGTTGCAGGAGGTGTGGCCTTATACAATGAGATGTGGCCTGCCCCTGGCGGTGGGATTTGAGGTTGCAGAAGCCCATGCTAGACCCAGTCTCCATTTATCTCTGCCTAAAATTTGTGGATAAGATGTAAGCTGTTAGCTACTTCCTCAGCGTCAGGCTGCCTGCCTGCTGCCTTGCTTCCTGCCATGATGTCACGGACTCACCCTCCGAAACTGTAAGCAAGCGCCTAATTAAGTGCTTTTAAAAATAAGTTGCCTTGGCCCTGGTGTCTCCTCACATCATTAGAAAAGTTTCTAAGGCAATTCCCTTCGAGAGGATGGCCCCAGTGACCCGACTGCTTTCTACTGTGAGGCCCCACCCCTTAGAGGTTCCAATGGTGTCATGGCTGGAGTCAAGTCCTTAGGAAATGGGCAACTTGGAGACAGTTTGGATCTAAACTCAGACCCGTATCCTCCATCTGCCTCATTCTTGTGACCCCTCGTGGTTCCTTTCTGTTACTGCTTCACTGAAATGGATTTTAATTTCCATGATTAGGACCAGGCCTGCATTTCCCTCAGTGTAGTGTTCACAAAGCAGGGGGAAAAAAGACAGTTAGTTGAGTAGTTGCTGAAATATCAGTTTATCTGTGTTCAAATTCTGACTTTTACCATTTCCTGGGTTGAAGACAATAGTCAAGTTTCTTAAGTACTCCATGCCTCAGTTTCTCCACTTTTACAAAATCAGGCTAACACCACCAATGACTAAGACATCTCTGATTGCTTTCTCTCTTGTATATCGACACAAGGTCTTTCATCTGAACCCAGAGTCAGCTTAGTCTCCACCTCCAGAGACCTGGGAGCAGAGCCAGGCCATGGAGCCTGCACTGTAGCTGCTGGGGATCCCACCTCAAGGCTTCTAGCTTGCCTGGCATGCACCTCACACCCTGAGCATCTCCTCAGCTCTGCAACTACTTTAAAAAGGAAACAAGAGGTAGGGATGTGTGTGTGTGTGTGTGTGTGTGTGTGTAAAGCCGTAATAGCTTCCGCCATTACAAGATGGCGCACGATAGCGCGGGACATGTGTGTGTGTGTGTGTGTGTGTGTGTGTGTGTGTGTGTTTTGGCGGGGGGCTTCAGAAAACCATAAGAGATTATATATAGAGAACATTCTCATATTCTGTGATTCAGCAACCCCCCTCTTAAGTACATATCTAAGGGAATCATTTCAGATCTGTGTCCAATGTCATTAGGGTTGAAGGAAACCAGGGTTACTAGCCTCAACCTTAACTCTCACCTTAGACTATTTCAAGTCTGGGTGATGTTTCCCCTGGGCAGGGGGAAAGCAGAAGAAAGAAGAGAGCAAGAACTTCTGGTGGTGTAGCTAGTATTTTATTCCTTCATCTAGTGCTGGTAGCAACATTGAACTATACTTGCAGGATTTGAGCATTTCCCCCTCTGTATCATAGGTCACAAAAGAAAGAAAGAAAAGGAAAGAGAAAGAAAGAAAAAGAGAAAGAGAAAGCTGGGTGTGGTAACGGATACCTGTAAGCAACACTTGGGAGGTTAGAGGAAGGAGGATGAGGAATTCCAAATCAGTCTCAGTTACATAGTAACTTCAAGGCTAAAGTCAGCCTGGGCACACGAGGGGTGTGTGTGTGTGTGTCTGTGTGTGTGTGAGAGAGACAGAGAGACAGAGACAGAGACAGACAGAGACAGACAGAGACAGACAGAGACAGACAGAGACAGAGAGAGGAGGAGGAAGACAAAGGAGAGGAGGAGGAAGTGAGAGGAGGGAGGGAAGGAGGGAGAGAATAAGAAAGCAGAGGGAAATAAAACCAAGCAAGGGAACAGAAAAAGCTGCAGATCTCTGGCTCTGGCACCTGACCCTGTTGGCTCACCCCTCTGCCTCTCCCAGGCTCCTGCCCAGATCCTTTATTGCCAGAGCAAAAATGGCAAGCTCTACGAGAGTCCAGAATCTTTACTTTGCTCCATGCCGTTGTAAGTGCGTGATTTGGGTAGTAGAATAACTTGGGCTAGGTGAGCCTCTTTATTAAAAAACAAAAACTAAAACATTTCAAAAACCTTGAAAATCATCGTCCGTGCCCCACTCTTCCTGTCTCTCATTATGCCCTGCAGGACATACTCTTGGCCTTCGAACACTTACTGCCTTGGCCAGCTCTAAATGAGCGCCAGCACTGAGGGGTCCAGCCCATGCTGAACTCCCACGGTGACCCCCCCCCAAGTCCCCGCCCCGACTGACCCCGCCTCGCGGCTGCGGTCTATTTTGGGCGCACCCGCGGCGGGGCGCGGGATCGCTGACAGTCGCGGATCCTGTGACACCTCCCAGCAGCCAGGCACTTGTTGCTCTCGGGACCTGTTGTCAATCCCTTAGCTCGCTCTTCCTTTTAGCCCCCTGCTGGATCTTGGAGTCTGCTCTTTCCGTTTGACACCTGGGACTCCGAGCTCTTCTCTCAGACATAGCTGTCCTTGCTTGGAGAAATTGATGAGAAACTGTTAGTCTTAAAAGAAAAAAAAAATTAAACGCCGTGCAGAAGAGAGGCCCCTCGCTGTGAGCAGGAGCCTGAAGCGCTGCAGAGGTGGCGCCTCTCCGGCCCGGGACCGTGGTCCGGGGCGCCGACGGCATGACGGACTCAGCGACAGCTAATGGGGACGACAGGGACCCCGAGATCGAGCTCTTCGTGAAGGTAGGTCGGCGTTCGTGGGCCTCCTCCCGGGCTGGAGGTGGCAAGATCTCAAGTGTCAGGACGCAGATCCCTCTGGGACTTGAGACCCTCCCTAGGGAGCGCAGTCCGGCACCCTCGTGGTCCTGTCTGTGGCCTTTCTGGAAGCGGATCCCGGGAGAATAGAGTGAGCATCGACCTGGCAGGTGGCTGTCTTGAAGAGTTGACCCACAGTCTACCAAACATTGTAGGACAGGTCGCTGCCCTGCATCCTGAGCTCCGAGGGAAGCGCGCGGATCCTGTGATCCAAGAGAAGGGATGTTGGCTAGGTGGAAGGTTGTCTCCAGATATAGGGACAGGGAATCTGGCTGGACTAGTAAACTTTTCTTCTGTAGCAGAGGGAGGAGAGGAAGGGAGAGGGAGAGGGAGAAGGAGAGGGAGGGGGAGGAGAGAGAGAGAGAGAGAGAGAGAGAGAGAGAGAGAGAGAGAGAGAGAGAGAGGAGGGAGATTATCTTTGGCAAAACAAAAATAGCATTTCCTAGTACCCCCCTCTTCTTTTATTCAGAAGCGCTAAAATAAAAGCAAAGGCCACAAAGCTATTTTCTTGTTTTGTGACTTGTAGAGGAGAAAAAAAAAAAAAAAACGAACACCCAGTTCCCTGCTGTTATTATCACTGTCATTATGACTCTGCAGGGCAGTCTCAGGTAACCAGGGGACCTGTCAGTCAACCCGACCTGGGTTTCTTGCAGAACCAAATTAAGCCCCCCCCCCCACCCCTGCTTCTTGGGCAGTAGCAGACACCAGACAGCAACTGTAATTTTGTTTTGCAGGCTGCGGGAGGTTGGAGGTCCGGTCCTCCGCAGGTGTAGGCAGAAACATTTGATCAGCCCCCCCCACCCCACCCCCACTTGCCGGGACACTGCAGAAGCAGAGACCGGGAAACCTGAGGCGAAGGAAAGCAGCCTCTGGGCTGGGCTGCAGAGTCGCCAGGACTTTGGGGGGAGGGGAGGGCTGTACTGCCTGATTACCTAGAGCTTTCACAAAGGGGAATAAAATCTTCTAGCGCAGTTTTCCAAGAATAGAGTGCAGAGGGCTGAGAGCACACTGGGTCTAAAGGGCATGCCTAAAACCTGGAAGCAGAAAGGTGTTAATTTGCTTAAGCCACCTGTCTCCAAACGAGTTGAATAGACTTCAGCAGAAAGGTTTAGGTTCCTGTAAACCTGAATAACAATCTTTTCTTCTTTGACACCTTTGAAACACACACACACAGACACACACACACACACACACACACACACACACACACACACACACACACGCACACTTCAATATACATAATGAATTTGAATATATATATATATATATATATATATATTGTTGCAACCTATTTTATGTCTACAAAGTGATGTCGATGTTCTCTAGGCAGCAGTTTTAGGTGTGCTGACTGACCTAGGAAAAGAACAAGGCTCTACTGCCTCTGCCTCCTCCCAGTCTGGGCAGGATGGGGCCATGGAGGGAGGGTGAATGGATACAGCATTCACAAAACCTTGCTGCCTTCCTTAAGAGAGCCAGTCTTGGACTTACTCGGATTGCCTGGGAGTAGGAACTGCAAGTGTCAGGTTCCCTGAGACATATTTCAAACCCAAATTGGTTCTTTGGAGCCAAGGGAGAGAGCCCTTTGCCCTGCACTAAGCATAGAGACCAATTCTACCTGTATCTTTGGAATTTAATGTTGGCAGCATTCGGAGATTTTGTCTATATAAAAACACTTACTCCACAGCGAGTAGCCCCCAAAGAATTCTAGAATGTCTGTGCTGTCACCTACCTGGTTTCTTATTAAAGAAAGGCAGTTAGTAAGAGCCAAGCGGGCCTTTGTGGTTCCCAGACCAGATTGATGGCAGAGGTGTTTTTGATGCCCACCCTCATCTTTGAGCTTCTGGTGACTGTTATGATCACAGGGTACACATAAAAGCTGGGTCAGCGGGGTAGTGGTGGCCTACGACTTCAATCCCAGCACTCCGGTGACAGAGGCCAGCAGATCTCTGAGTTCGAGGCCAGCCTCCAACAGAGCGAGTTCCAAGACAGTGAGCCCTACATGGAGAAACCCTGTCTTAAATAACAAAAACAAACAAACACCTGTGTGTAAAGTGAGGGTGCTTCTCAGAGCCTCCAATGGTGTCATTTTAGGGGGGCAGGATTCTGTCTGGCTTGCAGAATCAAACTTTCCCCAAATCTGCAGTGTCTCCATTCTGGATTCCCACGGAAAGTCTCTGGCATCTGGTGTTGGGTAGCAGAGGTGCTCTCTGAAGGGGAGGGTTGATTGGTCCCCATGAAGAAACTCAGGTAGAAGAGGCCCTACCTGGGGCCATGACATGGGTCATTTTCAACAACCAGTTAAAGACCACCTCTCTCCAGGTCAGCAGGACACTGGGTCTGCCCATCTTAACTACTGTCCTGTGGGTTTCAAAGACTGGTGTTTCCCTGCCATGCACAGTACTCCTCATCCGTGTCTACTTCAGTGATAATAATACTCATGGCAGCGACACAGGACAGCATTCTAGGGCATGCAAAGTGCAGCAAGGACTCAGCTCATTGGAGATTCACATCTTAATTCACGAAGATCATTTCACTCCTATGTAAACTGAAGAAAACAGTTAATTATGACCCACGGGATCTTCTGATACTTGGAGTCACAGGCCCTTGGTGAGCTGAGGTCTGCTCCCTTTCAGTAGCCCAGGGAAACAAAAGGGATTAGTGTCCTGATGTCACTGAGCAAACCTGTGCTCCAAGAGGGTGTGGGAACCGCCCTGAAGTAGGCTGAGGAGAACACTGTTCAGATTCCTGTGGCCCTTCATATGCTAAATGTCTCATCCTTCCCCAAACACTGAGACGCCAGTTCTTGTTCTCTTCTTTTACTGGCATATCACGTAGCCCAGGCTAGCCTTGAACTCCCAAAATGACCTTGATTTCCTAATCTTACCCATCCCTAATGCTAAGGAATGTGCTCCATGTCTAATTATACATGATGCTGAAGATCAAATCCAGGATGCCATGCTCGCCAGGCAAGCGCTCTACCAACTGATTTCTGTCATAAGTTCCTTGTCCGTTTTTGTTTTTGTTTTTGTTTTTTGTTTTTTTTGACAAGTTAGGCTCTCAGATGTTACATAAAACCTGCCCCCAACTCGTCTCTCTGCCTCCACAAGCTAGACGACTCCAAATGAATCACTCAACTTCCATAATCTTCTTTAGCCAAAACACCTTTGAAACCAATAACAATTCCTTATCCAAGCCAAGATACTTGGATCGTGAAGGGAACTGTTTCTGGTGCTTAGCTTGGAAGAACAGATGCGACCGGGATTGTGTGGATGTGTGGTGCTCTGGTTAGACAGACACAGTCACCAGCAACTTGCTGTGCAAGTTCTACAGGGACATACGGGTAAAAGTGCTGAGCATTGGAGATGCCCACAGACACCTTCCATCTTCCGGGTAGCATCGTGCTTGGCAGATAGAGCCTCCGCTGGATCTGTGTGTCCCTGATTTCCCTTGGAGAGCAGAGGCTTGGCTCCCTCCTCTCTTGCAGGGATATTTTGAGAATGGGTGAGATCATCTGTAGCTTGGACTTTGATCATAAAGGGAGGGCGCCAGGTTAGAGGAGGAAGTGAGTGTGATTTGGTAAAGGAAAGAATAGAGAGAGAGAGAGAGTGAAAGTAAAATAGAAGGCTATTTGAGGGAACACACACGGGGCATTCTGAGCAGGCTAGATCATGCTCTCCTTCCACTCTTCGTCCCACCCTAGATCCCAGATACAGAGAGATACCAAAGAGAAGAGATCATGGTGAACAAGTCCCCTAAAGTCATTTCTTGGGGCTGAAACGATGGAGTCTCAAACTTGGAGGCTGGCACGAGCAAGTCACTTAGGGAAGAGTTAAAACTCTTGTGCCTGGACATGCCCCAGGCTGGTGACATCAGTCCACCTTGGGCAGAGCCCAGAGCAGTCTTTTCATTGCTACCCTGTAGTGACTCCAGTGTGCAGGCCTTCTGAGCAGCCAGGGGTGGGTGCAGAGCTGGCAGCTTCTGCTACAGCTGACGCAGTGTATGTTAAAATCCTGACTGCCTAGTAAACATGGGCTGTAGTGGTCAGGAGGGCTGTGGATAGAAAGTTCACCTCAGTTAACATGTGCTGATGGGCTGGTTAGGAAATCTCTCCACAGAACTCTAGAATAGTCCGTGTATGCATGGGGCTAGTCAAATAGCTATCAACAACCAATGTGCATGTTGCGAGAGAATAAAGCAGTCCTTTTGATTGTCTGATGGAAATGACTAGTTGTTCTCTTTACCAGGGACCCCAAAAGCTCTGACAGTGGAGCAGGGCACCGGTCGAGTCATGAGTGTGCTCTTCTGGTTTCCAGAACAGGCAGGATGTAGCCTCCTGGTGTTCCTGAATAGACATCAGCTGCTGTGTTGATCTGACTGCCTGGTCCCTTCGGGCAGCTCACATAAGCATAAGCTATTTCATGAGGTGTGTGTGTGTGTGTGTGTGTGTGTGTGTGTGTGTGTGTGTGTGCGTGTGTGTGTGTGTGCACACCTAGAGGTATATGTTTGTGTGGATGTGTGCATGCATGTATGTTGGTGAGTATGTACATGTGTGCACATGCATGTGAAAGTCAGTGGTGTCTTCTTTGATTATTCTCTAACTTATCCTTTGAGAAAGGGTCTCTCAATGAACCTGGCGCTCATTCAGTGAGCTCCAGGAATCTGCTTGTCTCTGCCCTCACCAGATGGGGTTTCAGATGTGCCTGTGGAATCACCTGGATGCCTGGGGATCTCAACTTACACCCTCAAGCTTGCGTGGTATAGGCATTTCCCAACACAATCATCTCCACAGCCTTCTTTCAGATTTTACTCTCCCCTTCACCTCACGAGTTTCTTGGTTTCTCTTTCTTGATATTCCAGGGTTATGATGTCTTTTATTTATTCCTCAGGGAATCCTTTCTGATGATGACTGAATAAGTCACTGATTTATGAGTATAGCAGAATATCACTAGAAGTCATTTTATTGACTTTTTAAAAAAAAATATCAGTTGTATTTGGTTTTACCCTAAGTCTCTGGGCTGTCTAGTCTCTGATTCTTGGTTACTCAAGCAGTGTTGGGTAAGGGTTCCCTCTTGTAGAGTAGGCCGTAAATCAAATCAGACATTGGTTGGCTACTCCCACAAGTCTGGGCCACCATTGCCCTAGTGTATTTTGCAGGCAGGACAGATTGTAGGTCAAAAGTTCTGTGACTCGAATTGGTGTTCATGTTTCTCTTTTGGTAACCTATGGAGTATGTCCCTGCACAAAATGGAGTAGAACATAGGAGTGAAGGCTCCAGGTAGGCACCAGCTCAACTCCACGTTCACTGAGTTATGTAGATGTAGTCCTCAGCAATGGCGTGCTGTTACCAGAGAGCAACCATGTGTCTTAGCATCTGCCTGGGCTGTTTGAGGATTCCTGCGGGACCTGCTTGGCCAACAACTCAATTGAATGCAACCCAGACCATCCACTGGAAGTCTCACCTGGCTACAAAAGATGGCTAGCAGAGACTCCATATCCTCCTTTATTAAGAGTCCTCATTAGGGTCCACTTCATAGATTCTAGGAAGTTTCCACTTCACTAGGTTTCCACACCAGCCTCCAAATGCCCCCCAGTACCACCTGTCTCTCCCTCTTTCTTCACACCTCTCCCCACAACCTGCTTGTTCCTGCTTCTGTCCCCACAAGCTCCAGTCCACCTGTAAAATCTATTCTATTACCCCTTCCCACGGAGATCCATGCATCCCCCTAGAGACCTCCTTGTTACCTAACCTCTCTGGGTCTATGGATTGTGGCTTGTTTGTCATTACTTAACAGCTAACATCCATTTACAAGTTAATAGATACTGTATTTGTCTTTCTGGGTCTGAGTAACCTCACTCGGGTTAGTATTTCTTCTAGTTTCAACTATTTACCTGAAAATTTCATGGTGTCATTAAAAAAAAATTCTGAGTAATGCCCTGTAGTGTAAATTTACCACCACATTTTGTTAATCCATTCTTCCATCGAGGGACATCTAGGTTT